>NC_139575.1:3482495-4054995 GCF_946808225.1 Silurus aristotelis
GGTGGAGTCTTGCTATAATTTTATTACAGGAAGCCACAGAAACAAATACGATTCAAGTTGATAAGTGGGCGGAGTCTCGCTCTAGCACTGACTTCCATTCACATGGTTTTCTGCATTTAAAATCGAGTTACTGCAACATCGAAAATACACCGAGCACGTGAGCCGATCGATACACAAATCTGAAAATCTCCCTGATGACTCTGATATCAAATATATGATGAAAAATTTACAAAAAAATACAAAAATGGGTGGAAAAGAAAATCTCCAGAATTTTTTGAGGTTATGGTTAAAAAAAATAAAAAGAGAGAGATAATGAGAGAAAAAAGGGATTTTTGGACCAAAAAAGTTTAAAAAGCATTACATTAAAATGTCAAAAACACATTAACCTTAATAATGTCAGCAATGACAAAGTTTTGGGTCTTGTTTTTTATTTATTTTTTGCTTATTAACACTAAGACTAAAGACTATTGAAAGTTTGCTGTGATGTTTTATTTCTGTACATTACTGAAGAATCATATAAAAATCCCTCCATCCAGCTGAGTTCTTACCACTGCCACTGCCACCAAGCCGTTCCTGACTACACACACTTTTTGCTAGAAATATTGCTCTGATGGATATGTTTTTTGGTTTAGTCCGTTATCAGGACGGATCATGAGCGTGTGAAGACGCAGGATCATAAGCACCTCCATGGTGTGTTTATAATAATCTGATAACAAGCAGCATGTGAGTCACAGCAGGTATAAAAGGAACAAACATGGTGTTTATAAAGAGAGGAACGTCTGCCTACTCCACTCCACCCCACTCCACTCCACTCCACTTCACTTCTCTTCTCTCAAGTGACACTTCAGGGGGAAAAAAACTCCGGAACGTGTCACTGTGGACACTAATAAAGTGTTTTTGAAGGAACCTTTCAATTCCTTTACCAATTTTGTACATTTTTCGGGCACTTTCTTTTGAGATTTGTCTTTTTTTTTTCAATAAAAGGTTTGTTTTAAAAAGATTTTCAGTACTCCGGGTTTTTTTTTTTCCGAACGCAGACCAAACCCAAACTTACTTTTGTATCGTAATGACCCGAGGCTAGACTACAAATCAGTGGGGAAAAAAATCCACAAAAAAGTGCAAACAAATATTTTTTACATTGTTTTGCCAAAAGTATTGGGACACCTGAATTATCCAACCTTATGTGGTTCTTTCCCAAACTGTTCCCACAAAGTTAGAGGGACACGGTTAGAGGGACAGAGTTGCACAAAAACGTCTCTGGATGCATTTGGTTTTATTTTATTTTAATTATTTTAAAAAAATTACATTCTGTTGGGGCAAAAGTATTGGGACAACAGACGTTTCCAGCTATATGTCGTTTTTCTCCGGAGTTTACCCACAAACAAAAAAGTGCTTGGATGCATTTGGTGTCATAAATTTCGACCGTTCACTTGTACTCGGAAACCCCAAACCTGTTCCAGCCTGACACAAAGTGCACAAAGATCTCCCTTATCCACAGTGACAGTGAACTGAGCAGTTGTGGGTCAGGAGCCCAGCAGTGGCATATTGGTGGTGCTGGGATTTTAAATTTTGACCTTCTGATCCAAAGTCCACTGCCTTAACCTCTGAGCTGCCACCTCCCTACATGAGTAGGAGTGGAAGAACTCCTGTTAAAGCGTCCGACCCTATTGAACAACCTTTGGGTGGGAATTTTCATGCTGACTGCACCCTCACCTCATCTACATCAGTACACGATTTAACAACCTGAAAAAAACTTCCACAAATCTACATAAAATCTAGTGGAACATCTTCCCAAAAGAGTGGAGGTTACTATAAGAGCGGATGGAGACTAAACATGGAATGGGATGTTCACAAAGAAACACATGGCACGTGGTCAGGTGTCCACAAACTTTTGACAGTATAGTGTGTATATAACGCATATACTCTTTAATATTTAGTTTAATTCTAACAGTTGAGGTACAAAAAGTTTATTCAGTTTATTCTTCTCGACCGCATCTTGAAGGTTGGATCTTCCTGAGGAAATTCGTCAGCGAGGAGAAGCTGGATCTTATTCTCCAGAGCTGAACATCTTCTGGTTTAAAGAAGCCTGAATTTTAGTTTTCCAAAATAAATAAATAAATAAATAACGTGTTGGGAATTAATTGGGATGCTGCCTCTCCAGCGTGTGGGAGGTGTCTCCTCACTCCTCGTTCCACACAACCTCCTCTTCAGTAACACATGAGTCCTGTCACGTTGACTTTTTTTTTCATGACAGGCCAGAAGATCAAATGGAGAATTTTTCCTCAAAAGGAGGACTGAAGGCGCTCGTGCGGCGTTCTCTACACACGTGTTATCTCGAGAGCTCGAGGGGACTCCAGGCAAACCTCTTTTTTGCAGGAGGACGGTGGGACGTTATTGCGTTTTTGTTCCTGCTTTCGTGCTCGGCGGAGGGACGTGTAGCGTGCGGCGCACACAGGCGCACAGAGGCGTGTGAGGTGCAGCTGAGTGATAAACAGCGTCAGAAACAGCTCGGTTCAGAAGCACAGCTCTCAAAGGATTAGAGGCCGTTACGCCGAACGAATGTTAATGCGACGTGCGCCGTGGCAAAAATAATCCACTTTCTATTTTTTTTCCATACGAGCGCTCGGTTCATCCCTTATGTAACGTCACGTCTCATCACATGTCCTCACACACTTCTCTACTGAACCGCCTGGAGATTTTCTACACCGTCAAACCTTCACACGTGTAGATAAAAAAAATTTTTCAGGCGTTTGCACTATTTTTACTTCAGAAAATACACTATTTGCGAAAAAAAGAAAAAAAATGACCAGTTGCTTGGTTATTAAGGATAAAACATAAAGAGACCTATTTTCGAAAAAAATTGATTTTCATAATTATATAAAGCTCTAACGCTGCTTTGAGACAATTTCGATTGAAAAAAGTGCTATCGAGACGAATAAAATTTTGTTATTACCGTATTTTCCAGACTATAAGCCGCTACTTTTTCCCACGCTTTGAACCCCGCTACTTAAACAACGAAGCGGCTAATTTATGGATTTTTCCGGGGTTTTTCCCGTTTTCACAAAATTCAATCCAAAAAACTGAGCCCCGTAACATAAGACCAATGAAATTGCTGAACGGGTTCAGGTGAACCAATGAAACTCTTTATATTAAATCAGATGCGCTCCCACTGAATCGGGCCGCACCACATCATAAATATGGATGATGTTCCTCTGAGGTTTGACCTGCCGCTCACTCGGACTGTCTACAGGAAATGTGAATCATTCGTCACGCTGAAAACAACCGGGCATAAAAACACACTTCACCTGTGTTCTGAGCTGCACGGCATCGGGAGAAAAGATTCACCGATGGTGATTTTTAAACGCACGACGATGCTGAAAGATAAACTCCCGAGAGAAATAGTTGTGAAAGGAAGGAGGAAGACAGTGAACAATGACTTTCTGGGTAGGCTACTGTTTAGATACAAGCCGTGTAACAGACACTGTCTTTCATTAAAGCCTGTGTAAAGTTCATTAGTTTCAGTGTAGACACCTGCGGCTTATAGACAGGTGCGGCTTATAGACAGGTGCAGCTTATAGACAGGTGCGGCTTATAGACAGGTGCAGCTTATAGACAGGTGCAGCTTATAGACAGGTGCGGCTTATAGACAGGTGCGGCGTATTTATGTTCAAAATAAAAATATTTGTCAAATTCAGTGTGCGGCTTATATATGGGTGTGCTTAATAGTCCGGAAATTACGGTAAATGCAGAACTAGTTACAGTCTTCAGGATTTAGTGGTCATGCACGATTCCAAACGTAAAAAGAAATGTATCTAAAAAGCTTTTCATTTGAAAGTGGAGGTGTGATTGAGGCTGAGGGTCTGAAAGCACCAGGCTGAAAGCGTATGCACGAGAGCCGGCTGATGGAAGCTCCGCCACCGTGCTGCACTTCTTCTAAAAAAGTTTCAAGCGGGCGATGTTGCACGCACTCGTACTTTCACTCGTCACGAAGCTGCAACGTTTTAAGGAACAAATCTCGGCTCCAGCGAGCGCGTGTCTCATGCCTACCTTCGTGATTAGTCATACGGAGGTGGGCGACTTCACCGAGATGAACACGAACACGTCTGCTAAAAGGCTAGAGATTTGTATACGCTCTTCCAGCTGCTTCTTTCTGCTGCTCGACTGTGTTCATGCTCATTATGGTATTTTGACCAAACCTTCACCTCACGGCAAACAAAACGCGACGGGTTCTGACACCGTGTGGTCCGATAGAGCAGCTAATGAAGATAACGAAGTGTGGTTTGAAAAGTATGTCATCAGCACCAGAACATCATTTCATATCCTGGATCTTTCGCCTGAAGATTCGCAACAAAAAAAAATCATAAACTTTATTATTGGCTTTCGATAAAAGTAAACAATGTCATTTCATTTTGTTTATTTCTGAACGCCTTGGAGCAATTTTATTTTATAAAACAAAAAATAAACGCCAACAAATCCAGTTACTGTTTTGAGCAGAAAATAGAGACTGTTCTCTCCTGCTTATATCACAATTTGTTTTTTACAAGTTGAGAAAATTGATCTGCTGAGAGTTCTGCTTTCAGTGGCATCGTTCCCAAGATCAAGACTCGTTCTGTGTACCGGAAAGTACTTTATTTATCTACGTTTAAATACAATCACCTTCCAAGTAGCCCCCTTGCAAAGCAATACAACGCCCCCATCATTCTTCTGGAATGTGTTCTGGAAGTCTACTTTTCAAAGCGATCTGCACTGGATCTCTGCGGTGGTGTCAAAACGACGAGCTTTAAGCTGCATCTTCATCTCCAGGAAATCTGCCGAGAAGATTGGGTGCGGAAGTGAGATCATGTGAATTGCATGCAGAGCGGTTTCGTGGTTGAGCTTGTCAAAGTCTTCCAGTGAAGTTCTTCCGCTTTTGCCAAAGGATACACTTTGAATGACTCGTTGCTGCTTCGCCATATGGCAAACGTGCGTCACATCAAACATCTCTGTGGCAGATTTGCCCAGTTTCATGCAGAATTTCACGTTTGCTCTTTGTTCTAACTCGCTGTCCGTGATAAAATCGCAGACTTGGTAATGCACCAGTGCTCCTATCATCCAGTTAATTAATTGGTCCAATCAACTAACCATTAATCACCATAGATTCCATAAATTTATCATTAATGACTTTCACTTCCATAAAACCGTCACTAATCGCCTTTTTGACCAGATCATTAAATTACCATTGCTCCCATCAATAGATCACTAATCACAATTGTTTCCATCAATAAACCACAAAATCACCATTTCTCCCATCATCCTATCACTGATCACCATTGTTCCCAACAATTAATCACCGATGCTCCATTAACCTGTCACTATATACCATTAATCTATCAATAAACAATGAATTTACCCATCAATAGATCACTAATCACCACTGCTCCCATCAAACCATTACTAACAATCAGTACTCCCACCAAGCCATTACCAATCCCCATTACCCCTATCAAACAATTACTAATCCCCATTATCCCCTTAAATGATTACTAATCCCCATTACTCCCATTAAACCATCGCAATTGCCATTACTCCTAAAAGCCTAAAAATGCCCACCGTTGTTCCAAACAACAGATCACTAGTCTCCAATGCTCTCTTTAATAAATCATTAATTACTATTGCTCCAATCAAACCATCACTAATCACCATTGTTCCAAAGGATTTCTCACCAATGCTCTCAACATCCTGTCACATCCCCAATACTCATCTTTATTATATCACTTATCCCCAATACTCATATTTATAATATCACTAATCCCAATACTCATATTTTTTAAATCACTATTTCCCAAATACATCCATATCACCACTAATCCTCAATATTCCCATTGTAACATCACTAATCCCCAGAATTCCCATTAAAAAAATCACTAATCCCCAATATTTCCATTATAATATCACTAATACCAATACTCATATTATTTAAATCACTAATCCCAATACTCATTTTTTAAATCACTAATCCCCAAATACATTCATTTTAATATTACTAATCCTTAATATTCTCATTGTAACATCACTAATCCCCAATATTCCCATTATAGTATCACTAATCCCCAATATTTCCATTATAATATCATTAATCCTTAATATTCCCATTATAGTATCACTAATCCTTAATATTCTCATTATAGCATCACTAATCCCCAATTTTCCCATTATAATATCACTAATCCCCAATATTCCCATTATAATATCACTAATCCCCAATATTCCCATTATAATATCACTAATCCTTAATATTCCCATTTTAATATCACTAATCCTTAATATTCTCATTATAGCATCACTAATCCCCAATACTCCCATTATAATATCACTTATTCCAATGCTCATATTTATAATATCACTAATCCCCAATACTTATTTTTCAAATCACTAATCCCGAATACTCCCATTATAATATCACAAATCCCAAATAGTTTTATTTATACTAATTTACATTTACATTTATGGCATTTGGCAGACACCCATATCCAAAGCGAATTCTAATTGAGCAGTTGAGGATTGAGGGCCTTGTTCAAGGGTCCAGCAGTGGCAGCTTGGTGGTGCTTGGATTTGAACTTGTGACCTTCCGATCCAGAGTTTAATGACATCAAAAAACCAGTAATCCCTATTGGTCCAATCAAAAGATCACTAATCCCCATCACTCCCTACACAAATCACTTTGTCCCTAAGGATCGATCAATATTTAACACTGTTCATTTCATCATTGCTTGTTGTTTAACTGCGGTTAGTTTATTCTCTGTGGAATAAAGTGATGGAAAAAGATGGAAGATTCTGTCGAAGCCTGCGTGCATCCGGCGAAGTCATCATCAGCACAGCACGTGTGATTCTCACTTCTATCAGCTGTTTACAACACGTCCAACATCAGCATGGAAAGTGCTATATCGGCTCTGCGTCATCTGCCTCATCTCATTAGAGCCGCGTCCTGCAGTCAAGGGCAAGCCGAGTATTCGCTTTTACACTCCGCAGCCCGTTCGCTTCGTCCTTCGTCTTTTCTATTAAATAAAGAGTTTCTTTAGAGTCAGGCTTCGGGGACACATCGTGGCTCTGTCTCTAAATCTACTGCACTGTTATTACATCATCTTTCAACATCTGAGAAAAGGGTTATTATCTATTTGTAATGTGGCATTCTAGGTATTAAAAAACCCGTCTCGGATACGGTATCGCTGGAATATTTTTAGAGCAGAATGATCTATTATAAAAATGTAATTTCAGCTGATAAATAATAAATAAATAGATCTCCGCTACTCATTATTTTGCAAGGTTTCCATCTTTTCATTTAAAGAAAAAAAATCTCAGGTTCTCAATTTTTTCTTTTTTTTTGCAAAACTTATCTTTAATTAACAGTTTCCTACGTTACCCACAATACCGTTAGAACTCCTGCATAGGATTCAGGCTTCATCTGTATGTCATATAGAGAGACATGGTGCCACTTTATTCCTTTACCTCCTCATCTGTACATCTGCTCAAACACTCTAGCTTCCGAAGCTTCAACTGTCATGCTAACATCACCGCTAAAAGGGCTTACACTGCGCACGGCTGCATTGCATTCTGGGACATGGAGGCCAGCATTTGCTTTAAGCTCTTTATTACTTCTAAGCTGGAATTGTTACTTATTATATACAATAAAAAAAAAAAAAACACTAGTCAATTTCCTTGTGTGTTTGTCTGTCTATCAATCTGTCTGTCTATCAGGCAGTCTGTGTCTATTTATCTGTCTGTCTGTCTATCAGTCAGTCAGTCCATCTGTCCATCTATTTGTCTGTCTGACTGTCTGTCTGATAGATAGATAGATAGATAGATAGATAGATAGATAGATAGATAGATAGATAGATAGATAGATAGACAGACAGACAGACAGACAGACAGACAGACAGACAGACAGACAGACAGACAGACTATCCGTCTGTCTGTCTGTCTATCTATCTATCTATCTATCTATCTATCTATCTATCTGTCTGTCTGTCTGTCTGTCTGTCTGTCTGTCTGTCTGTCTGTCTGTCTGTCTGTCTGTCTGTGTCTCTCCATTTGTCTGTCTGTGTCTCTTTATCTGTCTGTCTGTCTGTCTGTCTGTCTGTCTGTCTGTCTGTCTGTCTTTTTTTCCCAGCATACAAATGTTTGCATAACCTTTTTCTTTGTTTAATTTGAACTTATAATAAAAATGATGACAATCAGTCAATCAAACCATTGATGATCCTGAAGATCATTAAATAAAAAAAGCAAAATAGTTCTGCCAACAGCAAAACCTGACCTATTAGTCACTCTGGCTCCACCTCCTCTACAGCACACACCGGCTAACGCTATCACAGGGATCCCACCAGGAAAAATCCAAGCAAATCAGCACCAAAATCACTAATCACACCACATGTCCTGCAATATAAACACACTTCCTGTGTTTCGCTGCAAAACATTTTCGCAAACTTAAGCTGGAATCCTGCGAACAATAGCACGAGTATAAGCAGAACCTTTGCGCTCGGACTACACTTCCTGGCTAGCGGAGATAGGCTAATCCTCATCTAGCATTAATGCTATCTCTTTTTTGCAAAATATTGGAATAATTATGTGCCGCGGGAGCAGTCCACAGAGGCTCTCGAGACCTTTCTGTAGTTCTGTCATTCTCCGAGCGTCACGCAGAGGAAGCATGTGGTCAGAGATGAACAGCTAGCCTTCTATCGTCCTTCCCTCGCACTTACAGACATCACAGAGATTCAGGATGAAGCCGGGAATGAAAGATACAAACGCTGACTTATTGTAAACAGCAGGAACAAAAAACATGCAGTCGGAATAAACTCAGAAAATGAAAATGAAAAATAGGAGAGAAGCAGGTCACGAATAAATATCTGTAGAACTTAGCTATGGGTGAGATGTTCTGAGTTTGAATGATAATATTTTGCAGTAGGGCACATTTTTACTTTTTATCTTATGCTAGTTTTTCAACAACATCAAGTTTTGCTAACCAAAAAACCCAAGAAAATACAATAAATTGAAGCCTATATATATATTCTTCTAGCCAAAGAAGGTACCGAAAATTACGCATTATTTCTGAACAGCTATCATGGATCATGTGACTTTGGTGAAGCTTTTGGTCATGTGATGAGAATTTCCCTCTGGGATGAAAAAAGTACACTACATGCACCTGCGCACAAGATTGGGATGTGCCTTTCTTTTTCAACATCCAATTCCACATTCAGTCTCTATTTGGTGTTATAATGAGCTCTATTCTTCTGGGAAGATGTTCCACTAGATTTTGTGGAGATTTATGGTTTCAGGTCAGGTACTAATGTACAGTAGGTGAGGTGAGGAGGGATAGGGTGGCAGTCAGGGTGAAAGATTGATTTCAATAGGGTCCATGTTTCTGGTAACAGTTTGGAGAAGAACTTCAAATAGGTGGGGGAAAAAAAGGTAGGTGTTCCAATACTTTTGGCAATATAATTTATATATAGAACTTTACAAAAATAATGGTCAAGAAGAAAACCACTCCGTGTAGAATCACTTTGGGAACAAAATGCTTCCAGGTAGACATTTTTGGACATGAAATCGTTCCTCTACAGTTACAGCTACAAAAACAAAGGATTATAAGGAGAACTAGAAGGTTCTACAAGTCGGAAATGGCATTATTTTTACTGAATTATTGTGAATAAGAGAAAAAAAGCTCCATTTGATAAGAAATAGTTGCCTCCAGGAGGTTTTTGGAGTTAAAAGCGAGTCAGTAGCACCAAGGACAGCTACATTTGTACGAGGTGGTATGAAAAAGTTTCTAGACGCTATGTTTACAAAAAAGTACTTTACTTATCGATGTTTACAAACCATCACCTTCAAACTAATCCCCCTTGCAAAGCGCCCCCTGCGTTCCTGCCACTTCTGGAACGTGTCCTGGAAGTCGTCTTTTTAAGGAGTCTCAAGCATCTTCTGCAATTCTCACCGGATGTCTGCAATTCACCGGATGTCTGCATTTTAATGAGAAATTGTCATCAGAATAAATAGTCACCTTGCTGTTAACCACCACAACCACCGTTTTTTTTCCGACAGGCATAGTATGTTTCCAGTCATTAAATAATACCAGTAATTGGCTCTGCTATTACCACTACCACAGCCAACCAGGCTAACACGGCTATCACGGCTAACGGCGCAGATGTCTACTAAAATAATGAGCTGAAAAGAAAATTGCTCCTGAGCATTGCAGTGCGATGCCGGCGTGTCATTGGCGGCCCTGACGGGCTTCTGCTCTGCCAACAAGGCCGAGGTTTTGAAGCTGCTGAGATGATGGATGACACGCTTTCACCACTCTCTCTCTCTCTCTCTCTCTCTGTCTCCCTCTCTCTCTTTTCCCTTCTGACGTTCACGCTCATCACAGCCCTATGCTTTTCCCTGCTAATTAGGCAACCTAGCATATTTCTTCTCGGACACAGAGGAGCGCTAATTTCGCAGATGATAAGCGTCCAGGAAGAGATCGCATCCGAGCGCCGCCCATCCCGAGCGTTAAACAGATGAGCTTTTAGCTTTTCATTCTACTGATGCTTGTTACATCGGTCATTTATCCGATTGGTCAGAATTTGCCGATTGATTTCCAAAAGCGGCAGCAGCCGGGACGTAGATGCAGCTGCAAAAGAATCACAGTAGTTTCTATGGTAACTAATGAAACGGATGCGGAGGGGCTGTTTACTCGTTCACAAGGTGTATGGTGAACAGTGAGAATGGAAGGAGTCTTCAGTCGCGTCTCAGTAAAAATAATAAAAAATGTAGCTGAAAGGAGTAAACGGCGGGAATGCTAATATGTCGAAGGCCAAAACGGGAAGAAAAATTTTAGTTTTTAAATGAAAACGTATTCTTTTTAGACATGGCCGTAACCACTGAGCGACCACGTCACTAGGTAATTTTGATCAGGTCTTTAATGGCAATGATGTCACCACTACCACATTCAGCTCCGCCTACATCAAATACTAATAGAATAGAAAAGCTTTTATTTGTCACATGTACATTGCAGGGAAATTCATTGCTTATCCCAGCTTGTTCAGAACTTGGGGTCAAAGCGCAGGGTCAGCCAGAGGGTCAAGGGACTTGCTCAAGGGCCCAAGAATGGCGATAGCAGGGCTTGAACCACTGACCTTACGATCAGTAACCCAGCACCTTAACCACTGTCTTTTCCCTTTAATAATAATATACTATTAATATACCAATAATATCCACTTAATAATAATAATAATAATAATAATAATAATAATGATAATAATAATAATAATAATAATAATAATAATAATAATAATAATAATAATAATGATAATAATATATATATTATATATAATAATAATAGGAATAAGGAATAATAGTTTTCCTGGCAATACTGAGGCTTGAACCGCCGACCTTCTGATCACCAGAGCCGTAACGTAATAAAACGATTGTTTCCATTTATACCGCAGGACATTATATTCGCAAATCAATTTCAAGTTGTCGAGGTCAAAAGCTGGTCAAAGTTAGCGCCAAAGTCGAAAACAAAGTCCAATCGAGGAAAAACTACAATTTTAAATGAATCAAAGTCAAGTCAAAGTCAAATCAAGTTGGATGAACCCTTTACAAGTTTAAAAAGTTCACAGAAGGATTTCATTTCCTCGGGATAGTTTTTATAAGAAGAAAAACTATAAAATTATTCATAAAATAATCATTAAAAAAAAATGCTACAATAATAACCTTTTTTAAATTGTTTTTCTTTTTTACTAAATGCACTAAAAACGCTTCATTAGCGAACCACATGCTAACGTTACATTCCAAACGGTGCAGTTTGAAGAACTGAAGAAACGCTACCTCAGGAATCCCGCTCGTACACATCGACCTGCGAACTGACACGAGCTCGTTTAGCGGATCGTCGCTAGCGAGCCAGCTGTTTTACGACGGCGGGAGGAACCCTAATTTGCATATTCATGAATATTTATTCATCCGGGGCACTTTTAAAAAAAATGTAAACGAGTGTGAAATTATCTCTGTATGTCATACAATTATCTATTGTATGTCTCGTACAATAATACATATGATTTGAACCCCTTATTTTAAATTGGTTTTAGTCTACAGAAATGAAGTTTATTGGTAAAAAAAAACTAGCCACGCTCCTGGTAACTTTTCATGCTGAGGTGATTCAGAGCTGCTCTGGTCATCCATCAGATCTGACAGCTCTTCTGTAACTATTCCACAGCCTCAGGTTTACGTTTAAAGGTGACCAGGCTGTGGCTCACAAACTGCTTTTACTTGAAGAAGTTTCTTATTGAACTTTGTTTTATATGATTCTATACTTTAGTACCAAAATTTTTTGGACAACCAAATTTCCCAGCTATATGTGGTTCCTTTCCAAAAAGTTTGAGGCACACAATTGTGGATGTGGTAGAATGAATTTTTACCTTTGGAAGATCTTGATGACTGTGAATGCTGTATGGCCTCCTCATTATCACCTACATCAGGAACATCTTCCCAGAAGAATGGAGCCTATTATAACAGTAATCTGGGACTATACATGGAATATGATGTTCACCCGCCGATCTTCGGATCAGGTGTCCGCAAACGTTTGACCTTCTACTACCAAGTGTAGTAATATTGATCACATTTTCTTTGTATAGTGATCTTGACATGAGACTCTGTCACAGAGCAGCTGTGCAGAATTACATCTGTTCAGGATTAAAACGTTAGGAGAACGTCATCTGTGGTGAGCGAAACAGAGGCGTATGTAGTCGAGGAAAAACTCTGCTACGTGAAATAAAAAAGAAACCTTGAGAGGAACCCTGGGTTTCTAAATGAAGCCCGTCCTCGTCTGAGAGACACCGGAGAGTGTGATTAAAAATAAATCTCTTCTATAAGCGTGTACTGCACGGATAGATCTTGTGCTTTATCCCGTTCAATCATCTATACTTTCAGCGCTTCATTCATTTCTCAAGGTATTTCTTACCTTCTACGTTTCATCTCAGTTCTGTTTGGGGTTATGTAATCGTATTGTGCAGCGCTTGTCTTCTGAATGTTCTATAGAATTAAAAAGGACAACGGCTCTGATTTGACTTGCCTTTATTTGTTCTTTCATTTGACTTAGATGTGATTTTGATTTGTTTTGACTTGATCTGACTTTTGCCATAATCTGACGTGATCTGACTGAATTCGAATTCATTTGACTTTTACTCGAGTTTTGAACAATTTAGTTTTTTACTCGATTGGACTTTTTTAGATTTTGACTTGATTTGCTTTTGTTTTGACTTAGGCTACGTCTATACTAATCAAGATAAGTTTGAAAATGGCGACTACACTTCCGTTTTCAATCGTTTCCTAGTAGTTGCTCCTCCACACTGAGACGTCTGAAATCAAACACGTCTCTGTACTGCACATGAGCAAAGCGTATCATTTTCCGGATGCCCTTTATTTGCTTTCCGGCTCTTTGAAACATTCACGGCAATGTCGAGGAGAGGCACCGTCACGTGACTAAAAATGTGTCATCGTTTTCGAAAGCCTCCGTTTTGACGGGCCACATCGCGAAAACAAAAATGCTGCATTCAAATGTATTGGCTTTGGAGTGCGTTTAAAAAAAAAAACTAAGTTTTCAAAAAAGCTTTTTTTTATTTATTTTTTTTTTTAAGCTGTTTTCAAAAAAGCTACGTTTTAAAAATGCTGTCTTAGTGTGGACCGAAGGCCAAAATCTGTTTTTTCAAACAAAAACATATTAGTGTAGACATGGTCTTAAACTAATTGAATCTGATTTGACTTCCCTTTGACTTTATCTGTATTCATTTGGCGGCGGAGACTGCATCATGTAGGTTTTCGGCGATTTACAAAAGGTTTTTCGGCCGTGTTGAAGTTTAGAATGACGTCCATCCCTTTTCTCTTCGAACATAAATATTAGAGTAAATTAGTCATTGCTATATAAAAAAATAAGGCTCGCCTACAGTTCCAACCCGTAGAGATCCTCAATCCGAAATTGCAATACGTGTAATATTACCTGCAATAATGCAATACTACCAGTGTGCAATATTACCTGCAATACGTGCGTAACTAATTACTAGTGGTCTCTTTTTTTCCTTATTTGTATTTATACATTGTGTTGTGTATACACTGTATACTATAGTATGTGTCTATTCATTTATATATTTGCATTTATTTTTTCTTTGCTGCTGTAACACAGAAATCTTGAATCGATTTTGACTTCATTTTAATAATTTTCTTGCTATAGTTTTTCCTTGAATGGATGCACCCTGGTCTTGACTTTGCCTCCAATGTCGACTTGCCTTTGAATTGGACAACTTGTAATTAAATTGTAAATGTAATGTCGTGTTGTATAAATGGAAATGATCATTCTATTACGTTAAGGGAGGAAGTAGCACAGTGGTCAAGGCTCTGGGTTACTGATTTGACGGTCAGGGATTCAAACCCCGGTATCGCCAAGCTGCCACCTCTTGGGGCCCTTGAGCAAGGCCCTTAACCCTCTTTACCCTGGGATGCTTTATCATGGCTCTGACCTCAGCTTCTTAACATTGCTGGGATGAGAAAAAAGAAATTCACTGTGCTGTAATTAATGTAAAAAACAAATGCATCTATCCTATTGCTCAGAAATCTGAAGGATTGGAAGTACTTTAGATTGTGATTTATTCCAGGTCATTCAACACTTGTGTTCATTCACAATTTAGAATGAAAATTCAGAGCGCTTGATGGTAGAAGTTAATAGCTCTTTGGTTATGGTTTTGGGGTAGTGATTGTTGAATGTTGGGGGTTGAAGCCCCACCAAGGGCAAATTACCACCATTGGGCCCTTAAGCAAGACCCTAAACCCCTTCTCCTCTGGGATGCTGTATCATGGCTGACCCTAAGCTGTAACCCAGCTTCCTAGCAACTTGAGATGTGTGAAGAAAGAATTTCGCTGTTCTATAATGTAAATTTCTCAATAATAAAAACTCACTCTTTTTTTTCTTCTTTCCCTTCCCTCACTTTTCATGAGATTTCCGTGCTGTAACACAAACGCAATCAGTTTATCGTGCCATCTGTCTCTTCACCCAGCAATTTTTTTTCACCATTGATTCACGTGATGTTTTCTCTCATCACTGACGAGCAGATACAGTCACATCAAACAGAAATGACTTCAGCAGCGACCGCACAAGATCCTGACCGGGGTTTGTTTTTTTTCTCCCCCATTTTTATTTTGTATTTTTCAGCGGTGACACTTATAGACACTGAAACGTAACTATTGCACGACACAAAGCTTACACACAGGTTTCATCATTTATGTTTCATCACAGATTTAACCGAATCAAAGAATCCCAGACAGGAGCAGGGGTCATCGGGGTGGACGAGTTTCCAGCGACTTGATTCACATAATAAAAGGCAGAAATTGGAAAAAAAATAAAAGAAGTGAATCTTGCTGCTGGCGCTTTCGCATGTATTATGTAACGGCATCATTTTGCTGCATAAAAGGAACAAAATCTAGACAGCAGGGATGAATATTAATCAGTTTTCCACTCTTTCTTTTGTCTCAGTTAATCTCCTTGGCGACTGATCATGTGACGCTACGGAAATTTGCCTGTTCGCCAATGTGACGTCATTTAAAGTAAAAAAAAACGTACAATTAAAATAAATAAGGACTGCAGCTATCGATTATTTTAGCAATCGAGAATTCTACTGATAAAGCCATCAATCAATAGAGTTGGTTCAATTCTGAATTTTGTATGTCAGAAGATTTATTAATATTTTAACAATTCACATATATATATATATACACATTTTTATTTATTTTTTAAATCATACATTCTATTTTTATTTCACTGCAATTGTAATTATTGATTATATTGTAAATGTTATGCTATTTAAGTTGTTTTTCACTTATTCTTATTTTATTTATTTTTCTTTCTATTTTATATTCATTTTCTTTTTTTTTTTCTTTTTTTTATTATTATTTCTTTGTTTTTTTGTTTTCATTCTGCCCTATTTCTAATTATCATTTTGTAAACTCTATTCTATTTTGATTTTAATTCTTTTCTTTTCTTTTTATATTTGTATTATTTCTATTACAAATATATATATATATAAACATTTTAACTTTTTATTTTATTCATTCATTCATTCATTTTCTCCCGCTTATCCGTAATCCGGGTCGCGGGGGCAGCAGTCTAAGCAGACCCCCGCCTTCGACTGCTGCCCAATCCTCACAGCACCGTCCCTTAGGTGGTGAGCCCACGGGAAGGCGGCCCGACGTCACGGACCTTGATATTTCCCTCGTAAGGGACCCCCGGAGCATAGAGGGTTAAGGGCCTTGCTCAAGGGCCCAAGAGTGGCAGCTTGGCGATACCGGGGCTTGAACCCCAGACCTTCCGATTGGCAACCCAGCGCCTTAACCGCTGGAGCCACCACTCCCCCAAACTTTTTATTTTACTGTTTATTTATTCTTTTACTTGATTTTAATCTAATTATTTCTTCTATTTTTTCTTTTCTTTTCTTCTCCTCTTTAGGGCTAAAAGCATTTTGCGGCACATCAATGGACGTTACTTAAAAACCGAATATGAATTTTAGTGTTTTGACTCCTTCTTCGGAATAAATCAGACAGGATGGCTAGTTACCTCAATGAGCTGAACAAAACTGTTGTTACAGGAGCGATTAAATATTTTGTTCATGTTAATAAATCACAGAGCACGTCAGTGATACTGACATTGCAGGCTTATTAGCAGTTTTATAAACCCCTGGGAATTTCAAGATGAGGAGAGGACATGGGTGGGGTCTTATTTGCATACCTATGAATATGTATGAGCTTTGCATTTTAAATAAGGGTGAACGTTAGACAGATGTCACACACACACACACACACACACACACACACACACACACACACACACACACTAAACTAAAATATGTGTACTATTATATATACACTTGTATTAAAATGAGTGGTTTATTACCCATTTCTTTGACAAAGTAAACAGTCTGAAAGAAATCACATTATAGTAATTATTAATTAGTAATCAATAATCGGATGAATAATAACTAGACTGCTTCAAATAATTAGCCAGTCAAATTTTAGGGTTAGAAGAGAGCTAGCATCATGAACTTGAACCTTGTCATATTTTGTTCTGTACAGCTGAGCCATTATGACGGAAGATGCACGGACCCCATGGACCACTGTTTTAGCCATGAAGACACAAAGGACCCCATGGCTAAACCCCATAGATTGCTCCTTAAGCCATGGTGACACAGAAGGTGCTTGGACCCCACAAATTCCTGCTTAAAATATAGTAATACAGAAGGTGCTTGGACCCCACAAATTCCTGCTTAAACAATAGTAACACAGAAGGTGCTTGGACCCCACAAATTGCTCCTCGAGCCATGGTGACACAGAAGGTGCTTGGACCTCACAAATTCCTGCTTAAAATATAGTAATACAGAAGGTGCTTGGACCCCACAAATTACTACTTAAACAATAGTAACACAGAAGGTGCTTGGACCTCACAAATTCCTGCTTAAACTATAGTAACACAGAAGATGCTTGAACCCCACAAACGGCACCTTGAGCCATGATGACACAAAGTGCTTGGACCCCACACATTTCTGTTGAGTTATGGAGACACAGATGGTGCTTGGATCCCACAGATTCCTGCTTGAAATATAGTAACACAGTAGGTGCTTGGACCCCACAAATTGCTGCTTGACATATGGTGACACAGAAAGTGCTTGGACTCCATGGATCGCTGCACAGAAAGTGCTTGGAACCCACAAATCGCTGCTTGTGGCGATCATATTTTCGATCTGATAGTTCATTTAAGGTTAGTAATGCTCAGATTGATTTTATTTCACACCCAATCATATATACATGCTTGGGTAAAAGTTAGCGCACCCTTCTGGCGTTAAACACACACACATGTAAACGATCTGATGCTACGATACAATCCACGCAGCCCTGTTAGCAAACAACTGGCAAAAAAGCAAACCCATGATGTATTTACGGCATAATGGAGTACAGTCAGTATCGCTCGAGCGATGTAGCAATGATGAGGTGCTGCGGGGAGAGTTTGACTATCACATAGACATGGAGAGATGGAATAAAAATAAAGATGCGCGATTTATAGGTCGAGGTCCGACGTTGTAAATATTTCATCCGACAACAGATGTGTTGAAGCCGTAGGCGTACGAGTGCGTGCTCACGGCTGGAGTGTGCAAAATAAACCAGACAACAACACGCTGTACACAGTGCATGACTGGAGCCCTGCGGAAACCATCAACATACGGTATGAATGAATGTATAGGAAACGTCCAAGAAATGAAAAGTTGTGCATAAATATCTCAAATATCTCTATGTGCAAAACAACTGATCCAGTGGCAACTTGAAAAGTGCTTCAGCAGGGACCACCTCTGTATCGAAGTCTTCTGCTTCGGTGGTTTCTGATTTGCGATAAGTTGAGCCATAATAAAAATAAAAGAAATCTGATTAATGAAATTAATTTTTCTATAATAATTCAATTGAGTGAACAATTAAATAGACACAAAATATAATATTAAATAGAAAATATAATTAAATAATTTATATTTGTATGAATTTGGCTTACAGCTGAAAAAAACTCAAAATTCAGTATCTCAGGAAATTTGAATATTGTGAAAAAGTTCAATATTGGAAACTCGTGATGTCACACTCTAATCAGCTCATTAAATCCAAACACCTGCGCCTTTAAATGGCGTCTCAGTATTATTCAGGCTCCACAATCATGGGGGAAGACTGCTGACTTGACAGTTGTCCACAAGACGATCATTGACACCCATGGCTAAAGAAGCTGCTGTTCACAGAGTGCTCTATCCAAGCACATTGATGGAAAGTTGAATGGAAAAAAAATGTGGTAGAAAAAGGTGAAATAAAGCCCATTCAGGATTTGGGGAGATTTACAAAAAGTGGACTGCAGCTGGACTCAGTGCTTCAAGAGCCTCCAGGCACAGACGTATCCATGGGCTACAACTGAGGCAGTCCTCGTGTTGAGCCTCTCCTGAACCAGAGACAACGTCAGAGGTGTCTTACCTGGTATTGAGCACATATACAGTAAATGAACTTTCCAGAAGGCCAACAATTCACTAAAAATGCTTTTTGATTGGTCTTATGAAGTTTTCTGATTTTTTGAGATGTGCCATAATCCAAAATCATCCAAAGTAAAAGAAATAAACATTCGAAATATATATCAGTGTGTGTGTGATGAATCTATATAATATACACGTTTCACTTTTTTAATTGAATTACTAAAATAAATCAACTTTTCAATATTCTAATTTATTGAGATGCACATATAATAGACAACAAATCTAAAGTCAAATTTTAATTAAGAATAATTATTCCTCCCAAGACACTGATAAAACCTTTAAAATGTAAAAATAAAAATATATGTAAACCTTAAATTAAAAAGAAAATTTTTTTTTAATAAATTCAAATAAAATCGAATATCTGCTTTTTTCTCTTAATATCCAGCCACCACTGGCATCGAATATCAGATCGCTGCAATGTCTGACAAATTTCTCTCATTAGAACTCTTAATATCAGAATATTAAAAAAGAAATAAAAGATGATTGCTAGGCATTACTTTTCCCGATTTCAAGGTTGAAACTATTCTCAGCGACTACTAATCTCCATTACAGAAATCAATTCTTGAATCAAATGACCATCTCGCGACAGAACAAAGTGATTTCATGGTTAAAATGGAAGAATATCCACGTAAATGACATCACGGATAAATAAAAGAGAACAAGTCTTCTCCGTTCCGTCATTCGCAAATGATGCAGCCACTGGTGTTTATTTTTTATTTTTTTATCCGTCTGCCTTCAGTGCATTAGCTTAAAGCATTTCCGCTTCATAACTTGGTAATATAAACTCTTGTGTATGAGCCGGAGGAATTTAGCAGCGCAATAAAATAAGCTCTTAATAAGAGATGCATATTAAAGCTGAAGAAGCAAGCCGTAAACTGCAGCAACGGCAAAGCAGGGAATAATTCATGGAGGAAGTGAAGTGCCCAAGAGCTGCGACTAATGCTCACATCGAACTCTCTCAACAAAGTGCCAAAAAATGATCTTCATAGAAAGTCGGAGAAAGTCAATGTACAAATACTTAGATTTTACATTAGGGCTCTAAGCACTAAAAACACTCATCAGAAAGTGGACTCCTAATGATGACTGGATTACTTATATACAGTATATATGTGTCTCTGTGTGGCTGTGCATTTCCCCTTAAGCCTTCACTGGAGTCCTACCTGCATCAATCCACCTCTTAATCCCATTATTACGACACCACTGCTCTAGAAACCATCAGTATAATAGAGAAGTGCAGTAGAACAGAGCGCTGCATCACACACAGGAATCTCATACAGTGAATATGAATGTCATCACTAAAGCAAGAAACCCAATTAACACAACTCAACACGTCTCCTTTCACTGGAGCCACAACTGCACCTCCACAAACATCATCTCTAACAGGAGCATCGATATTCACCTCATCACATCACCCTGGGGTTTTCCCCAATTTTTTTCCATGCATTACGGTTTTCATGGGGATTTGAAACAAAAGCAAATGATGTATTTTTTCACACAAAATCTACAGGAAAGAAAACGAAGTATAAACGTCTCATGAAAAAAAGCTCAATCGTTCTTTTGATCCGTTTCGTCCGACCTTCTCTCACAACATCCAGCTTGTTCTGAAAAGTCTGTCTTGTAAATGTCTGGGACCAAATCGCTTTCGTCTCCTCTGTAAAACAGCAATTTAGTCCACAGGAATATATTTAAGCTTGTGCAGTCTGTTACAGACTCTGGTTGCGAGCTCTGATTAGTGTGCTCTCTGGCCATCCAATGGAAGGACGTAAAAATGCCGATGTTTAGACGCCTGCTAGATGAACGTGTTCAAATCGCAATCTGATTGGTTAAAGTGACAGCTTTATCCTCAGGTGCTGATCCTGCTGGCCTTACAAGAACTGTCTGACCCCGAAAAAAAAAAACATGTGACAGCTGAAATCTGATTGGATAGAAACTTAAACCTGAACTTAGAGAATAGATTATTGGGAATAATTGAATACATATTCATGAACACAAATATATTAAAATGTAAGCCAATGATTCTAAAAGAGTGTAGGCCAGGAGAGGACTTGCTGACCCTAATGGCCTTCCACTGATATTTATGTACATACACACATGTGAATTAAAGGGGCTCTCATCTTATATTTATTTACTCGCTTGGATCAACCTATAACGTGACTCTTATCCACTCTGGAAATGTAAAAAATAAACAATAGTTTCATGTCGTGGAACGTCGGCAAAAAAACAACGTAGCTCCTGTTCTCACTTACGCTATAGCAGCTATAAACACTCTTTCCCACATGGGAAAGACAACCCACACAACCCCTCCATCTCAAACTACTCTGCTCTGAAGCAGTACACCTGCACATCGGATCATCCGTTCCCTTCCAACGAGTTGTTCCCATAGAAACGGCAACGCGATCAAGCGACGAGGTTCGTATATAAAAACCCTGCGTTTACTCTCTGGTTTTGACCGAATAAAAAAACTGATTGGTCTGAAGGCCACAAATAATTGGGGAAGAAAAAAAAGGAGTTAAGAACTCTGCAGGATTGAGTGCTTTTAAAGTTTTCCTCCTTCAGGAAGACGCTTTGATGGACGTTATCTTTCGGTAAATCATTTAAAGTCATTACAATTGCAAATTCGTCCCCACGCTTTCCCGCTAATCGCTTTGAACTCGTTTGGCCCGAGATACAATATTAGAGGCGATAATAAATAAATATCTTTAATACGGATCCTCCGAGAGGCTGAGCGCGAGGGGACGCCGGGGTGAGAGCCTGAGAGGAGGAAGGCTTATTGATTGGCTCAACTGCTTTGTATTCTGTTCACTAATAATTACCAGTGCAGCCTATCCAATTACACACACACACACACACACACACACACACACACACACACACACACACACACACACACACACACACACACACACAGGTTCATTATGCAAATAAGAAGGACTCATTTAAGGCAGGCTTACAGGACTTCATTTACACTCGCGTAGACATGACGACGCACTCGATTACATCCGCACGCCTCCGTTTCTTAATTGAAACCGAACTGCGCTTATAAAGTTTATAGAAATTTTGAAGTTTTTTCTTTCTTTCTTTCTTTCTTTCTTTCTTTCTTTCTTTCTTTCTTTCTTTCTTTCTTTCTTTCTTTCTCTTTTTTTTTTTGTTTAACCGTCAACCCTTTCATCGCTACAAAAAAAAGTCTTAAAAGGTTAATGGCGTCTGGTTGATTCTCAGCCCGCTGCGGCGTCGAGAGGAGGATCAGTCGTTGTGTGAAGTCTTATTAACTGTGAAAGAGTAAAGAAGAAAAAAACGCGCGAAAATCAGGAGACGCTCGACGGAGCTGAGGTTCAACTCACCCGGATTGAGCCGCTTGGTTTTTTTTCAGCGAGAGAGAAAAAAAAAAAGATAATAAATCGGGATCCGGTAAAAAGGTGTTGATTGGTTTCCTGTAACGGCAGCTGGGACAATAGTGCAAAATTATATAAACACTTTTCATCTGATACGTTAGCGTTTCTATGGCAACGGTGCGTCCAAAGCGACTTGTTCTGCTAAAAATCTTTTATTATCTATGCAGTTCAATTGGTGCCAAAAGTATTGAAAATCCCTTATTCAAGTAAACAAACACGGTACAAGATACAGACTGTGGTGTCGTGTGTGGACACCTGGGCATGAGATTGGTATGCGCTTTCTTTTTATACCTTTAGTCTCCGTTTGCTGTTAGAATGATCTCCACTCTTCTGGGAAGACGTTCCACTAGATTTTTCATGGAGATCTGTGTGAGATTTTATTCAGCTACAAGGGTGTTACTAAAGTCAGGTACTGGGAGGTCGGGGGTGCAGTCAGCGGTCACATTAATCCCAAAGGTGTTCGATAGGGTTGGAGCTCTATAGCAGGAGATCTTTCACTCCAAACCATGGAAAGCAGATCTTCATGGAGATGACTTTGTGCATATGGACACTGTCATGCTGGGAACAGATTTGGGTACCAAAAAAATGTCGTTAACCTTTTTGCAAAATAAAGCATTTATTAGTGATAATTAATTAAAAAGCTCAAAATCGATCAGAAAAATATGAAAAAAAATGTAATTGACGAATATTTCCTATTTTATTAAGACACAATGAGGTCATAAAATAATATTCATTAATGTTCCATGTAGCCAAATAGAGCCAGCTCAATAAAAATCTGCTTTAAATGGGAAAATCTCCTGATAAAGAGCTCCACCCCTATTAAACACCTTCGGAAAAACCTCGAAAAGTGCATGAAGTCCACACACCTAACGTTGCATTAATAGCGGAAACGGATCTCGTAAAGATTCTGTGCTTTGTGGAGATGAGAATATGTCAGAATATTCACTGAGTTTCATGTAGAAACTGAGGAGGAAATATAAATAAATAAATCAGCTGCCGCTATTAATATGGTGTAATGGCGCTGCTGAAGCCAGCTGGGATCCGGTTTATGCTTCGGCTTCTGGAAAAAAAATCATTTTCATTCATTAGCGACAAATAATAAAAATCAGTGCAATTAATAGATGTTTAATTAACGGAGAAATTGATCCGTGGTTTTGTTGCGCAGATGCGATCGAGCTGATTAATAAGGCAAATAGACGTGTTCGAGAAAAATTGCTTTCATTCAGACTCGCTTTTACTGAGCAGAGAATATCCACTGAGAGTTACTTGCAGTTAAGCCCCTCCCACCCAATGACAAGTTACTTGCTAAAACGGTAAATGCAAAGTTTATAAATGAAATAAAAAATGAAAACTTGACATGCTCCAATGGGAGTGAAGCGGTGTTAAGCCCCTCCCTATTACCGGATTGTGGATTTTTCAATGAAATTGTAAATAAAAAATCAACCATCTCAATAAACAGACTCTGTGAATGGCAGACTGGCCGCAAAAGATTAGCCCCACCCCATTAGAGGTTTGTGCAAGAATTGAGTGTTTTCAATGTATTTAAAAAAAAAACCTTTTAAATGTAAGATATGATAGAACTTTATTAATCCCAAAGGAATTAAACATTATATTAAACAAAATTGACATTCTAAATATATACAAATGTATTCGAAAAACACAAAGGTGCTAAAAAAAACTAACATATTGTAGATTTCACAGAAAATGAATATTGTGGTATTGCGATATTTATTTTAATTTGAAAATAAAATTCCAAAATGTTGAATGGCGAATGACGACTGTCCAGCTGAGTTTAGCCAATGAGAGTGAAGCATGGTTAGGCTCCACCCCCTTGACAGGTTTGTGCCAATATCAAGGTGGTAGTTTAGTGGTAAAGGTATTTAATTTTTGGATCCTAGGTTAAAATCCCAGCCACTTTAAACTGCCACTAATGGGCCCCTGAGCAAGGCCCTTAACCCCATAGCTGCTTACTAGTATGAATAAAAAAATAAAAAATTGCTCTAGATACCAAATGTAACGCTGCAGATTAGTAAATGAAATTTAAATATAAAAATAAATACTTAAAAGGCTTCTATTCAGACTCTATAAATGACAGGAAAATCCAGAAAATTCCTGTAAGCCAAACACAAAGAAAAAAAAAAGAAAGAAAAAGCCAGAGGGCCATCAGGGCTCCATCTCAGCGGGAAAGTTAGACGATGCACACGTGTCAGAAAGAGAACGTCAGATATGTGTCAACAAAACAGAACGGCTTTTCATCCTGACGCAACGCTGGAAGCAGCGTCTCCTCTCCGGACGGCAGAGGCAGAGGCAGAGATTCTCCGTGTGCTGAAGATGTGAGAAATGCGACATGTCTTCGTTTACAGCTCAACTCCTGTGACACGGAGAAAATCGGTATGAATATAAACCGCTGTGAAACGCAATAATAAACGTGCGAGAACACGCGATCGCGTGATCCGCCTGGGAATTTTTATAATTACACAAAGGTCACGTGATCGAGAACGCAGGAAACTGTTCAGATCTGTTCTGGAGTCCAGAGCCGTACCGACGCAGGGCCAAGGATCTCCGGCGACTCGGCTGTCAGCGAAACGTTCCAGGATCATTAAATATAAAGCGAGTTAGCGAGAAGGACGGAGGCAGCGTTTTAGGGCAGGAAAGATCTGACCTATTTGTGAAGGCAGAATAAGGACAGCTGTCTTACGCATGGCCTGCTCGAGATCTAGAAACCTTTTGGCAGACATGGAAAGCAAAATTCTGATGGAAGATAAAAGATACTCTGGGTGAAAAAAAACTAACCTGAAGGACTGAATTTGCGTGGTTAAATGTTCGCTATTTTCTATATCATTTGCTCTTTCTTTTCCTCCTCCTTATTCCTCCTCTTATTTTTATTAATAGGGTGCAAGAACTCTTCTTCGTGTAGGCTGCCTTTTGTTTTTCTACCTTCTTCCTCTGCTTTTTTCTTTTTCGTCATATTTCTTCTTTTTCTGCTTTAGCTTTTTTTGTAGCAACCCCTATAAACGTTGGTGGAGGGTCTTAGCTACATTCTGACCAAGTCTGGGCCAATTACTGCTAACACACTAGCGCCACCTATGGGTCATATTTGGACCAAATTTAGAAGTGCATTTACACACAACTTTCGAGGTCCCCTGGTGGTCTAGTGGTTAAGATGCAGCGCTCCCACCGCTGCGACCCGGGTTCGATTCCCGGTCAGGGAACCATCCCCAGCCACTATTAGTGCCGGTCCCAAGCCCGGATAAATTGGGGAGGGTTGCGTTAGGAAGGGCATCCAGCGTAAAACATGTGCCAAATCAAACGTGTGGAGGATCCGCTGTGGCGACCCCTAACGGGAGAAGCCGAAAAGAAAGTTTATTTACACCCAACTTTCGAACCAGATCTCAAAAAATCATTTGAGTAAACTGAGATTTAGTTTAATTTACGGTAGATATTACATACATCAATAAAACAAATAAAAAAACATGCGGTCAGCTTTTTATACAGACTCTGTGAATGGGAGACTCTTGAGGAGAGCTTAGCCAATGAGAGTCAAGCATCAGTAAGTCCCACCCCTTTTAAACGTTTGTTTTGGTTTTATCTTTAAAACCAAATGAGATAGCTCGGTGGTTAAATTGTTGTACTTTTTGGACTTCCAGAAGAGATCAAATCCCAACACCACTAAAGTGTCACTATTGGGGCCCCTGTGTAAGGCCCTAAACCCTTATCTCCTAAGTGTACAAATAAATTAAAAATCATTCTAAGTCTAATTCTAATTCTAAGAAGAACCATTGTGCTGAACTCCACAAAAACCCTCTAGCTCCACCAATAGGGAAAAATGTAGACAAACGTTGACAAAAGAACAGCTGATAAGATTTGCATATACAATATATCTGAACATCCCGTTCCACATTTAGTCTCCATTTGCTGTTATGAGCTCCACTCTCCTGGAAAGATGTTCCACTGGATTTTTTTGGGAGATTTGTAAAGATTCATTCAGCCACAAGGGTGTTAGTAAAGTCAGGTACTGATGTAGGTGAGAAGGTGAGGAGGCCTGGGCTGCAGCCAGTGTTCACATTCATTCATGTTTAATAGGGTTGGAGCTCTGTAGCTGGAGATCTTCCACATTTCGGTCCCTAGAAAGCAGATCTTCATGTAGCTGGGTTTGTGGACAGAGGTATTGTCATGCTGGAACAGGTTTGGGTCTCCTAGGTTAAGTGAAGGGAATAGAGACTGTCATTAAAGATAATCAACCACATTATAGCTGCCGTAGAGTAAGCAATAACAGGAAATAAACTGTTTTAGGAACAACTGTACCTTTAAATAGATAAAAAATCATCACATTATGGTTGTCATCAGAAATGACTAACAACTTGTCATATTTGGTTTCGGAGAAACAAAATACGAAGGTTATAGGAACGTCTCAACATCATCCCATGACGCCAACAAACCAGGAAATTGGAATTGAAATGTGTGTGTGTGTGTGTGTGTGTGTGTGTGTGTGTGTGTGTGTGTGTGTGTGTGCCTTATTCCTTCATTTTCCTTCAAACGTTGCTGTTACGACTGTGTAAACTCCAACGTGCTGAAATGCACACAGTCATGCTGAATAATTGAAGAAAAAAAAAAAGAAAACATTGACTCCGGCATCGCTTTAGTACGAATAAAAAACAATAATCTCTTGAAGCACTTTAAATCGCAAGGTCTACACAACATTAGCCTTGTATTATGCTTTAAACTAGCGCTCTACTCTCCCAACGGTGCACAGCCAATTTTGCCTGAGCGAATGTGTGATTCAACTAATCAGCTATTTATCAATCCCTGCTCGAGTTGATTAAAGATGTGCGAGAGCTGGAAATCACCAAACTAAACAATATATAGCAGCACGTAGGAAGACTTACAGGCTCTCATTCGCTTTCGGATTTCAAGTCAAGTGGATTTCAACTATGAACAGTGCAATACAATATACAGACACGAATAATGTTTTGTTTTTAGATACAAAACATGTTTTTTTCAAAGATTAGCTGAAAACTGATGACTAGCATGTTTTTAATGCTAGTGGAAGCTAATTTTTTTTTCCATTTAGCACTTTTAGCTCACATGCATGTTGAAAACAAATTGGCTGATGATTATCATGAATACCAAAAGCTGACTGGTTAATTTTCCAAACTTTGCCAAACTCTGATTGGTTGACGGAAGCCAAATTATTCAAATGTGCATTGAAGAACTGATCATTTTTCAAATAACCTCAAGCCATGCAAAAAATCCCGCTCTGTCTCTCTCAGTCTCCTTTCCCCAAACGTCTCAACTAACTTCCAGCGAAAGTGCTTGGACCCGTAATTCTATTTGCAAAAATACAGCAGAACAGATGTTCATTTTTATTAAAACAGAGACACCGTGAGCCGTCAGTTCCGTCTCGATCGGCACGATGAAGATCTACATCGCTTAGAACGTGTCCTGGGACGGTGTCAGATTTCGACGCGTGGAGAGGACGTGCTGTTTCTGTCTCGCATTTCAAAGGAACCCGAGCTTTTTTTATTAACAGCTACTGCTACAGAATAAAAATAAACAGGTATCTGAGTGTACAGTTCTCACATCACAAAGACAGCAAACACACAGCATTCCTTTGTAGCAGCGCTACACCAGAGCTACTCCCAGGCAGTATATAAACAAAAAAAAACCTACTCTAGAAACATTCAGCAACCGCCAAGTCCTAAATAAACTCATAATGCTGGTACGTTCCTATATTCTTTTTTTCTTCTTCTTCTCCCCCCCCCCCCCCCCCCCCCACAAGCAATGAAAATGCTGCCGAGCTGAAGGTCTGTTTTGCTGAAAGTGAATGATATGAAATGAAATTCTAAAGATTACGGTTTATGGCCTGTAGTATGGAGATGAAAACAAGATTGGACTGGAATGAACTGGAGAGTATTGCGCTCTGGTCACGAGCGATATCCCAGGATTCCATAGAAATGCAATCGTGTAGATCTGGCGTCAGCGAAACGGGAATAGTGTGTTAGTGGAAATGTGAGCTTTATGAAATCGTTATTATATATGGAACTGGTATGCAAACCCTTTTTTCAATAAAATATATATATAAAAAGGTTTAAAAAAAAAAAACAGCTAAAATCCCCCTTTTGAATAATAAATATACAAACACTACACAACATAGGAGTGGTGTTCTACCTGAATCAATCCACCTCTTAATACAATCATAATGAAGCCACGGCTCTAGAAACCGTTAATATCATAGAGAAACGCAGTAAAACAGAGCGCTGCATCACAAACAGGAATCTTATCCGCAAAGAACGAATGTCATCACTAAAGCAAGAAACCCAATAAACACAATTCAACACGTCTCTTTTCACTGTAGCCACAGCTGCACTGCCCAGATACATCATCTCTAGCAGCAGCATTGATATTAACCTCATAATGCGACCCCGGGTTTTTTCATGTGCAATTTTTTCCTTGCATTCCGGTTTGAATTTTGTGTCAATTGTAAATTGTGTTTTTTAGTGCAGGAAAAAAAACAAAAAAAAAGTATAAACAGTGCAAAATCTGATAGGATAAAAAAAAAAAAAACCTTTTACTTGACGGCATCGCCTTATGCGCCGTCAAGTAAAAGGTGTTTTTTTTTTATTATATCCGATGACCCGAGAGAAACACTATGAAATCAAGAGAATCGACTGTTCGAATCATTTAATACATGGTCATGGACAAAAAAAAAGGAAAATGTAAGTCAGTGATTCTGATTGAGTTTATGACAGCGGAGAAGGAATTTCTGACCCTGGTGGCCTTCCACTGCTATATACAAACGTATAAAATTAATATTTTTATAAATAAATAAATGTATATAATTCTCTTCACCCCCCCCACTCAAGTGCTACTGTATTCCTTAAACCCCTTTATGAGGACCTGATTAATATGAAGCTTTTATTTCTGAGACAGAAGGTGACTAAAGTGTCAGGATGGTAATGTGATTATTCTCTTACAAATCTCACCATTTTTACTAAAAGAAAAACCAGAACAAGGTTGTGGAAATACGTACGATCAAAAAAACTAATTGCTTGCCGAAACAACACCACAGTCCCGAAACATACAAGTTTCACACATAATGGACCAATCGAGCTCAGAGGCAACTCGTTAGTCCCGAGCCACAGAAAAGAATCGTTCAGAATGAATGAATCGGGTTCCATATACAAAAGACTGACGTGGAAGCGTTAAAACGCCGACCTGATTTACACAACAAACCACTCACACCTGTCCACATTACCCAGAATAATATCCAATTTATTGCGATTAGCATTATTTGTATGCTAATCATGATGGAGATCTAATCTGTGAGCTCATACAGAGATTTTGCTAACATCTCAAGGTTGTGAAAATACTTCCCAAATGTTAGCTAGTTTGCTGTGAATGGAGCTAATATACATCATGAATTTAGCCTCATGTTACCTAGCGAGTTTTGCTAACGTCTTTTTTAAAATATCACCTTATGCTAGCTTGCGGGCAAACCTTAATTCTTGTTTGAACTAGCATGCTAGAAACAGGTGCGATATAATTAGGATAATAGAGCTCCAAGCTAGTCAGAGTAAATATAAAACAACACAGGCTAAGGCTAGTAATAACATTACTATTATAACGTTACTATTACACTATTATGTCATCTGTTAGCAAACCTGACTAGCTACTAAACACTAGTGCAAGAGAGGTCAATTTAGCAATTTAGCTGGGATGTTTTATGTGGCTAAAATGGGAAAAAAATATTTTTTAAGTTTAATGCTAAAAACATGTTTAGCGTGAACATTAGCATATCTTTTGCACTTTCGCTTGAATGTGATAACAAGTTTTTTTTTTCTGTCAGAAAGTGTGAGTAAAACGTGTGTAGGACCTTTCACGTGAATTTGATGTCCGTATTTACACATTGGTTATCAACAGCGTCATCGAAGGCACCAAGTATCAAGAATTTTTTTTTCTTGAGTGATGTTACACACTTGAGCGCCCCGAAAACATCTAGCCAAATATGAACTCTCCTGACGCTAATGAAAGTAATATTTTCGAACAGTTAAAAAGAGAACGAGGCCATGTAAACGCGAGGGGAGAGAAAGCCGAGCGTGAACGAGAGCTGACAATACGAGCTTAACGCATGAACGCTTCCTTATCGCAAGCTGTTCAGTGCCCACTTTCCCCCAAAGCCGCCGTGGCAGAATGATTCGCCTGAGAAAACCTGCAAAGAGAAGGCGACTGCGTCAGCCAACGCGCCGTGTCCGAACGTACTCGTCTTTTTTTCTTTTCTTTCTTTCTTTTATGGTCAGTAAAATAATGAGGAGCTATTGTGTGAATGTGTGTGTGTGTGTATGTGTGTGTGAATGTGTGTGTATCCTCATTTCATTTTAGGATATAAAATTTTTTTTAATTCTGAACAAGATTTCATCACCGCCAGCTTTATTAGAAAGAGATTAATAGATTAAGTGGATTAATAAATACAGAAAGAGAACAAAATTACTACAAAGCTTCTCTTATTCTTATTCTCTTGTTCTTCTTATTACACTTCTCTAAAATGGAAAAATGGAATGAAGCAGCGATAGATAAATCACCAGGTGAGGAGAGGTGCTAACGAGAACATCCTAGCAGACTAGGAGACAAAAAAATAAAGTTTTTTTTTTCCTCACGAATAAGCCTTGATAAATGATTAGTTGACACAGCTAGTCTTTTTTTATTATTATAATTTTTTTTCTTCTTTACACCAACAGCTACTGAAAGCGTCGAGCCGTGCCCTTTCCCCTTCAGTGAATCATCTCTTTGGGTTTGTTCTGAACTGCTTGTGTAACTAAACGAGTCTTATATCTGAGTGGCCTGTATCGCCATAGCAACAAAAGGGTACATCCTGTACGTTTTAAAATGATTACTAATGTTTATACCTTTTATCCAGAATAATATCCAGTTTACTTTGATTAGCATGATTAGTATGCTAATCGAGACATGAAATTAAATTAAATGAAAGAGACTTCGCTAACACAGGGCTGTGAAAATACTTCCCAAATGTTAGCTAGTTTGCTGTAAAATGGAGCTAATTTATCTCATGAATAAATTCACGCTCACGCTACGAGTATTGCTAATTCTTGTTTTGTTTTATACATCAACTTATGCTAGCTTGAAAGCAAACCTCAATCTTATATGAACCAGCATGCTAGAAACAGGTACAATGTGCGTTAGATTTTTCTCGCAAGCCTTCAGGCCTCGATAAATGATTAACAGTCACAGCTAGTCTTTATTTTTTTTTATCCTAACAGCTACGGAAAGCGACGAGATGCACCCTTTGCCCTTCGGTGAACGCTTTGGAACGTGAACGCCGATAATCGATTAATCGTCCCATAGTTTTTGAAATTGATATCAGATTAAAGAAAAATCAATAAAACATAAACACTGTGTGGAACTTTATTACAGAAATAAAAAAATATAGTAATAAACGTAATTTCAATGCTCTGGACGTTGTATAGATGTTAAAAGATGGACATTTTATTCATGGCTGTTTGGATTTAGGTAAAATAGTAAGGCTTTGAAGTAAGATTCCATTTAACTGAAGGTAATAAATGCTTTTGAAGTTGTTTGTTTGTTTCCAACATTTACTAATACATTTAGAATACCTGCAAGTTTTTACATTTTCGTTTTGTCTGTAAACTTTAGTGGATGCACTATGAATTTACATGAACGAGTTGCAGTTCCCAGTCTCTAGAGGCCGCTGTCGTACTGTATAATAAAACACAACCCGGAAAAACTATCCGTGTTGATTTTTCCCGATAGTTCCAGCAATCGACTATCGGTGCAGATTAATTTTGCGAAACGGATGAATCAGTCGACCTCTATGAGAAAGACTGTGTGTGTAAATGATCTGCATCTCTGCTGCATCTCTACTTAACTCCTGGTGCTGATTTTCGTTTTATTTCTCATTTGAACGTTTTCTTCTCCAAATGAAGAAATTAATCTTGTGCTTTTTTTTTTTCTTTTTTTTTTTATCAAAATCACCGAATGCAAAAATCCTCCATGCACCTCTGGAAGATTCGTTCGTAAAAATTAATAAAATAGCAGGATGAAACGGTTACATGACGCCGAGTCAACCGACAGACCAGAAACTACCTGCGTTCGCCACCTTGCACCTGAACTTCCAGCCAATCACAATGCAGCGCTCCTCAACAAGTCTGGGACGAACCAAAATGAAGTGCTGATTTGAAAAGTACAGCCAGCAGAGCCGAATATTCCTCCCACTTTGATTATCAAGGCGATTAAAACCAGAAGCCGCGGGCCGTGTCGCTCGTTACACGTGCGGCTTTTTCGTTAAAGAAACTCCGAACTGCGACTTTTATTCGTCCTGCAGGTCTCCGGGAAAACGCTTGCGTGATTTTAAATGGAGGTCTGAAATAAAATGCGAAAAAAGAAAAGTCAGAGTTTAAAATTATTTTTTTTTGTCAAAGTGGCACTGATCTCCGGGGAGCGGCGAAAGTGCGAAAGCTTTGTACCAAAAAAAAAAAAAAAAAAAAAAAAAAAAAAGGGGCGATTAATCAAGAGAGGAGAAGAAGTGGTGTAAAGAACGAGCAGCCCCCATACACACACACACACACACACACACACACACACACACACACACACACACATTGATATGAAGTGCTGAAGTGGGCTGTGTGAGCCAAAAGGCCAAAGAGCATCAGAGCCTCTGAGAGCACATCCTGACATTAATGGGGAAAGTGGGACAGTCGTGACTGGCCTATCGACAGCATGCAACACACCCACTCTCATTTCATCCACTCCTCGGTGCAAGATATAAAGAGCTAGGCCCACACTCTCTCTCTCTCTCTCTCTCTCTCTCTCTCTCTCTCTCTCTCTCTGTGTCTCTTCAGCTCCCGATAATGAAGTTTTAAAATGTCACATTGGCCCACATGTGAATATTTATTTGAAATCACGCGAGGAGGAGGAGGAGGGTTGGGTAGTTGTCGAAACGACGCGGACTCACGCCTGCCGTGCAGCTCGGGTCTACAAAGCGTGATGAGCGGCTGCAGCTGTGCTCTTTTCACTAATTACGCAAATAATATTCAGGCGCGTGGTGATGAGGATGCTGGTCAGGTCTAAGGGACTCTCTCTTTATGGCCCGCACGGCTGCAGGAGAAGGACCTCTGTGACCGGGAAAAACAATGGATATTTGCGAGCCCGAGCTCCACTCGGCCTTTTGTCATGTAGAACGACGCCTCGGGCGCTGACGCCGGAGCTCGGTGAAAAGGACCTGGCGAGAATTGAGTATTATTGGAAACTTATGTAAGAGGCGTGAGAAACGAAATCGCCGAAGCGTCGCTGAGCGCGTTGGGGCCGGACCGTTTCCTTCCTCAAATAACTTCAACTCGGTGTGGTTTTTTTTACCAAGCTGTAGGGTTAGAAAGTTTGTCGACACCCGAGCGTTGGGATGTAGGTCCTTTTTTTTTTTTTTATCCAAATCCACACCTTTTGATAAGCGCCACTCTTTCGGAAAGATGTTTGGAGATTCGTTTAGACACGTGAAGTCAGGTACTGAAAAATGTATTCCAAACGTGCCCAATACGGTTTAGTGCTCTTTAGCTATATATTATATATACTATTAATAGTATATAACTATTTACTCTAACGATTTACTATTACTAGATTGCGAAATTCCAGGAATTTTCAAGATTGGAAACTTTCAATGGGAATTAACAGGAATTAATGGGAATGAACTGTGAAATTACAAAAATCGCAGGTGAGCCAAAAACAGGGAAATTAATTGTAGTTTTGTTAAAAAAAAATTTTTTTGGTTAAAACAACCAGATTGAATGGAATTTAGTTGAATTTCTACCTAAACATTCACCAATCACATGCACACAGCACACATACTGCAGGGTTACTGAAACCACGCCCCCTACATGCAGTGTTCATTCCTCTAGATCCACAACCTTTTTTGCACCACGGACCGGTTTAATGTCGGACAATATTTTCACGGACCGGCCTTTAAGGTGTGGCGGATAAATACAACAAAATAAAATGATACGACCATAAAAACTGTTATCTGAATATAATAATAAACGTGAATCTTCTGTGTTGTGTTTTGTTCAATTTAGGGTTTGAATTTAGCGGTAATGTATTATGTGTTAGCGGCCGGAGCTCCTTTAAGAAGGTAGTGGATGGAGGTAAGACATGTGACCGAGGCATCATGACCTGCATCAAGAGTGAGTCATAGACAGATCATTTCCAAAATAAAACATTGTTCAGCATCAGATAATAAATAAAACAGAAATAATGTAAAAGTTATGTATACTTTCTGTGCGGTCCGGTACCAATTGACCCACGGACCGGTGCCGGTCCACGGCCCGGGGGGTTGGGGACCATTGTTCTAGAACATAACATGCATCATTTCTGACAATCCTGCACACAAAATAATGTCAAAAAATTTCCATCTTGGCGAGTATTCACGTAAATGACATTATTATTACATACGTTTATGTTGAAAACGTCTTTGTGCTGCGTGTAAACTGTTGGGCGATAAAAATGCTACAATTGTAGTAACAAATACGCTGACTAAGTGAGATAATTAAAAAAAAATTCAAAAAAAAAAAAAAACGTTTTTTTATATGTATTAGTTTACACGCGTGTCAGCTTATGTTTCTATTTATGTTTGTATATATACAGTTTATATAGATTTCTCTCCAAATTTCTAATTCGTTCCCATAAATTTCCGTAATTTCCAATAAACTCCTGGTAAGTTTTCAACTTCCGGGTTTCAAGTTTTATTTGTTGTATGTACAGACGTTAGTGACGGTTTGTACAATTAAATTCTTAAGTGAGGCTACAGGCAAACTACAGCGAAAAAACTATAGCCACCCTGCACAAACCCTTCCATAGGACATATAATAAACAAGGAAGAAGGTATAAATAAATCTTAACAAAAGCACAAACAGTCAAGTCTCGTTATATCACACATTTTTCCGAATCCAATTCCAGTCATTTCCATTCGTCACAGAGCTCAGAAACTGACATCTGATCCGCTGGGTATCAAATTGGTGTCATATCCATCCATCCTTTTTCTATACCTCTTATCCTACACAAAGTCGCCTGGAGCCTGTTCTTCCAGGGACCCCCCGGGGGGGCACAAGGACTACCCTGGACACCAATACAGTACAATCTGGAAATGCCTTTATAGTGCGAGAGGAAATCGGAGTAACCTGAGGAAACCCCCAAAGCACTGGGTGGAACGTGCAAACACACACACACACACACACACACACACACACACACATTGGGTAGAGGGACACTTTGAACCCCCGACCCCCTGGGGTAACTGGCAAATGTGCTAAACATCACTAACTGACCAATTGTCCCGTATTCCCCACAACCTACAACTACCCCCACTCCGTCAACATAGGCCCCTCCCCCTCATTTATTACCAAAACTCCAAAACACAGATTTTATTCAAAATACCAGTGTGTATATTTGTGTTTATGAAATATGGAGTACCATCACAGTCGTACCGAATCACCGCTAATGACTTTGCTGGAAAAAAGCAAACCGGTCGCAGTATTTTTACAGACGAGTATCAGCCACGCGGCGTCGCTCGCTAATCCGGCAGTCGTGTCCCGAATCTGCGAGTCTCGCCGCGGTCTCTCTGCTACAGTACGTAGCTTCCACTAATGAGGAAGAGAGCTGGCGTTTCCTTTCGGCCCATGAGAACATGGAGAGATCCCTGCTCATGAATTCATTTCAGCTGCTCTAATTTAGATTCCTGCACTGGAGTACTTTTGGGTGATGTTAACTGGGGAAAAAAGTAAAAAAAAAAGTAAAGCACATCCTATATATTATTGATATATATTATACGTCCAATGGCATCATCGCTGCCGTCCTCCCATTGGTGGAAAAATCCAGCGTCAAACCATCATTAACGGTGTAAAGAATGAAGGGCCGGGCTGATATATCAATATAATATCAATATTGTGATAAATGATTATACAATACACTTTTCGGAGATATCGTTGCCATGGTGATGATTTTTTTCTTTCAATTTTTAATTCAAAATTAAATGGTATTGAATACGCAGTGCTGATTTGACTTTTTCTTTTAAACTTTTCTTCTACATTATTTGTGTGGCGGCCGTCATGTGTCATGTTATTGCTATGGAAACGAATTCGGATAAAGGGAGGTGGAAGTTTAGTGCTTAAGGCATTAGACTTAATATTGGAAGGTCATGAGTTCAAATCCCAGCCACACCAAGAAGAAGCAGCCACCCCTGGGCCCCCTGAACAAGGCCCTTAACCCCATAGCTGCTCTGTGGTATAAATGAGAATAATGAAAGTCGCTCTGAAAATCTTTCAAATATCCCCATCCTGATCTATGGTAACAATGAAATATGGTATATTTGTGTATATAAATGCCGGATTAATGCTACATCGTGAATCCTGGACCTCAAGACTCGTGAAGCAAACTCAGAGCAGCACTGACTGCTGTCAATCACAGCGTCGTCTGGGATTTTACGCCGAAGCGAACCAATCACATGCACTTAACTCCACTCCATTACCTGCATTAATTCTGACATAAATGACTAGACTCGGCTGATGACTGGAATCCGTACAGACACTGACGTGAGCTCTGCCTTAAATCAAACACTCCCGGGGTGATCAGGGGGCGTTCACGTCACGGCGGGTGAAGATCCATTCGTCAATTAATCAGCCGATTCATGAGCAGCGAATCGACAATTATTGCGCGAAACATTCCCTGTATGAGGAAAACGCCCATCCAATTCAGTCGGGTTTTATTGTACAGTCAAGCCATGCTTTATTGATTTCTCTTTCGAGGAACCTACAAGTGTATAGATGAAGTTGAGGATGAAAAAGTTTAAATGATCACTGCATTAGCTGCAGGGTTGCCAGATTCAATTAATCCTTTTATTATCCATCCAAGGTCCAAGCCAATATCTCTTCCTGGTAGGGGAGGGGAGGTGAGGGGAGGGGTAGCTCCCAGCTGTCCAAGCTGCCACTCTAGGGCCCTTAAGCAAAGCCCTTAACCCTCTGTGCCCTGGAGGCGCTGTATCATGGCTGACCCTAAACTCTGACCCCGGCTTCCGAGCAAGTAGGGATATGCATAGAAAAGAATTTCACTGCACTGTTATGTATATGTGACAAATAAAGGCTATTCCTACTTCTCTCCCATTAAGGAAGATATACTGTACATGAAGGTAGGGTTGCCAGATTGAATCAACACTTTGCAAGTGTCTATTCATTGATTCCCCGCCTTAATGTAAAAAAGAAAAAGGCACGGGTTGCCAGATTAAAAACAGCAAATGATATTTAATTTCTATACAAACATTATTCAAACATTAAAATAAAACAGGGTTGCCAGTTTGCTACGGCCTGACAATTTCAATGTGTCTAAGCTCCTGATTTATGACACACCCAGCATTTTTTATTCAAAACGTCAATTTTCCTGTAACGTGTCATTTCATTTTATGTTGAGGTCCCAGTAGTGCACAAGTAAAAAATGAGGATGAGGATGATGTATGAGAGGATCCTCCATATTCAAGTCTCTTATTATACAATTACAGTTGTAGGTAGAGGGTTGCCAGATTTAATCAAATGTGTTCAAACCATCTTCTAAACCTTAATTGGATTACAAAATAAACACATCCTTCTGCAGCTGCTTCTTGAACCTGATTATTTCTTCTTTTTTTTTCCACACTGTGTTACGAGTTTCAAAAGCAATGTGACTGAGGAGGTTGAAGAAGCAGCTGAAGATATCAAGAACACACCCATGAATTGTTTAATAGTATACATTTTCCCCCTCATATGATTTGTCTTTTGTTGTTTAAAAGCTTCTTATAGTTTTACAGATGAAGATGAGGATAAGATGAGGATGAGGTTTGAACACATCCTGTCTGTCTTTCTGTCTGTCTCTTATCATAAAATCACACTGGGAGCTGCAGGGTTGCCAAATTGAATCAACTGTTTACAAAGGACACACATACCTTGTTTTCCCATCCTAATTCGAATTAAATCATAATCAATAATCAGTTATTTCAATATAATAATCATTTTATTGAATGGGAACGTTGGGGGGGGGGGATACAGGGTTGCCAGATTGTAAAACGTCCTTTCGTTGACTTAATGCCATAAAATAATATCAATCAGTATGACTATGATTTGCATATAATAAAAACTCAGACCTGCACTCTTTCTAATACACATGATGATGATGATGATGATGATGATGATGATGATGATGATGATTTCCTAAACAAAATGATACAAGGTACGAATTATGCAATTCTGCTTATAACGCATATCTGGCAACCCCTGGTTTGAAATGGCTGAATGAACGCCTTTTTCATGCACTTGCAGACTTCAGGGTTTGGATCCACAGCCGGGTTCTGGTTCCAGCGTAAGAAAAGTCCAAACACAGAGACTCAAAAACAAACGTTACACATTGTAGAGGTTTTTATGGTTTCCGGTTTGGGAGAAATAAAAAACATCAACACCATCAACAAACAAAAAAGAGCTGGCGGGGTTTCCAAATGAAAGAAAAGAAAGGAGGGGAAAAAAGAGAAACGGAAACCTCCCCATCCCTCATTTCTGTTACATAATCGCTGAAAAGTGAAGGTGAAAAGAAGAAAAAAAAGGATGAAGTCGGGAATGGAGCGGGAAATGCGCGAGCCTTTTGAAGAAGTGCAACATAGTGTCAAATAGGAAATAGCGGCGCGCGCGCTGTGTGTGTGTGTGTGTGTGTGTGTGTGTGTGTGTGTGTGTGTGTAACAAGCACGCGCTGATCAGAACCGACTGTTAGAAAGTATTAAAAAGTATCAGAATGTATTGTAGAGTAATGGAGATTATTTGAGACTATTTGAGACTATTGGAGACTATTGGAGACTATTTGAGACTTTTTGAGACTATTGGAGACTATTGGAGACCACTGGAAAGAACTGATGAGAACTGTGGAGTATATAAATGTCGATGAGACTATTGGAGAATTTACGGGATAGTACCAGTGAGTATTAGAGGGGTAAAGTGGTTGTTGTGTGTTGTTCATTAATATAAAGGTAAGTTGTGTGTGTGTGTGTGTGTGTGTGTGTGTGTGTGTGTGTGTGTGTGTGTGTGTGTGTGTGTGTGTGTGTGTGTGTAACGCAAGTACAAACTGGAGAGCCCCGACTATTGTGGAGCATTAGAGAGAATCTACATGTAGTAGAGACTATTGAAGACCACTGGAGAGCATTTGAGAATATTTGAGAGCATTGGAGAGTATTGGAGAATATCTGAGAGTATTGGAGAATATCTGAGAGTATTGGAGAATATCTGAGAGTATTGGAGAATATCTGAGAGTATTGGAGAATATCTGAGAGTATTGGAGAATATTGGAGAGTATTTGAGAGTATTGGAGAGTGTTGGAGAGTGTTGGAGAATATTTGAGAGTATTGGAGAGTGTTGTAGGTGTAGTGTGTTGCTGTAATGAGCTCGCAGTGCTGTTACCTATTACCCTATAGGTGAGTTGTTTGTGTGTGTGTGTGTGTGTGTGTGTGTGTGTGTGTGTGTGTGTGTGTGTGTGTGTGTGTGTGTGTGTGTACCTGAGCAGCGCCGTGTCTCCTTGCCGGCTCACCACACTCTCACTCGAGGCATAGTCCACAGTTTGTCCAGCTGGCAAGCAGGAAGGCAGAAAGCAGCACAGGCTGAGGATGATCGCGGTGAGCCACTGACCGGAGACGCACGCATCCTGCACCGCACTCATAATGTCCATCACCGCGGGCTGAGAGCTTCACCACTGCCCCGCAAGCTCTCAAACAACAAGAACAAAAAACAACACAAAACACAAAACACACCGGCGATAGCGCTTTAAAATTATAATCCTGATTCTTCTGCTGCTTCTTCTTCTGCTTTTCTCCTTCCTTCTCCAGAAAGAGAGAGAGATACAGAGAGAGAGAGAGAGAGATATCACCGTGGCGCGCGCGCTGCTCCCTCGTTCTACACCAGCTTTGTTTTGGATGCTCTGCGTGTGCGCGCGCGCGTGTGTGTGTGTGTGTGTGTGTGTGTGCCTGCGAGCGCGCACTCGTGTGCGAGAATGTGTGCGCGCGTGCACGCGCCCTCCCTCGCTCGCTCTCTCTCTCTCTCTCTCTCTCTCTCTCTCACACACACACACACACACACACACACACACACACACACACACACACACACACACACACTCTTGCACCATCTAGCGAGCAAGGCCTGCAAGCTCTCTGCGCGCGACAGCTCCTTAAGCCCCGTTGCCAAGCGCCCGTTTCCTTGGCAACACTTTCCCTGTAGCTCGTGACACTTCCCCCGTTCGGGGCCTGCATGCATTTCTGCAAGCAATTCTACAATTCTGTCTGATGCGCATGCATTTGTGCAAACAGTGTGATGCGCGCGCATTTCTGCACTCGCTCCGAAGTGAATGCATGCAAAGAGTCTGATGTGCATGGATTTTCACAAGCAGCCTGATATGCACGCCTTTCCTTAGAGAGTCTGATGCACATGCCTTTCTGCAAAGAGTCTGATGTGCGTGCATTTTCACGAAGAGTCGAATGTGAATGTGTTTCTGCAAATAGGCTGATGCACGTGCATTTCCGCAGAGCCCCATGTGAATACATTTCCACAAACGGTCCGATGCGCACGCTTTTCTGTAAACTGTCTGATGTGCCCTGGTGTCCACCAAACACCATCAACATCAAACATGGACACCATTTTCAAACCTGATTGCTCAGAAGGCATTGATTTATTCATTCCGGCAGAACTGACATGTTCTTTATCGTTTATAATGCAACAACAAAAAAAAGTTGTTAGCTGCTGTACTGCAAAGTCACCTATTGGTCGTTGCCATAGTAACATTAACTCTCGAATGGTGCAGGTCAATTGCATAAAAAATCTGTCAGACTTTGTGACATCACCGCGCACAGAGTTGTTATTGCGGACCACTAGTCTCCTCTGTGTCAGAACCTTGGTGTTAATATCATGGTCCTATCACATCAACAACATGGTGATGGAAGCCAACTGTTTCATCTTAGTTTTCTGAGGTGCTCAAGAGCCTTTACAGCTGCACCACTGAGAGCATCCTGATGATGGGGTCCTGAGTCTGGGATGGGAACAGCACCAAGTAAGACTGGAGTTCTTCAGATCAGGAGTTGATCAGATCAGCTCTTGTAGTCTAACTACAGCAAGATGGAATCACTTTCAATCCCTGAAGGCCAACGTACGCAACATGAGGAGGAGCTTTTTCCCAGAAGCAATTCAGGCCCTCAACTAGAAGAACGTTTATTAGAGAAACTCGTGTATATTCCATTTCTATTTTTATTGCAAATTCTATTCATCATATTCATTTTTTTCTTTATATTTGACTTGATTTTTTAAATATTTGATTTATTTCATGCCTCAGACCAGTCATTTCATTGTCCTACAGTGTATTATTGTGTATGTGACAAATAAAAATCTGAATTTTACAGCTTTTGTGTTTTTTTGTATTATATGGAGAATAATTTTGACATATTTTTCGCCTTTTTCTCACTTCAAAATTGAGCTCTGGCAACGTTTCCTAAAGCTGGCACACGAGAACACCTGCATTTCTTGCTCCAGCACATCTGAATACACAAATTGGCTAATTATCCTAGAGACAGGCATTGGAAACTCCCAGTTAGTGCTCATTATTCTGATTATGTCCTGTAATTTTGGAATGCTGCTAGTATACAATAATTATCCCTGCACCAGTTCAGGCGGTTTTGGCGATTTTACTTTCGGAATACGTAAACGAAATACTTAAACACAACAGATTTACAATTTATTACAATTTAACCCAAAAAAATATACAGCCAAAGAAATTCCTAGATTCCTATCAATATAAATGATTTTTTCCCTAAATTGTTATACATTTTAGACTGCATTTTATTGTATTTTATTTTGTATTTTTATGCCATATTGTCATGTTTTTCAAAACATACACGTTTTGCCCAATTTGATACATTTTTTTAAAATGTATTCATTATTTTTTAATCCTGTTTTCTGAGGAAAATAATAAAAGTAAATAATTATTTATATTTACCACACAAATAATATATAATCCAACATATAATAAAACCATACAACATCCTCTACATCTGCCTCTTTCACACCGACTACCTGCATGTCTTCCCTCACCACATCCATAAACCTCCTCCTTGTTCTTCCTCTTTTCCTCCTTCCTGGTGTCTCCATCCTCAGCATTCTCCTAATGATATACCCCATGTCCCTCCTCTGCACATGTCCAAACCATCTTAATCACACCTCCCTCACCTTGTCTCCAAAACGTCCTACATGCGCTGTCCCTCTAATAAACTCATTTCTAATCCTGTCCATCGTCATCATTTCCAATGAACATCTCAACATCTTCAGCTCTGCTACCTCCAGCTCCACCACCTGTCTTTTACTCAAAGTTTCCAAACCAAACAACATCTCAGGTCTCACCACAGTCCTATAAACTTTACCTTTCACTCTCACAGATACTCTTCTATCACAAATCACTCCTGCTATCACTCTTCTCCACGCACTCCACCCTGCCTGCAATCTTTTCTTCACTTCTCTAACACACTCTCCATTACTTTGCACTGTTGACCCCAGGTACCTGAACTCCTCCACCTTCTTCACCTCTCCTCCCTGCAACCGCACCCCTCCACTGCCCTCCCTCTCATTCACACACATGTACTCTGTCTTACTCCTACTGACTTTTATTTCCCTTCTCTCCAGCGTGTATCTCCACCTCTCCAGGCTCTTCTCAACCTGCTTCCTAATTTCACCACTAATCACAATATCATCCGCAATCATCATAGTCCAGGGGGACTTCTGTCTGACCTCGTCCTTCAACCTGTCCATCACCACTGCAAACAGGAAAGGGCTCAGAGCCGATCCTTGATGCAGTCTAACCTCCACCTTGAACCAGTCTGTCGTTCCTACTGCAAACTTCACTGCTGTCACACTGTCCTCATACATGTCCTATTATAAATATATTATAAAATAATTATTTTAGCGTTATATAATTAAATATAAATATATACAATTATTAAATTTAATTAATAAAATTATTTTTATATAAGTGCAATAGCAGGTACATTTATATTTGTTTATTGCATTTGGCAGACAACCTTTATTCAGAGTGATTCTTGCAGCTGAGCAGTTATGAACTTAAGGGCCTGAGGGGCTCTGAGGTGGCAGCTCGGTGTGGCTGAGATTTGAACTCACAACCTTTGGATCCAAAGTCCACCTGAGCATAAGATTGGTATATATTTTCTATTTGAACACCTCATTACACATTTAGTCTCCATTTGCTTTTATAATAATAACGTCCATGGGAAGATATTCCACTGGATTTTGTGGAGATTCATTCAGACACAATGGTGGGTTATAAAGACAGGGACTGATACACTACAGTACAGTAGAGTAGAGAAGGTTTGGGGTGCAGTCGGTGTTCACATTTGATCCCAGAGGTGTTTAATAGGTTTGGAGCTACAGAGCAGGAGATCTTCCAATCTAACCCATGTAAAGCAGATCTTCATAAAGCTGCTGGAACAAGTTTGGGTCATAATCAAATGCATTCATTCAAGACGTCTGATACAATTAAGTGCCTCCAGCCTTTTGGTAACCTTCCCCTTTTTTGGGGGAAGAACCACACATAGCTAGAGAAGTCAGCTATAATGTGTTTATAATCCTCTTTAAACACCTTGCAACTAAAGGAGAATTCATCAAGTCCATGGTTAAGAGTTTTCCTCAGGAGGAAGATGCTTATCTTAAAGAATTAACCACTGAATGAACTCGCACTAAAAATGATTTTCAATTCTTCACTAAATCGAAGCTTTTACTCGCGTATAAACATCAATTTAAAGGGGGTTTGTGTTTGTTTAAAACGTTGTCGTGGCTAAATAGAGGCACTAAAACACTTAATGATTCGGCCATGCATCATGTTTCCTGGTTTATTAGTGCGAAACGATGCGCTGCGCCAACAAAACCGTGTTTAAATGTCAACAGAAAGGCAATACATGTTCTCAGGAAGGTCAGGAATGCACAGGAAGAAGATTTTTTCCACTTCCTTAGTGTATTTATGTACAATCATCAAATACCTGTATCAGATTTCATCAGAGTATTTTCTTTTCCGGGACAATTTTCCTTCACTATAATAGACTGTGTCATTATTTTCGATTGCAGTATGTGACAGAAAAACGTGGCGTTCCTCCATAATCCAATTCGAAGTCGTATTGTAAAGAGTGTTGTAAGAAAAGCTGGGGTGAGTGTGGAGTGAGTGAAGTGAGGGTTTTCTCATTGTTTGTGTAACTATGGAAAATGCTGTCCTTCATTATGAAGGTAAAGATGCTTTATATTTTTTCACATGTACATTATAACAGGGATTTTAGGAAGCTGTAATCCGAGTGCAGGATCAGCTACGATACAGCGCCCTCTGGAGCACAGACGGTTAAGGACCTTGGTCAGAGGCACAAGAGTAGCAGCTTGGCGATACAGGGGCTCGAACCCACAACCCACCTTCCGATCCGTAACCCAGAGCATCAGCTACCACTTCACCTGGAAAAGGTGTGACGTGCAGGAGAATGGAATACTGAACGCTATCCCTTATTTACACAGAGTTCTCACACATCACTCATTTGTGTCTATCTATCTATCTATCTATCTATCTATCTATCTATCTATCTATCTATCTATCTATCTATCTATCTATCTATCTATCTGTCTGTCTGTCTGTCTGTCTGTCTGTCTGTCTGTCTGTCTGTCTGTCTGTCCAAAAAGTATTGGGACACTTGACCGTTCCAGCCATATGTGGTTCATACAATGCCCCTTTGCACAAAGCCAGCTACATGAAGATATACTTTCCATGGTTTTGAGAGGAAGATTTCCTGCTATAGCCCTCCAACCCTACTGAACATCTTTGGACAAAATGTGAATGCTGACTCCACCCCAGGCTTTCTGACCTTCTCACATACATCAGTATCTTTCTTAGTGGAGTGGAGGTTTTTGGAACAGTAAATGGGGACTAAATGTGGAATGGGATGTTTCAAATAACACATACCAATCTTATGCTCAGGGGTCCACAAACATTAGTCCATATAGTGAACATAGTTCTTATGTGGAAATGTACACAGGTTGCACATGTTTTTGGGATCTTGATCATGTAACTGGACATTTTTTTTTTAACCAGAAACATGAGTTTCAAAAGCCTAACATACAAGTCATCTTGGTAATGCAGCAACTTCTTCTTTTTTAGGGTGTCTGATTAACAGCAGGAATAAACTATCTGAAGAACCATACAAGCTGTGTGAAATGATGTTCTGCCAAAAGTATTGGGACACCAGACTGTTCTTGCCACACGTGGTTTTTCTCCAAACTGTTACCACAAAAGCGCAATTGTATTAGACGTCTTTGGATGCGTTTGGTAGCTTCCCTTCACTTAAACTGGGAGACCAATCACCTGTTCCAGCATTACATTGCCAAGCTCCAGCTCCATTAAGATCTGCTTTACATGGGTTGGAGTGAAAGATCTCCTGCTGTAAAGCTCCAAACCCTTTGAACACATTTGGGATTGAATTTGAACGCTGACTGCACCCCAGGTCTCCTCACCTTCTCACCTACATCACCGCCAGACTTCACTAACACCCTTATATCTGAATTAATCTCCACAGAAATCTAGTGCTTCCCGTGGGCTCACCACCTGCAGGAGGGACCGTAAGGGACGGTGCTGTGTGGATTGGGCAGCAGTCGAAGGCGGGGGCCTGCTTTGACTGCTGCCCCCGCGACCTGAATTACGGATAAGCGGGAGAAAATGAATGAATGAATGAATGAAATCTAGTGGAACATCTTCCTAGAAGAGAGGAGCTGATTATAATAGCAAATAGAGAATAAATGTGGAATGGGATGTACAAAGAGAAGCACATACCATAATTATGGTCAATATTATGAAACACCCAAATCTATCTATCTATCTATCTATCTATCTATCTATCTATCTATCTATCTATCTATCTATCTATCTATCTATCTGTCTGTCTGTCTGTCTGTCTGTCTGTCTGTCTGTCTGTCTGTCTGTCTGTCTTTCTGTCTGTCTGTCTGTCTGTCTGTCTGTTTTGTTCTATTCCTCAAGTAGAAATGTAGAAGGAGTTACCCGATTCATTAAAGCAGAGGATTAGTACTTTTACTTGAGCACAAGAACGGCGTATCTTCGGTGCATCGAAGTGAACAGGATGTAATACGATAGTCAGCCATTTTTAAGGGGAAAAAATTCTAATCCTTAAATTAAACTATATTTCATGCGCAAGGCTTGTGCAGGCGATCTCGTGTAAGATATACGCCAGTGATAAGTCAGCATCGAGATTTAACAAGCTCAAGCAATTTTCTGCACCAATGGGTTTCTCTTTTGCTCAATAAGCAAACTCTAACACTAATTCCTACACAATTACAGAATCGTATACAGAAACTCGAGTCTCTGTATTCTTACTGATGACCTTGTAAAGCATGCTGTGTTCGTTCGAGCATCCCGTTGGTCTCGGTAGATTTTATTGACCCACTCGATGGTGCTTTTTAATATTCTTACTATCTTACATTAGTCTTGGAAATTTTAATTTTATTACTACGTAAACAAGCTGTCGGACTTGCGTCAGCCTGATGATGTCGCTGTGATGAAGAACGTGAGTTTTTTTTTATTTCTTGGAGTTTGGTTTATGGGAAAGTAATAACAGAAATGACAAAGAAATTTTTTTTATTTATTTTACTTTTGTTTACTTACTTACTTAAATGTTGGTTTTTGTGGATAGACATCGAAAAGTTATAGTATATAGTATCAGATTTGTCAAATTTTGTTTTGGTAGAGAAAATATATAGTTATGAGTGTACAATTATAAATGCTTTTCCAGATTAAATGATTGAACCGAAAAACTGCTTCTAATGTAGCTACCAAGCAGTGGTGTGCGGTCAGGTCCAGCAAAGCCTTCTCTGCTGGCCCAAACACTATCAGATGCACTGACCTACATTTACAACCTAAATTCTAATATTTGTTCCATGAAATTGCCATCCATCCATCCATCTTCTCCCGCTTATCCGATGCCGGGTCGCGGGGGCAGCAGTCTAAGCAAAGATGCCCAGACTTCCCTCTCCCTAGACACTTCTTCCAGCTCTTCCGGGGGGACACCAAGGCGTTCCCAGGCCAGCCGGGAGACATAGTCTCTCCAGCGTGTCCTAGGTCTTCCCCGGGGTCTCCTCCCAGTGGGACGCGCCCGGAACACCTTCCCAGGAAGGCGTCCAGGAGGCATCCGGAACAGATGCCCGAGCCACCTCAGCTGACCCCTCTCGATGTGGAGGAGCAGCGGATCTACTCCGAGCTCCTCCCGAGTGACTAAGCTTCTCACCCTATCTCTAAGGGATCGCCCAGCCACCCTGCGGAGGAAGCACATTTCGGCCGCCTGTATCCGGGATCTTGTCCTTTCGGTCATGACCCAGAGCTCATGACCATAGGTGAGAGTAGGAACGTAGATTGACCGGTAAATCGAAAGTTTCGCCTTGCGGCTCAGCTCCTTCTTCACCACGACAGACCGGTACATCGACCGCATTACTGCAGAAGCTGCACCGATCCGTCTGTCAATCTCCCGTTCCACCCTTCCCTCACTCGTGAACAAAACCCCAAGATACTTAAACTCCTCCACTTGCGGCAGGAACTCCCCACCAACCTGAAGTGGGCAAGCCACCCTTTTCCGACTGAGGACCATGGCCTCGGATTTGGAGGTGCTGATTCTCATCCCAGCCGCTTCACACTCGGCTGCAAACCGTCCCAGTGCATGCTGAAGGTCCTGGTCTGATGAAGCCAACACGACAACATCATCTGCAAAGAGCAAAGACGAAATCGTGTCGTCACCAAACCGGACACCCTCCGACCCCTGGCTGCGCCTAGAAATTCTGTCCATAAAAATTATGAACAGAACCGGTGACAAAGGGCAGCCCTGCCGGAGTCCAACATGCACCGGGAACAAGTCTGACTTACTGCCGGCAATGCGAACCAAGCTCCTGCTTCGGTCATACAGGGACCGGACAGCCCTTAGTAAAGGGCCCCCGACCCCATACTCCCGGAGCACCCTCCACAGGCCGCCGCGAGGGACACAGTCGAATGCCTTTTCCAAATCCACAAAGCACATGTGGACTGGTTGGGCAAACTCCCATGAACCCTCCAGCACCCTGTAGAGGGTATAGAGCTGGTCCAGTGTTCCACGGCCTGGACGAAAACCACATTGTTCCTCCTGAATCCGAGGTTCTACTATCGGCCGTATTCTCCTCTCCAGTACCCTGGCATAGACTTTCCCAGGTAGGCTGAGAAGTGTGATCCCCCTATAGTTGGAACACACCCTCCGGTCCCCCTTCTTAAAAAGAGGGACCACCACCCCGGTCTGCCATTCCAGAGGCACTGTCCCCGACCGCCACGCGATGCTGCAGAGGCGTGTCAGCCAAGACAGCCCCACAACATCCAGAGACTTGAGGTACTCAGGGCGGATCTCATCCACCCCCGGTGCCCTGCCACCGAGGAGTTTCTTTACTACCTCGGTGACTTCAGCTTGGGTGATGGACGAGTCCGCCTCTGAGCCCTCAGCCTCTGCTTCCTCAATGGAAGACGTGACGGCGGGATTGAGGAGATCCTCGAAGTATTCCTTCCACCGTCCAACGACATCCCCAGTTGAGGTCAACAGCTCCCCACCTCTACTGTAAACAGCATTGGTGGGGCACTGCTTTCCCCTCCTGAGGCGCCGGACGGTTTGCCAGAATCTCTTCGAGGCCAGCCGATAGTCCTTCTCCATGGCCTCACCGAGCTCCTCCCAGGCCCGAGTTTTTGCCTCGATAACCACCCGGGCTGCAGTTCGCTTGGCCTGCCGGTACCCGTCAGCTGCCTCAGGAGTCCCACAAGCCAACCAGGCCAGGTAGGACTCCTTCTTCAGCTTGACGGCATCCCTTACTTCCGGTTTCCACCACCGGGTTCGGGGATTGCCGCCTCGACAGGCACCGGAGACCTTACTGCCACAGCTCCGAGCGGCCGCTTCGACAATGGAGGTGGAGAACATGGTCCACTCGGACTCAATATCTCCGGCCTCCCTCGGGATCTGGTCAAAGCTCTGCCGGAGGTGGGAGTTGAAGATCTCTCTGACAGGAGGCTCGGCCAAACGTTCCCAGCAGACCCTCACAGTACGCTTGGGTCTGCCGAGTCTGTCCAGCTTCCTCCCCCGCCATCGGATCCAACTCACCACCAGGTGGTGATCAGTTGACAGCTCCGCCCCTCTCTTTACCCGAGTGTCCAAGACATACGGCCGCAGGTCAGATGAAACGACCACAAAGTCGATCATCGACCTGCGGCCTAGGGTGTCCTGGTGCCACGTGTACTGATGGACACCCTTATGCTTGAACATGGTGTTCGTTATGGACAAACTGTAACTAGCACAGAAGTCCAATAACTGAACACCGCTCGGGTTCAGATCAGGGGGGCCGTTCCTCCCAATCACGCCCCTCCAGGTGTCACTGTCGCTGCCCACGTGTGCATTGAAGTCTCCTAGTAGAACGACGGAGTCCCCAGTCGGAGCACTGTCCAGCACCCCTCCCAGAGACCCCAAGAAGGCCGGGTACTCTATACTGCCGTTTGGCCCGTAGGCACACACGACAGTGAGAGACCTATCCCCGACCCGTAGGCGCAGGGAAACGACCCTCTCGTTCACCGGGGTAAACTCCAACACATGGCGGCTGAGCTGGGGGGCTATAAGCAAACCCACACCAGCCCGACGCCTTTCACCATGGGCAGCTCCAGAGTTGTAAAGAGTCCATCCTCTCTCGAGGAGTGTGGTTCCAGAGCCCAGGCCGTGCGTAGAGGTGATCCCGACTATCTCTAGTCGGAACCTCTCAACCTCACGCACAATCTCAGGCTCCTTCCCCGCCAGCGAGGTGACATTCCACGTCCCTAGAGCTAGCTTCCGTGTCCAGGGATCGGGTTGTCGAGGCCTCCACCTTCGACTGCTGCCCGATCCTCTTAGCACCGGCCCCTTACGGTCCCTCCTGCAGGTGGTGAGCCCACTGGAAGGCGGCCCCACGTCGCTCCTTCGGGCTGAGCCCGGCCGGACCCTGTGGGGGAAGGCCCGGCCACCAGGCGCTCGCATACGAGCCCCAACCCCGGGCCTGGCTCCAGGGTGGGGCCCCGGCTGCGCCATACCGGGCGACGTCACGGTCCCTGATGTAGTATCTCTCATAAGGGGTTTTGAACCGCTCTTAGTCTGACCCGTCGTCCATGAAATTGTATTAATTTATTCCCAACAGTTTATTCTCTTCATTTCGTAGTGTTTCTCTCGGCTGCACTGCTTCCAGTACGTGTATGTGGATGTTAGATTTTTTTTGTCCAATCAGATTTCAGCCTCTATGTGCTGCCATGTCAATCTAATCTGCCCATTGCCTTTAAAGTCAGTACTGCTGGCTCTTTTACCTTAGTCTCTATTTTCAATGAGTCTGTTTCTTTAACCAATCAGATTTCATATTCTCCTCACAGGGCAGCTCGCTGGCCCAGAGTAGTGTCAGCATTTTCCCGTCCTCTGATTGGTTGGTCAAAGTGATACTGTTACAGCGGAATTCGACTGGTAAAACACATGTGTAGCTCTGCACACATTAATACACCTGAGTTAGACTTACGGTGGAAGAGAAATTTATTTGGTCTCGGACATACTTAACAATAGATTTTCAGGAAGGCTAGACATTGTGAGGAAGGCAGACAACTCTGAAGCTAGCTAGCTAGCTTGTCCAAAGAACCAAAGAGGGTTTGGTCAGTTACAGCCTCTGATTAGCGGTGCAAATTATGAGTCTGCATCTCACCAACCTCTTGTAATGTAGAGGTTTGGAGCTTGCTTAAGTAAAATGGTATTATATAATGGTGTTGCCCTTTTGTACAGTATTGATGGTTTCTATAATTACGATGTGATAGCGGTGGTATTAAGAGGTGGATTAATTCGGGCACGTCCCCACCATGTAGGGAAATATGATCAATATTGGCATGTGCAACAATTATCACAAACTTGTTTTTCAGAAATGCAACATTGTTTCATAAAATGTAAAAAAACAATACAATGGTTTCATAAAAGTTTCAGAGATTGACATAAAAAATATGTTATTTGGCTCTATTTTCAAACACCAGGCCACACCCTTACATGAGATATCAAACAGCATATGAGTAAAACTTTCAGAAGTGAATTCTGTTCACGGACTCGTTTTTCTTTCTCGACATTTGCCCATTGATGAGCTCTTAGGTCACTCACTTTTCAGCCCTTGCTTTGTTTATGCCCAGAGCTCAGCTGTGTAGCACTGCATTAAGATGAATATCTTCTCACAACTGCAGTGAAATAGCAAAGGGAAAAAAGGAAGCATTGAGGAAAAGAAAATGTGTTGCAGAGCCACAAGCCAATTAGCTGATCTGTTCTAGCCACGAAATGAACTGCGAGAGGAACCGTGTTGAGACCAGCGGTGTGAGAATGGTTTGCTAGTGAGCCGCTTGAGATCATTTTTGCCTCTCGTACAGAAAATGCTGAGTCATTGATCTGAGACCAGGAATGCAAGAACAAAGATGTTCAATGTAGCCATGGGTTTTAAACATTTTTAGGACTACAACAGCTTTCAGATAATGGAAATGTACGTCGCATTCATTCACATTTTGATGGCCTTCTTTTTTCTTTTTCAACGTTTCTTTTTCATACTGTAGAAAGCAGAAAAAAAAACATTTGTATTGTTTCTGAGCCGCAACAAATCAATCATACGAAGTGAAGTCATTAAAATATCACAATATCCCATATGAGCAATGCCTTAAAGTGCACAATATTTCCAGTCTAACATTCAATCCTAATGCGGAAGTTAAAGGGAATTTCATTGGAGGTCTTTTCTTAGGAAGAAATGTCCCCTCTGGACAGGGTAGCTTTGCAAGTGAGTGTGTTAAGATTTTGTGGTTTAACACTGTAAAAAGAGGACATCTATTAGACGATCATTTCCTGTCACTCTCTTGTTGCTTTTGAAAAGCATGTGGTGATCCAGATTAACTTCTCAGAGTGAAACCAGGATGTTGGATGAAGCCATGATGGATTTCTGGTTGATGGTTGATTAGTTATTTTACATTCAAGTTGTTCAATTGTCCCACATAAGTCACAAAATAAGATGGCAAGAAATTTGAAATGGGGCGTGTTTTATATGTTTAACATTTTCAGCAAAAACAATAAAGAATGAATGAATGTAACATAAATGGAATACAAATATTTAAGTTTTTACTGTATGTGGATGGAGAGTAAAGTAAAATCTGTGGGTTTTTTCCTAAAGAAAGGTGTGGGGGTGGGTAAAATGGTGGATTTCTAATTACCAGGTTATGAGTTCAAATCCCTGCACCCTTTAGCATGGCCCTTGATGTGGCTAATTGTTACCAATAGCAACACATCTGATAACAAAGTGAAAATACCAAGTAAATAAATCAACTAAGTTCTCGATCTAGGTTGGTGGTGTCAAAGATGGAGACTTTATTGTGTAGAAATAAAGCCAGGCAGGTTCATGGAAGTCCCCAAAACACAGTCAACACCCAGTCTTGATATCCCCTCTTTAGCCATACTGTATGTGCAACCCCACATTTCTCATTGTTTTCTAAAAAGTAGCATGTTATTCATTAAAGAATAAAGAAGCTTCTCAGTGGATTTTACAGATACCGATAGCTAGGTTGGCTCGTACTCGCCGATAACCGACTAATCAACCGATATAGTAAAATATTAATCAAATATAATGTAGTAATAAAATGTAAAACAGTGTTGAACTTTATACAAAAATATAAATAAAACAGTACCGAATCATGAAAATGTGCTAAAGGAAATCAATATAAATATATTCATTAATACATATATAATTATATAAATAATAAATGATTAAAATAAATATAATATAAAAACAAACAGCCGTGATTTAGACATCTAATCAGAATCTTGTGATACAACTTTATGCTAGTTTTTGGATTTTCTTTACTACATCTCCATGCTAGTTTATTTATTTATTTATTTATTTATTTATTTATTTATTTATTTATTTATTTATTTATTTATTTATTTATTTTTTGATACCACAGCTCTATGCAGATTTTTAAACTTTCTATACTACAGCTCTATACTATTTTATTATTATTATTATTATTATTATTATTATTATTATTATTATTATTATTATTATTATTATTATTATTATTAGTTTAACTACAGCCCTAAGCTAGTTTTGGGATTTTCTAAACTACAGCTCTATGCAATTTTTTTGATTTTCTGGAATGCAGCTCTATGCTAGCCCTCAGACTTTCTACACTACAGCTCTATGTTAGGTTTTGGACATTCTATACTATACTGTAGTTCTATGCTAGTTTTTGAACTTTTTACACTACAGCTCTGTGGTAGTTTTTTGATTTACTCTACCATAGCTTTATGCTAGTTTTTTGGATTTCCTATACTACAGCAATTATTATTTTTGGACTGTTCTTTGCTACCATTTGAATTTTATATACTTCAGCCCCTCGCAAGTTTTTGGACTTTCTATATTACAGCTCTATGGTAATTTCAGGATTTTCTCTACCATAGCTCTATTCTAGTTTTTGAACTTTGCGCACTACAACTCTATGCTAGTTTTTGGATTTTCTTTACTACATCTCCATGCTAGTTATTTTTTTTAATTATTATTATTTCTTATACCACAGCTCTATGCAAATTTTTGAACTTTCTATAATACAGCTCTATGCTATTTTTTTATTTGTATTTTTTTAAACTACAGCCCTAAGCTAGTTTTTGGATTTTCTAAATGAAAGCTTTACGCTAGTTTTTATATTTGCTAATATACAGCTCTATGCTATGTTTGGACCTTCTACACTACAGCTCTATGTTATGTTTTGGACTTTCTATACTATAGTTCAATGCTAGTTTTTGCATTTTGCATACTATAGCTCTATGCTAAGATTTGAATGTTCTATATAACAGCTCGACGCTAGTTTTTGGACTTTCTAACCTACAGCTCTATATTATTTTTGGATTTTTTATACTACAGCTCAATATTATGTAGCATTCTGATAGAGCAATTATAGAAAATAATTTTTTTTTTTTCAGAAAACATATTAATGTTTTGAGATATAAATGTTTTTCTTGCCCTGATGCTGGATTACATGCGATCTGGCTCTAATGTTTTTGTCACCGGAGTGAAGTGCATGGAGCTTGATATAATGTAATGACGTCCTGTTCTTAACGCCGCGCTGTGAAAGTGTAATGGCGACACAAAGCTTTTCATATTGAACCCTGCCGAAATAAAAGCGTGATATAAAAGCCAACAGCCACTCCACTTCACTTTCACTGCAACGGGAAGTTTTTTTTCTTTTTTTATATCATAACTATCATAAACGAGAGAACGCATTCACAACCGAGAGATAACACAGCACGTTCCTTTCATCTGGAAGCTGCTGAGCGCTAATGGCTTAGCAGAAATGACATTTCCAACAAAAATGACAAATTATCTAAATCAGAAGCTCGGTGTTAATCTTAGTGCTAAAGACAGGGAGTGGGAAGAAAAAAGACAGCTAATTAAAACTCCCAGTCCTGCACTCAGCTCTAATACCTGTTATTACACAGGTACAGGTCATTCCTTCTACATTTCAGGTTTGCCACGAATCCATTTAGCTATTCAATGAAAAACGTTTGAAGGGAAAAAAAACAAGTTGAGGGAAAATATGCCGACGTGCTTTCAAAATACCAACACCACACTTTATTATGGGGATACTGCTGTATATCTTGAAAGAAAATAAGACATTTATGGCATTTTATACATTTATGGCATTTGGTAGACTCCCTTATCCAGAGTGACTTACAATTATCTCAGTCATACAACTGAGCAGTTCAGGATTCAGTGCCTTGCTTAAGGGCCCAACAATGGCAGCTTGGTGAAGTTGGGATTTGAACGTACAACCTTCTGATTAAAAGTCCAACATCTTAAACACTGATCTACCATACAGCGATGTAATAAGCATCACTATAAGCTATCAAATCAAATGCCCTCCATTCACGAGGGTTGCGTTTTGGTGTAAATTGTTCTGTTTTGTTAAATTAATAAGTGTAAATTGTTAGATTATTAACCAATTACAGAATATTACCATATACTGATCCCTATTCCTTTATTCTTCAAGACTCATGGGTAGGCTATGGCCATGTTATGATTGAGTCATAATGCATCGCTGTCATAAGATGGGAACTTATTAACTTATATAACATCTCTGGACATAGACAAACTGCAGCTTGTGAGTCTCTTGATCTAAATCTGTCCATAAGAGTAAACCAGGGTCAGAGAAACCATTCTCTTAAGATATCTTAAAGATAATAAATAGATAGCCAGATAGATAGAATAGTTGTATTATTATTATTATTATTATTATTAATAATAATAATTAAATCTGATTATATGAAATTGAAATAACTATATATATGTAATACTATGATACATAAACTTAATCAGACTCTGATTAATTTGTTCTTTTTTTAATTCAGAAGGTTATCACACTAAGCCACGCCCCCTTTCTGAGATATCAAACAGTAGATAAGGAATAACATTTTCAAACAGTGGGTTTGTAATGTATCAACACACTGATATAATCAGAATCAAAATAATGATTTATTTTTTTACCCCTGAATGTAAACTGACCGAACATCACAATTTGGTCCGTTATTACAGAATAAAACCTTGTATATTACGGCGTTCAGGCGTGTTCTTGCTCTCGCCTGTTTATTCAGATCCCCGGCGTGTCAATTCTGATAAAATGGCTTTTGTATGAAGAAAACAGTGACGTATCAACCTGAGCCGCATGCCGTCTTTCATGATAATAAGTTGTCTATCCTCATATCAGATCTGAGCTTTCTCTGTCGCTTTGTTATGCGCCGCTCAATAACCGAACAGACGAGTCGCCTCAGGACTTCTACAGCCTGCAGGATCTCCTGATGTGCTCAAGTATTTGCAACATCACAAACACTTTTCACTTCAAAAAAAATCCTGTTGCAATAAAGCTATGTAAAAATGCAGCTGGTGGGAAGAAACAACATTTCTATCATAGTTTGTTTCATTTATTCTGTAAATGTGTATAAACCAAGAGCTACACTATGTGGACAAAAGTATTGTGACAACCAAACTTTTCCAGCCAAATGTCCTTTTTCCCCCAAACTCTTACATTTACCGCATTTGGTAGAAGCCCTCATCCAGATTCAAAGGTTGGACCACCTCCCATTTGTTACCACAAAGTTGTATTCGACACCTTCAGATGTTTACGCATGAAATTTTCCTTTATTTGAACTAGGAGATCTAAACGCGTTCCAGCATGACAATGAAGATGGGCTAAAGTGGAAGATCTCCTGCTGTAGAGCTCAAACCCTATTGAACAATGAATGTGACTAATATTAATAAACACCTAACACCCACAAGGTTGAAGGAGCACAAATCTCCACAAAATCTAGTGGAACATCTTCCCAGAAGAGTGGAGCTTATTATAAAGGCAAATAAGAACTAAATTTGGAAAGAAAACGATGTCTACAAATATTTGTCAATACAATTTGGTGTGTATCTAAAGGTAGTATAATGGAATATATCTGCACATTTCTATTGAAATTCTTCTTCTTTGAAAGACAGAATGATCTTTTCACCGACCGCAGCTTTTTAGTTTTTTTTTATGTCGGTTCACAGTGCACAGAGGCAGCACTTGGAAAACTCGCTAATGACCTCCATCATTCTGCCGACACCCCCAATATTCTTCTTCTGCCAGACCTTAGTGCAGCCAATTTTTCTTGGAATTTATTTTTCTGTGATCAGTTCAGAAATAAAAAATATTCCATTGCCTGAATATCCTTAGGGGATCCTCAGAGCTCCGTTCTCGGCCCTTTTTTCATTTCATTCAATTTAATTCATATTTATTTGTTGAGCACTTTTAAAATTAACATTGTCTCAAAGCAGCTTTGCACAGATAAAGCACTCGAAAACGTGTGTAAAAGAATGTATCCCTTATGAGCGAGCCAGTGGTAATTAAAATACTCCCCGAGACTACATTCGTAAGAAACCTTAAGAGGAACCAGACTCAAAAGGGAACCTCATCCGAGTGTCCATCCGCCGTCATTGTTGAGGTGCGCAGTGAATAAATGCAAAATGTGGTCCTGAGCACATTGTAGCAGACTTTAGATATTAATTACAGTCAAAATTCATCATCAAAGTTCTTGTGTTGCTCAGTAATTTCATGGATTTCATGGAAATTTTCAAAGGTAATGCGTTCAAATGCGTAATTAGAACATTCTTTACATCATTAGTAGCATGGACTCGTAGCAAGTATTCATGATTCAGTGATAGAACTGAATGAGTGAGCTGTGAGGTGAATCTTTATAAAAATGCTCATAAACAGACTGAGATTCAGGTACAGAGAGTAGCGACGGGAAGATCGGATCGTTTCAGTGACTTGGTTCTCTTTTTTGAGTCATTTTGTTCATTTTGTTTCATTTGATCAGAAATGTAATAAAATGGTAAATTTTCAATAAACAGATCCACTAACACGTCTACATACAGGAACATACATGTAGTTCCAATAACAAAAATAGGACCATGCACCTAAGGATACACGATGATAAACAGAATGAGGAGCTTCACCACTCGTATCTTCTGGTCTGTATAATGACTCCTAAAATTATTGCAACAATAATGTCAAGATTTGGACCAAAAAATCCCCTGATCTATTGAATAGCATCTATGGGAGTCACATGATATAAGAACGAACGAGTCGGACTAGAAGAGTCGAGAGGTAAAACTTCCCGATTCTGTTTCCTGTATATAACCTACAGAGTTTTTTCGCGATGCTTTGCTCTTGTGTGTCCAGGCCAGAAATAAACGAATCACCCTTTGAGACGACTCGTTCTTCTGAGTCACTTTAAAAATCATTTATGAACGACCCGTCATTAACATGTGACATATTTAACCTGAAGGGGCAGTGGCTGATGGGAAACTTTGTTCTGTGGCATGAAGCTGACAATAGTTACTTTAGCTTTAGTAAAATTGTTTATTATTAGCAATAAAAATGATCTGTTTCCATTAATAGGTTTAAGAATTCAATACTTGGTTTACTTTAATGTAGATTATTGAAATACTACATTATTGTGTATGTTCGTGTTATTTGAGATTTTTTTAAAAATTATTTTTGGCATTGCAAATAAACAAGAATGCGAATATTACATATATTTGTAGTGGAGATGTGAGCATAAACAAATGACAAGCACAGGAGCGAATTACTATAACGGTCCAAGTTAAAACCACAAATCTTAAAAAAATGGCGAGTCCAAGATTTTACATACCAGGAGATCGAATGTGAGCTATGCAGGAAGCTCAGCGGTTAAGACGTCAGACTTGAGCTGATTGACTTGAGCTCAAATCCCAGCGCTGCCAAGCTGCCACTGCTGCTCCCTGGAGCAAGGCGTTTAACTCTCAACTGCTCAGTTGTATAACATGAGATAATTGAAAATCTCTCTGGATAAGAGTGTCTGCCAAATGGCGTAAATATAAACGAATATAAAAAACCAGAATTTTTGAAACAGGAGAAATTGTTATCATCGACCATAGTAAAATTGTCTAAAATTATTTTTAAGCAAGAATTTGTTTCTTAAAAAGTGTCTCCTTGTGTTAGCATTAATTTAAAATACATTCAATATTTGTATGGGATTTCGTTAGCTGTTTTTTTTGTAATAACTCCTTCTTAACAATATGCATTCTCCAATAATCTCAAGAGCCCTTGCTTCCTTCACCTATTTACTTACGCACATTCTGGTAAATGCTTCCCTTTTCTTTCAAATCCTCTTTTACCTCTGCCCAGTTCCAGTTTCCATTTCTTTGCATGTCCTGCAGCTTTTAAACCCCCTTCCTAAATATGTCACATTTTTCTGCACCTTTTGCAAATATCTCCTGCAACTTTTACACCTTTTTCCCACAAACATCTCCAGATATTGCACTTTTGTCAAATCATACTTTGTTTTGTTTACACCTTGTCTAGAAACGTCTTCATTTTTCACATCTTGTTTGTTTTTTTTCTAACCAACTCAGCGCTTTAGTTTTAACACAGCAGCTCTTTTTTTTTTCAGCTTACCATGATTTGTTTTCGGAGAAATTCTTAGAAATATACACAATTCGAAAGTAAAATTGGAACTAGGTTTTTACAGTTTCATCAGGGTCAAGCCGAAATCTATAATAGAAATGCAGAAAAATCTGATCTCCAAAGTTCATTTAATTATTACAAAAATAATCCATAAAAGACAAATCCACATTTAAAATATAAAATAAAATAAATCCTCTTTTCTTCACCACATTGGCTTTAAAGTGCTGCTAACAAGGAACCTAATGTGGCTAACAAGGAAGCAAAGTGACCAACAAGGAACAAAAAAAAAGGCTAACATGTTTGCTAACAAGAATGTAAAGGGGCTAACAAGGAACCAAAGGGCCAAACAAAACTGCTAACAGAAAACCAAATAGAAACAAACAAACAAAATAACAAAGAGGTGCAAAAAATTTACCAATGGGGGCTAACAGGAAACCAAAAAATTAAGGGGGTCAAAAAAAGAACCATAGAAGTGAAAACAGGGAAGCAAAAAGAACTAAAGAGGAACCAAAGGGGATAACAAAGAATCAAAAACTACATTGGGTAAAAAATGAAACCAAAAGGGACAAACAAGAAACCAAAGAGGACCAAAAATGTACCAAAGAGGGCTAGCAAGGAACCAAAGAGGGGCAAACAATAAACCACGAGTGCTAATATGGAACCAGTGAGGGTTAACATTTAACCAAAGAATTAAATTGGGCAGAACAAGAAGCAAAAGTAAACAAATAACTAAAACAGGTCAAATAGTGACCTTAGTGGGAAACAACAATAAAACAAAGAGGGGCAAACAAGATACCAAATGAGGGTTAACAAAGAGCCAAAAGAGGCTGACACTAGGGCTACACGGTGCTGCTTTTAACCTGAAGCTCCTGCAACCTGCTCAGGTGCTCGCCTTCCGATTGGTCAATCGAGGTGATGATGGACACATGGCGCCACCTCTGGATAACTGGAGACAGAGTGGGAAAAAAAAACAGATAGGGGAACACACAAAGACATAGCACAGTGACATGTCACAGGATTACAGTTATAAACTTTCTTCCCTCATAAAACCACACCTCCTGGATGTTACTCCAGCGTCACAGAGGAGCTGTTTTCTCTCTTGCTTTTGGAAGATTGGATTTATTCTTTTAATACACCATTTCATTCTAACCTCATGCCAACCCACCTACTCTCCAGCTCGAAAAAAATGTTCGACTTTGACCTGCACTTAGTCTGAAAAATGCCAAAAACCCTTCTGCATGCTTACCTGACCCTGGGTTTAGATAAATGCAATTTGCTGGTGTATCTGACACAAACCTTTTCAACCACAGATTTTAAAAGCCTGACTTATCATTGATGGTTAGAAATGTATTAATAAAAAAATTGTTTTTTGAGAAGAAATAACTCTGAGCTCCTGAGATTGTGTCCAATTTTATTCATTCTATCGGTCGGGTTTTATTTGTATTGCGCTTTTAACAATGAACATTGTCTTGAAACAGCTTCACACAGATAATGTGGTGGGAAAAAAATGTGTAAGATGTTCTTTATAAGTGTAAGTTTGTAAGTTTTTGGTGAAGGAAAAACCCTGAGATGCAGAAAAAAGAAACCTTGAGAGGAACCAGACTCAAGAGGAAACTTCATCCTCATCTGGGTCTCACCGATTTTATTACATTTATTTCGAACATTTATTACAGATAAACGTTGTTGAGATGGTGATCAGAAGCAAACTGTAGTCCTGAGTCGCTGTAGCAGACTGTTGACATCAACTACAGTCCAAATCCCAATCCTCAAAGATAACCAGGGCATTCCCTGACACCTGTCAACACGCTGGTCGGAATACAATCAACTCTGGTGGTTATAGATTATTCAGAGAAGCACAATAAGAAGATCGATAATGAATTTAAGACATAACGCAATAAAATCAATAAATCAGGAACGGCGCTGTGGCATGGTTGACGCTGTCAGTCACTGCCTGGGAAGGGACAGAGGGGTCTTGGGGTATAAATGGATGTGTGGCAGGTTGCTGAATAGAAGGACGGAGGTTCGAACACCAGCACCACCATGCTGAAGGGTCTTAACGTAGGCTCTTTGTCCTCTCTGCTCCAGGCCTGCTGTATCCTGGCTGGGATTTTCGAAGAAAAGAATTTCATTAACCCGTAGTGTGTATGTAATAAATAAAGGCTGTTTGCTACACAAGTGTGCTCATTTTTATGAGATTTATTCTGAAAGCACACAAAAGAATTTGGACTGAAAGAAATTAATTATTGGTTTATTTCAAGGAAGTCAAATATGTAACAAATCCCCACAATAAAAAATCATCTACAATAAAAAATCATCTACAATATGTAAATCTCCATTTTTTTCTTAATGAGAAACAGAAATATGTAGCATTTATTTCTGTTTTACTTTTTGTTAAACTGAATTTTTTTCCTTGTTGCACTTTATATGGAATTAATTACAATTAAAATTATTATTATTATTATTTTTATTAGCAATGAATATCAATGATAATGATTTTATTATAATTTATAAAATATAATCATTTTATTATCATTTTTTAATAACAAATATGACAATTTTATAATTGTATAATTTATTAAAAAATTTTATTTATTGATTGATTGATTTATTGCTTGATTAATTGATTATGGAAGCCCTAAGAATCCATGCATTATAATATTCTGTTTTCTTTCTTGTTTTCTCGTGATCTCGACGTCGACACGTTCAGGGTCTCTACTGTCTTTAACGATAAAGTTGCAGACATGACAGCCTCCTTCTGAGTGTCAATCACTGAAAGTAAAAGCGAATGCGATCATCCATGATGCTGCGATGATGCTGCCTCTAGAGCACACTTTCATGCCAAATACACAAAAAAATGAAATACCGATCACAAGGAAACAATGTTTGTTATGTCATGATCGTGAAAAAATCTTAAAAGTCGTAATCACAAGAAAACAAGAAAGAACAAATATAATGCATGGCCTCTTAAGATGTCTGTAATTGATTGATTGATTAATTTTAATGCAGTTTTACCGACAGGTCGATTGGTCTGTCAGTATAAATGGGTGATCTGATTATTTTATTCAAGATAATGTTTGAGATCTTTTATAATTTGCTGGATGTGCACCAGTCAGGCTCGCTTGCGTGTTATAAATACTGGGCACTGAAAAGGAAAGGAGATAATACGCCAAATAAAAACTCGACCAAAACGAGCAAATATGGAGGACGCAAGCTCAAGAAACGCATGATACACAAACCAAAAAAATACTCGCACCTGATCCTAAACTTATAACATCAGGACACATTCAGGAAACACACCAATGACAGGACAGGAGCAGAGTTAAAATCTGAATAACTTAAATTAATATAGATTGTAACTGTAAGTGGATATTTAGTAAGATGTGCTGTTATAGGAAAATAATCAGCTGTGTGTGTGTGTGTGTGTGTGTGTGTGTGTGTGTGTGTGTGTGTGTGTGTGTGTGTGTGTGTGTGTGTGTGTGTGTTATTCAGATTATCTAGATACAGAAGATCTGTGCTTAAAATCCCAGCAATCCCTCTGCTCTCTCTTTTACACCTGTCTTTATCATCTGCAGTTCCTCCACATACTCCAGGGAGTTTCAGCAACATTTTCAGTAAAGATATTTTACAAATTTTGTATGTGAGATCAATCGCAGAAATATCTGCTGCTGAACGTCATGGGCACGTGTAACACACTCCTTCTGACTAGTGCTAATGAGTAGAGATTAGTGGTGATAAGTAATGAGTGGTGATAAGTAATGAGTGATGATGAGTAGTGATTGGTGGTGATAAGTAATGAGCATTGATTAGTGGGGATAAGCAATGAGTAGTGGTTAGTGGTAATAAGTAATGGGTGGTGATGAGTAGTGACTCATGGTGATAGGTAATAAATGGGGGTGAGTAGTGATTAGTGGTGATAAGTAATAGGTAGTGATTAATGCTGATAAGCAATAAGTAGTGATTAGTGGTGATAAGTAATGAGTGGAGGTGAGTAGTGATTAGTGGTGATAAGTAATGAGGGGGTGATAAATAGTGATTGGTGGTGATAAGTAATGAGTGGGGGTGAGTAGTGATTAGTGGTGATAAGTAATGAGGGGGTGATAAGTAGTTATTGGTGGTGATAAGTAATGAGTGGGGGTGAGTAGTGATTAGTGGTGATAAGTAATGAGGGGGTGATAAGTAGTTATTGGTGGTGATAAGTAATGATTGGGGGTGAGTAGTGATTAGTGGTGATAAGTAATGAGGGGGTGATAAGTAGTGATTGGTGGTGATAAGTAATGAGTGGGGGTGAGTAGTGATTAGTGGTGATAAGAATGATGTTTGCTGAAGTGTGATGATGAATGGTGATTAGTGGCGATGAGTGGTGATGGGTGATGATAATTATTAATGAGTAATTGGTGGTGAGGTGTGGTGACAAGTGTTAAGTGATGATGATGATGATGATGAGTGGTGACAGGTGCAATGTGTTGTGAAGAGTGATTAGTGTTGAATGATAATGAGTGGGGGTGAGTAGTGATAAGTTGTAGTAAGTGGTCATGAATTCTGCACCACCAAGCTGCCATTTGTTGAGCACTTCTTGAGCAAGACCCTTAACCCCCTCAACTGCTCAGCTGTACGTCTCTCTGGATAAGGACATCTGCCAAATGCCTTGAACGTAAATGAGTGATAATGAATGTGATGCGTTAAAGTCTTTCTCTTGCTCTGCTAATCCTCTTCATGATTAATTAGTTTCAGAAAATGTTGAGTTTTCCCTTTTTTAATCTCAGAGTCATTTTAAAAGACTCGTTTGCATCAGAGTTAAGATAACGGCATGAAGCGTTTTCTCCAGAGAGTCTGCAGAGAAGTTCAAGAGGCCTCAGGGCTAAGAAAAAAACTCAAGGGAAATCAGAGCCAAGTGATCAGAATGAGGGATCAGTCAGATGGACAAAAGGGAATGTGGAATACTCTGAGCTGATAATGCAGAAGAAGAACCCGAGACAGGGCTGAGAAAAATGGCTGAATGGAGGGGAACCAGATGTCAAAATGACTCGGGTCACTCAAAAATGCTCAGTCATGGGAGTCACATGCAGCCACAGGCCTCCTGCTTGACTTCCTGGTCAGAGAAGTGAAACTACACAGAGTGGAAAAAATGAGAAATGTATGTGCCTGGATTTGTTGGAGGTCCTGACATGTGTCTACAGGCTCATGGAATAGCTATACAGGTTTTTCTCACTTCCTCTTGTGGTCAGCAGATGAAAGTGCTGTTTTATATCCTGAAAACTGGTTTTATTTATAATAGAATGTTTATAAATCTTTCATTCTACTGTTAGTCTTAATAACAAATTGTGAAATGGTATTCAGTTAGGCAGGCAAAGTGAACATCAGGCCCAAACTGCACTTCCTTCAGGACGTGTACCTGGTGGTCTCAAAAAGTTTCGAGACTGTGTACAAAAAGGAACTTCATTTATCTACATTTACACCTTTACACCTTTAAAATAGTCCCCTAGCACAGCAATAAAACACGCTCCCAGCGTTCCTGCCACTTCTGCAACGTGTCCCGGAGTGTGTCCTCATCTGAATGTGTAGCATCTTCTGAGATTCGCGCTGGATCTCCACAACGGTGTCAAAACGGCGACCTGGATCTTCATCTTCAATATTAACTTTATAGAATTGACCCTGTGGTTTCCACTGCACTTTTTAGTGCATTACATTTTTCTTGGGGATTTGAAATATAGACAAATTGTGTGTTTTGTTTTTTTTTTGCAAATTTGACAGGAAAGAAAACGCAAAAGTAAAAACTGTTCATGGAAATGTGTAGCAACTGTTTCCAACTGTTTTGCGGCAGCACAAATGAGAGAAACGCTATAAAATGGAGATAATGGACTATTGGGGGTAATGAATGCATATTCATGGACGAAACTATATCAACATGTAAGTCAGTGACTATGAATCTGAATCATCATAACGTCCAGTTCCAGGTCCATACAGAGAGCTTGTGGAAACATTTTCTTATGAACTTTGCTGAGCTCAAAAGCGGATTTTCGCATGTGGATTAATGAGTATAGTGAATGCAGTGATTGGGGGTCAATAAATGCATCTCCAATATGTGGTGGAACATCTTCCCAGAAGAGTGGAGGTTATTATAGTGGAAAAACGATACCAAATGTGGTATGAATGTTCAAAAAGAAAGCAATCTAATGCTCAGGTGTCCACCAACTTCTGTTTAATAGTCTAAATGCTGTATCTACACTGTTGATTTTTTACCTCTAACAGCATTATAGATGGGAACTTCCTCCATATCTGATAGATGAGGACGTGTTTAACGGCGATGCATCAGACACGGTGGAGTCGAGTGAATCCAAACAGGTTTAGACGTGTCAAAAAGCACGAGCAGAAGATGGAGTAGAAGATTGAATCATGACTCATCACACATTATTGCTTTGCTCCTTTTAGAAGGAAGGTCAGCATGTACTCCAGCGCCGGAGGCGAGTCTCAGAAATGAGATCAGAGGAGTTCAATGCAACAAACAAATCACAAATAAGGCTATTGTTATACTGTAGCTACAGTTTGGACAGGTTGCCATGGCGACCGTGATTGCCAATAAAGACAGAAAGAAAACTTATGCGTCACCTTCTTCTCGTTGCATTTGTCAGACATGTTTTTATTTGTAGGCCGTTTTCAACGATGGACATTGTCTCAAAGCAGCTTTACAGAGATTATACAGCCTTATAACTGTAAGTTTGTCCCTAATGATGAACTCCCTGAGATGGCATCAGGAAGGAACCTTGAGAGGAACCAGACTCAAAACGAAACCCATCCTCATTCTCAACACAGAATGTCCATTCATTACAGTTCCATCCTTGTTATAGTGTGCAGTGATGGTGATTAAATGCAATTTGTGGTCCTAAACACATTGTAGCAGACTGTTAGAAATATTTCTAAGTTGAGAAACATGTTGTCTTTATCCGATGCAGAGAAGCTCGTCCATGCGTTTATGACCTCTAGAATAGACTACTGTAATGCGTTACTAGGTGGATGTCCTGCGTCATTTAGCTCCTAAACTCTGGAATAGTCTTCCTGACAGTGTTCGGGGTTCAGACACACTCTCCCAGTTCAAGTGTAGATTAAAAACATATCTTTTTAGCAAAGCCTACACATAACACACATCACACACATCACATCATAACCTTGTGCTCCAGAACATCTGATCACCTGCACATTATCAACTTGTGCTGTTAATATCATGAACAGCAGCTACGCTAATTCCTCTCCACTGCTTCTCTTTCTCTCCCCATCCCGAGGCTTCCTGAGGTTTGGCCAGCTCCAGTCACGTCCCACCTCGTGATAATTACGGACCTTTGAAGAAGTAGATGCCGAACTCGCAAACATCCCGAACCATCTAGAGACGTACCAGTGCCATTTGGATCCCGCTACATGTGTGGAGTTTGACATTGGACCTCCTGGAGTGTTTAAAGGTTCTGGCATGGAGAAGCTGATGCTGGATCTGTGATGATCACAAATGCTGAGCTAAAACTAGAAGCTACTAACCATATAGACTGTATAAGACTGCAGAAAGAACATCACTTATAATCTAATACTCCAGTACTCATGTTAGTTCTCACTCTCCAGTGTTCTGTATTGTTGAAAGATTTATGATCAAACTCTTGATGTCACCCAAATGAGGATGGGTTCCCCTTTTGAGTCTGGTTCCTCTCAAGGTTTCTTCCTCATTACATCTAAGGGAGTTTTTCCTTGCCACAGTCACCACGGCTGCTCATCAGAGATAAATGCACAATGTTCACCTTAACTGTTGATTTGTGTAAAGCTGCTTTGAGACAATGTCTGTTGTGAAAAGCGCAATACAAATAAACTTGATTTGACTTGACTTGAATTGACTGTTGACATAAATCCCAGTCGAAATCCTCCTCAGATCTCTGGTTTTGGACGGATCCAGTTGATGCTACAACGTAGCCATGATTAAAACTGTGTCCTGCTCTTCAAGAAAATACACCTATAAAAGCATGTTTTTATTCCTCTTACACTCCAGAAACCTGTCGGACTATTAAGATATTAATAAAATACACGTCATACTTTTATCCATTTATAGCTACATGTAAAAGAAGATCACTCTGTTTCATCTCCAGTCCCTTTTTCCTTCCTTTTCTTTTCCGTACAAAAAATGCGTGTTTGTTTTTTTTGTGTGTGTTTTGACCTGCATGATTTTTATTTCGTTTCCTTGAATTCGAATAAATTTATTTTCATGCCGTTCTTCAATCTGTTCGTAGTTCTTCCTCTTCTTCTTCTTTTTTACTAACTGTTATTATTCCCCTTCTTGTTTGTCTTCTTAGTCTTATTTTGATCCTATTCTTTTTCTTCCTCTGAAATCTTCTTTTTCTTCTTCTTTATATTTTACCGCTTCTACTCCTTATCTTTTTACTTCTCTGTTCTTCTACTTCTTCTTGTTCTTCTTCTCCTTATTCTTTTTTGCTTTCTCTGTTTTTCTAATTCTTCCATTGTGTTGCTCTTCCACTTTTACTTTTTGTCCTTCATCTCTTCCATCTTCCCCATCTCCTTCTTCTTCTTCTTCATCTTCTTCTTCTTCTTCTTTTTCTTCTCAACCTATTTTTTCTTTAGTTGTGAAATTTGTTACAGGAAGAAGTTAAGGGAAATCTCACCAAATACACGCCTTGTTTTAGAGTAACGAGAAAAAAGAGAAGCATTAACTCATCTTTCCTGAATAGTCAGATGATTCCTAATTACAGCTTGAGCTCTGACACTGGAGACTCCTTCCATTAATAATAAATAAACATCTCTTCCACCATGTCAGTGATTACTTACAGTTTAATCCACCCTATAAGTTCGTCCCTGTGAGCAGCTTGTTGCTATAGAAACAATGAGGTATTATAACAAGCAGATTAATATAAACCTACGCTGCTGTCAGAGCTGCTGTTCTGGAAAATTCATCCACATCTTCTGACCAATTAGAGCCCAGAATTCGAAAGCTCTGTGGAATCTGCTATTTAAATGAGGTCCGGTGTTGAACTGGAGGTTGTGGGTTGTAGGTGTGGAGTGTGTGAGGTGACACAGGTTTAATCAGAGAGCATAATTACTTCAGGAAGCTCTTTGATATTTACTCAGAGGAAGAAGACGAATCCGGCTCGCTTTGGAAACACCTGATTTATATCTTTAATTAATCTCCAGTCTCACAGTTTTCAGCGTGACCTTTAAGAGCTTCAGAGCAGTGACAAATCAGGTCATTACAAAAGCTTCTCTTAAACATGGTATGTGGAGGGTGACGAAGTGCACCTGGTCTTCCACTCCATGAAGACCATCTTTGAGGAACATGGGCTTTGTATGTGTATATATACACAGTACATCCGGAATGTTTTCACCGCTCTTCACTTTTTTTTTCAAATTTTGTTGTTACAGCTTTATTCCAAAATGGATTAAATTCATTATTTTTCTTAAATTTCCACAAACAAAACCCTGTGATGACAAAGTGAAAGTGTTTGTTTGAAATCTTTGTAAACGAAAACTAATCACATGTACAGAAATATTCACAGCCTTTGACACTCAAAATTGAGCTCAGCTGCATCCTGTTTCCACTGATCATCCTTGAGATGTTTCTACAACTTGATTGGACTCCACCTGTGGTAAATTAGGTTGATTGGACATGATTTGGAAAGGCACACACCTGATCTATAGAAGGTTCAACAGTTAAGTTGCCAAAAGGCACCTGAAGGACTCTCAGACCATGAGAAACAATAATTAAACTCTTTTGCCTGAATGCCAAGTGTCATGTCTGGAGGAAACCAGGCACCACTCATTACCTGCCCAATACCATCCCTACAGTAAAGCATGGTGGTGGCAGCATCATGCTGTGGGGATGTTTTTCAGCAGTAGGAACTGGATGACTAGTCAGGAACGAGGAAGAGATGAAAACCTGCTCTGGTCCTCAGACTGGAGCGACGGTTGATTTTCCAAAAGGACATCGACCCTAAGCACAGGCAAGATAACAAAGCAGTGGCTACAGGACGATTTTGTGAATGTTCTTGAGTGGCCCAGCCAGAGTCAGAACTTAAACTCGATTGAACATCTCTGGAGAGATCTGAAAATAGCTGTGCATTGACGCTCCCCATCTAACCTGATGGAGCTTGAGAGGTTCTGCAAAGAAAAAAACTCAAAAAGACTTGAGGCTGAAATTGGTGCCGAAGGAGCTTCAACAAAGGATCAAGCGAAAGCTGTGAAAACTTAGAAGTTTGTTTGAAATCTTTGCAAATTTATTTAACAAAAAACTGAAAAAAACCCCCAAAAAAACAGGTTTATTTGTCGAATTTTGAGGAAAATAATGAGTTCAATCCATTTTGGAATAAAACTGTAACAGCAAAATGTGGAAAAAGTGAAAACTTTCCAGATTCACTGTATGCAAAATGTCTCAAAGATTTTATTCAGTCAAAATATACCAAATAATAGTAATAATTATTATAATTTATACTCAGAAAGTCCAACAACTATACTTTGGATTCCAATAATCACAGGGTACGGATCTACTTTAAGCATTCATTTGGTCGTAAATCCACCTGAGGAGCTGGAGGTGCTTACTCGTTCTTCTCTTTATCCTCCGATTTCTTTACTTCATCTTATTATCTTGAGCAGGAGTGTTCAGCAGAACTCCTCCGAGCGACATCCATCATCGCATTTATTACATACGAATGAAAAGGAAACTTTAATATCATCAGAGCCCTTGCACCTTCTTCGCAGGACGTACCCTGGAGGGCAGTTCTTTCCTTTTCTGTGTGTAAATAGACGATGTTCCAGTGAAAGCAGCAACAGACGAGTCTGACCTTCACATGCCACACTGGAATTTAATTTTACATCTCATTTAAAGCTGTCTATCACAGATTGTCTCTCTCTCTCTCTCCACCTCTCTCTCTCTTTTCCCTGCAGTTAGAGCGAATTTCTTCAAAGCAGGGTTTAATCCGTCTGACCCGTGGTGTTGGGAAGACGTGGACCCCTCGCTGTGCTTTTGCAGTCTGCTCGTTTACTGTGGAATTCAGAGCGATAACACTCCCATGCAAACGTGCCGTACTGAAATATATACGACCAAGTACGTTTTTCTGCTTTATGGATTCTATTACACAAAGATTTACCAAAAATGACAGTTTTTACTTTATTAATGAATTATAAATCTACCTGAGAAGCTTTCTTTTATACTTCTATACGCTCCATCTTCTGGGAAGATGTTCCACTAGATTTTGTGGAGATCTGTGGAGATTCATTAAGCCAGTCTTGATGTAGGTGAGATGAGAAGGCCTGGGATGCAGTCAGTGTTTCAAATGTCATCTGAAGAGGTTTTATACAATTCTGTGCCTCCAACTTTGTTGAAGAACCATATATGGATGGCAGTGCTGGGTGTCCCAATACTTTTGAGCATATCTATCTTTCTATCTATATAGCTAGCCAGCGAGCCATCAATGGTTTTAGTTCAAAGGAGGTGGTTGTAGCTTAGTTGTTAAAGCATTGGACTTTGGATTTGAAGGTTCCCAGCCACAGCAACCTGCTACTCCTGGGCCCCTGAGCAAGGCACTTAACCCCATAGCTGCTTAGTTGTTTGAATGAGATAAATGTACTGTAATTTGCACTGAATAAATGTAAATGTCTCTTTTTTTTTTTCCTTGGATCTATGGATGGGAAAGTCGGTTGTGTCCCAATTTTTAATGACATGACCTCTCTCACACACTTGCTGCACTGGTCCAAAAAGATATTTATTTGTTTGTTTGTTTGTTTGTGTTGTTGGTTATTCATTTTTTTTATGTAGTACACATGCAATTAATTTCTTCTGATTTGCTCTCAGCACTTCCTCTCTCATTTTTGTAAATCTGCATCGTTATAAATAGGCGATGTATTTATGTATTTATTTATTTATTTGTCTGCACGATACGCTTCACGGAGCTCGTTAAACCCCGAAGCAGAATCCGAGCATCAGAGGTCCTCTGTGAGGAGTCCGGTGATATCGGCCTATTTTCCGGAGTCACCGGTATGAGGGCGTAAATAAACGCGGCGATGGAGCGGGAGCGGCGGAATTGGCGAGATTGTGATATTCCGAGCAGGATAATGAGAAGTGATGGGAAAAACAGACGCGGCGAAAAAAAACGCCTCCGGGCCTGCTGAGTGTGTAAACGTGAACACTTCAGCTTCCATAGTTCACTTTCAACAGGACGAGCTAATACACAAAGCATCATTTCATCCCTCTATACTCTTTCTTACACACACACACACACACACACACACACACCTTAACACACACACACACACACCTTAACACACACACACACACACACACACACACACACACACACACACACACACACACACAAACATTAACACACACCTTAACACACACACACACACACAAACATTAACACACACCTTAACACACACACACACAAACATTAACACACACCTTAACACACACACACACACACAAACATTAACACACACCTTAACACACACCTTACACACACACACACACACACACACACACACACACACACACACACACACACACACACACACACACCTTAACACAAACACACACACACACACACACCTTTACAAACATGCACATACACATATACAGTATTGCAACATACACAAACACACACACACAAACACACACACACACACACACACACACACATACCAACGACTGCAGTCAAGCGTTTGCGATAACTTGCACTGAGTCTGTTACATTGTTGTGGAGGAATTTTGGTCACTCATCTATGCAGAATTGTTGCCACATTGGAGGGTTTTCGAGCAGGAACCACCTTTTTAAGGTCTTTCCACAGCATCTTATAGGATTCAGGTCAGGACTTTGACTAGGCCACTCTAAAGTGTTTGTGAATAATGGGTCTCACTGAGGTTAACTGGAGTCCCAAAGCTTTAGAAATGGATTTATAACCTTTTCCAGACTGATAGATCTCAATTACTTTCTTTCTCATTTGTTTCTAAATTTCTTTGGATCTCAGCATGATGTCTCGCTTTTAAATATCTTTTCGTTTACTTCGTCAGGCAGGTCCTATTTAAGAGATTTCTTGATGGTGAACAGGCAGTAATCAGGCCTGTGTGTGGTGAGAGAAATTCAACTCAGGTGTGATAAACCACAGTTTTAACAGGGGGCAAACACTTTTTCACAAACGGCCATGTAGATTTGGATTTTGTTTCCCCTCAATAATAACCTTCGTTTAAAAAATGCATGTTGTGTTCACTTGTGTTATCTTTTACTAATATTTAAATTAGTTTAATTAAAGCATTACAGCGTGACAAACATGCAAAAAAATAAGAAATCAGGAAGGGGGCAAACACTTTTTCACACCACTATATATTTGTGCTTTAGACATTCATTAGAAGATCATGAGTTCAAATCTCAGTCACACCAAGCTATAACTCCTGGGCCCCTAGACAAGGCCCTTCAACCCCTATAGCTGCTCATATGAATGAATGAGATTAAGGCAAGTCATTCTGGATAAGATTTAAATGTGTGTATGTCCATTTCTTCTCCTCGGATCCACTCCACTATGTGCAGCAGGGGAAAGTTTCACCTGGGGATCCATGAGATGATGGAGGAACAGGAGAGCTTTGAGGATGGATTTGGACTGTAATTAATGTCAACAGTCTACTACAGTGGATCAGGACCACATTTTGCTTTTAATCACTGGATATTTGACTGGATATTTGGTGTTGAGGATGAGGTCTGATGTCCCTTTTGACTCTGGTTCCTCTCAAGGTTTCTGCTTTACTCATTAGTGATAAACTTACAATTATAAGAAACACAATTATACACACTCTTTTATCACCGCTTCTCTGTAAAGCTGCTTTGTGACAATGTCTATTGGTAAAAGTGCTCTACTAATAAAAATTAATTGAATGTAAACCATATTAAACCCCTCATTAACAGCTCAGACCCCGAGAGTTTTATTCCTCTCTTCATAACGCTGCACTCGTTTGTGCGTGCTTCAGGATTTCCGTCATGCGCCACCCTTGACCTCGCTTTCATTCTTAAGGTTTCTTTCCCAAATAAAGGACTTTGGCAAGAGGCGAGTATAAAAGCTCCTCAGTATCCGACAGTAGGAAACAAAAAAGCACTCAGACTGCGTGCAGTGAAAGATTTGATTAATGAGACGTTGGCTTTAAGTTTACGATTCCTTATTACACTCTGCTATTTAGCCTGTTTAATCTCTTAGCACAGACTTCTTTACTAAAAACATATAATAATATACTGTAACAAAAGTATTGGGACACCGACATTTCCAGCCATATTAGGTTCTTCCCCAGATTTGAAGGTGCACATTTGTATGAAATTTTCCCCTCATTTAAACTACGAGTCCCAAACCCGTTCCAGCATGATGGTGTCCCCTGGTGCACGGCTCCGTGAAGATATGCTTTGCATGGGATGGATGTGTGTGGAAGATCTTCTATAGATCTCCAACCCTATTGAACACCTTTGAGATGAATCGTTCACACTGACTGCACTTCAGGCCTTCTCACCTTACCTACATATGTACTATTTTACTAACACCTTCCTTGTGGAGGAATAAATCTCACACAAAATCTAGCGGAACAGAAGAGTAGAGAGTATGATTAGAGCGAATGGAGAATCCATTTATTCATGTGTAGTGTATCTTATCTCAGAGACCTCATCACATCTCGCACTGCACCACGCTGTCTGAGATCCTCCAGCACTGCTCGACTGGTACCACCTTTTCTCGGTGAGAGGTAAGTACACTTCAAGGCTCTTCTCTGTTCTGTTCTGGCACCGAGGTGGTGGAATGAACTTCCTCTAGATGTCCGTACAGCAGAGTCCCTGACTATCTTCAAGCGACGACTGAAGACCTTCATCTTCCTAAAACACTTAAATTAGCACTTTCTAAGTTTGTAGAATTCAAGAGTTATATTTATATTAAGTTTGTAATCTTGTGTATTAGTGTAGATTTATTCATTACTAAAGACTCAAAGCAGTCTGGATGAGGGCGTCTGCTAAATGCCGCAAATGTAAATGTAAATGTGTAGCATCAATGTATTATTTAGATTCAAATATAACTTGCCTACCTTTTAAGAGTACGAGTTCCAAATCATTTTTGTTTAAATTTGATACTAATTCTCTTATTGTTGATAAAAAAATGAGGTAAAATGGCTTTTCGAGGCTACCGTTATTAAATGTTTGCTGTAAAAGGGGTGAAAACGTAGTGTGTATTCATTAGTACATAAAAAACGTTTTTTTTTGGTTTTTTTTGGTGAATAAGAAGTAACCTGCGTTTAATTGTTATGTAAATTTCTAACTGTAATATCTGTAGGACACAAACAGTTTTTTAGACGTTTTTCTCCTGGTTTTGTCCTTGGCGGATCCTAACGCAATGACAATTCTTCAGCTTTCTTCCTGCAAGAGAAAAAAAAAAAGAAAAAGTAGCGAACAGCAGTGGGTGGTAAAGCACATTCACTAAACCAATTTAAGTTAGTGTGCTGTGGAAAAATGTCTCCATTCTTTCTGCCCCGGCTGTGCATAAGGAAGACAAAGTCTCCTTTCAGTTTGATTATTCATGTGTGCAAATGGTCTTATTCGTGTTCCTCGCAATCAGACGTCCTCTCATTCCGCCGGCGCGTACCATCAGTCGGGCAAATACGATGAAATATTCCGGCTGATTCAAAAGGACGGACCGGAAATAATTTAATCCGTCCTGAATTGTCTTATGATAACTGTTGTTCGGAATGGGAGGTGGTATATAAACCTCATGGTCCTGCGTACGTTTAGTAACTTTTTTACATTTTTATGTAGAATTTTTGATGTATTCATTCAGAAAAATGTAAAGAATGTGAACAGGAATTAGGTCATTATCGCAAAACATCTGAGATGATATGAAGCAATCGAAGCACCAGGCGCTCAATTATACACATTCACAAATCACTTTCCGGACTTCTACAGACCTCAGAATTCCTCGACTGTCCAATCCGGATAAAGTGTTCCACTGAGCTGTGTAATATGTTTGATTAATGATACGGCCGAGCTTTACGTTTCGTGGCTGATGCGTAATTATGATGTTTAATCTGCTCTTGCGTTATCCGTGGCACATAGCTACACATTTGTGTCAGTTATCCTTAAAGCCCCCTTCTCTCATTTTCATAATGAGCTTCTCATTGTTAGCTTTAGAATCTGTGGTGGATTTATTACCGACCGCAAAAGAAAGAAGGGCAAGGCGTTCTCTGCTGGCCTGAACTCGATCAGAATCACTGACTTGCATTTTAAAAAAAATAATGTGTCTAGAAATATGTATTAAATAATTCCCAATAATTAATTCTCTCCATTTCGTAGCATTTCTGCTGCAAATTACCAAAATGTAATTTTACGTTTGAGTTTCTATTCAATCAGATTTCAGCTGTCACACTGGCGTTAAAACAGCATTGTGAGGACTCCGTGTAGCTGTTGCTTTAACCAATCAGATTGCAATTTGGTTACTCGAAAGCCCTCTAGAGGGCATCCGATAACAACTGCATTTTTATGACCTTTGATTGGACGGTCAGAGAGCGCACTAGTCACTGACTGACAGAGGAGATTAAATGATTTGGTCGCAGATACACTTACATGAAAAGCTTGAGATCGTGAGGTAAAATCAGCCAAAACAGTTAAAAAAAAATTATCAAGCTTTTTTATTAAGCGTTTATACTTTTGCGCTTTCTTTGCTTCACAAAAACATACAAGATGTCTTTGAGATGTGATGAACTGTGGGTCTATAGAAAGACATGTATTAAGACATGGTATTAAAAGGTGGATTAATTGAGGAAACCACTGAAGGCCTACGGGTCAATGGATGATTTGATGTAAAGATTTTATTTGGTAATGGTGACAATATGGAGAAACTAATCAGGATTAAACTTCTGCCTATGTTTGACCTTTTTACCTCAAAAATTGTATAAATTGAAAAGACATTTTACCTCATTTTTTATTAACATAAAAAGAATGAAAATTGAATATTTATATTAAGTACCCTAAAATTGAAGGCAATCTATATTTTCTTTTTGAACATCCTCTTCCACATTTGCTCTTATAATAACCTCCACTCATCTGGGAAGATGTTCCACTAGATATTATGGAGATTTGTGCTCATTAAGACACATGGGTGTTAGTAAAGCCAGGTACTGATGTACAGTAGGTGAGAAGGTGAGGAGGCCTTGGGTTCAGTCAGCACTCATGTTCATTCATGTTCAATAGGGTTGTACAGTAGTTCCATAGCAGGAGATCTTCCACTCCAAACAATAGAAAGCATATCTTCATGGAGTTGGTTTTGTGCACCGAGACGCTGTCATACTTTTGAGATACTCCTAGTTCAAATAATTGGAAAATTTCAATCTGCTGCACCCAAAGACGTCCTAAACAATTGTGTCTTAAACTTTGTGGTAACAGTTTGGTCAAAAACCACATAAAATCTTAAGTGTACCAATACTTTTATCATTGTTGTGTTGTGTTCTTTTGAAGAACAAATGGATTTGTCAGTGTACCATTATTATAAAAGTAGCAGTAGGAAAGAAAGCATAAAAGAAGAAAAAAGCTCAGCATCTGGTGATTATGAGAATTATATACCCGGTGCTATGAGACAGCATCGCCACATTACCTTAATATAGGCAAAGCGTAAGTAAGCTTTTTCTCTATTAGCAACAAATCAGCTTACAGGGAGGAGGTTCAGCAGTTAACTACATGGTGCACAGTCTGGATCTCCACAAAGAGCTTCTGTCTCCTACTTTCAGTTATTTCACCTTTAGTTGGCGTCCCTTACGCCCTGATCACACTGTTAATTGTCTTTAGATTTTATGTAACAATAATGATACTTATTAATTCTTCGTTATTCTCATTGTCTCCCATTTACTCTCCTTCTTTTCTTTTCTCTCTCTCTTTCTGATCCTGCTGATTCATCCCAACCACTCTTTGCAGCTGAGGATGGTTCCACATGAACAGCCTAAAGATCCATGAAGGAGCAACTGAAGAACTGTAATTAGCACAATCTGCTACAGAGGCTCAGGACTACAGTATTATAAACAGATCTGTATGTAAACACCTATCAATGATTAGATGGGAAGGTGGTAGATCTGTGATTAAGGCATTGGCTTCTGGTTCAGAAGGTTCCAAGTTTCAATCACACCAAAATCCAGCTGCCATTGCTGGGCCCTTGAGTAAGGCTCTTAACCTTCAACTGCTCTGGATAAGGGCTTCTCGCAAATGCTGTAAATGTGACAGAACTGTAAAAAACTTTCAGTGCCACCCAGATGAAGATGGGTTCCCTTTTATGTTTGATTCCTCTCGAAGTTTCTTCCTCAGGACATCTTAGGTAGTTTTTCCTTGCCTTTGTCACCACATGCTCATTAGGGATAAACTTGTAGGCACTAACATTTAAATTCTAATTTTATAAGCTAATTATCTCTCTAAAGCCGCTTTAGGACAATGTTTACTGTTAAAAGCGCTCTGCAATTAGAACTGGATTGGACTGAATGAAAACTTCTGAAAAGGTGGTGAAGCTCCAGCTCCTTCTTCTGCTCCTGCTCCTTAGAATTCTCCAGATCTCAAGCCTGGTTGTCCCTGGAAGGGAAATGTTATGAACCATGACTACCACAGCACCTAGGATAAAAAGTTATTCAAGAAGAAAACAGAAACTTCAGCTGGACATGCTCTATAACAAGCTGTCAGACGTACACAGGAACCACCTGGTGTGTCTACAGAATCTGTAGAAATGCAGGGCAATAACACTTTCTGAGGATGTCACCTCTCTCATATATATTGGTGTCTTGGAATCAGTAGCTCAGGGGTTTAGAAGTTGGACTTGATCAAAATGGGACTAGATGGGGTTCAAACCGTGCTCCTGCCAAGTTGCGCCTGATAAGATAAGATAAGATAAGATAAGATAAGATAAGATAAGATAAGATAAGATAAGATAAGATAAGATAAGATATACCTTTATTCGTCCCACAGTGGGGAAATTTATTTGTTACAGCAGCAAAGAAAGAATAAAAAATAAATGCAAATATAAAAAAAGAATAGACAAATACTATAGTATACAGTATATACACAACTTCTTCTTCTTTTTCTTCTTTCGGCTGCTCCCATTAGGGGTCGCCACAGCGGATCATCCGTCTCCATAGCACCCTGTCCTCTACATCTGCCTCTTTTACACCAACTACCTCTAATAAACTAATTTCTAATCTTATCCATCCTCGTCACTCCCAACGAAAACATCTTCAGCTCTGCTACCTCCAGCTCCACCTCCTGTCTTTTACTCAATGCCACTGTCTCTTATCCATACAACATCGCAGGTCTCACCACAGTCCTATAAACTTTCCCTTTCATTCGTGCAGATACCCTACTATCAAAAATCCCTCCTGTCACTCTTCTCCACCCACTCCACCCTGCCTGCACTCTTTTCTTCACTTCTCTAACACACTCTCCATTACTTTGCACTGTTGAACCTAGGTACCTGAATTCCTCCACCTTCTCCAGCTCTTCTTTCTGCAACCGCACCACTCCAATGCCCTCCCTCTCATTCGCACACATGTACTCTGTCTTACTCCTACTGACTTTCATTCCCCTTCTCTCCAGCGCATATCTCCACCTCTCCAGGCTCTTCTCAACCTGTTTCCTACTCTCACAACAAATCACAATATCATCCGCAAACATCATAGTCCAGGGAGACTCCTGTCTGACCTCGTCTGTCAACCTGTCCATCACCACTGCAAACAGGAAAGGGCTCAGGGCCGATCCTTGATGCAGTTCAACCTTCACCCTGAACCAGTCTGTCGTACCTACTGCACACTTCACTGCCGTCACACTGTCCTCATACATGTCCTGCACCACCCTCACATACTTCTCTGATACACCTGACTTCCTCATACAATACCACAACTCCTCTCTTGGCACCCTGTCGTACGCCTTCTCTAAATCCACAAATACACAATGCAATTCCTTCTGTCCTTCTCTATACTTCTCCATCAACATTCTCAAAGCAAATAATGCGTCTGTGGTGCTCTTCCTCGGCATGAAACCATACTGTTGCTCACAGATGGTCACCTCTTCTCTCAGCCTGGCTTCCACTACTCTTTCCCATAACTTCATGGTGTGACTGATCAACTTAATATTCCCCTGTAGTTACTGCAGGTCTGCACATCTCCTTTATGCTTAAAGATCGGTACCAGCACACTTCTTCTCCATTCCTCAGGCATCTTCTCACCTTCCAAAATCCTGTTAAACAATCTGGTCAAAAACTCCACTGCCATCTCTCCTAAACATCTCCATGCTTCTACCGGTATGTCATCTGGTCCAACCGACTTTCCACTCTTCATCCTCTTAATCGCTGCTCTCACTTCCTCCTTTTCTAATCCTATCTACATCCTGCTTCAACAACTCCACATCATCCAACCTTCTCTCTCTCTGATTTTCCTCATTCATCAGCTGCTCAAAATACTCCCTCCACCTTCTCAACACACTCTCCTCACTAGTCAACACATTTCCCTCTCCATCCTTTACTGCTCTAACTTGCAGCACATCCTTCCCAGATCGGTCCCTCTGCCTGGCCAATCGGTATAAATCCTTTTCGCCTTCCTTAGTGTCCAACCTCTCATACAGCTCCTCATATGCATTTCCTTGGCCTTCGCCACATCCCTCTTAACCTGCTGCCGCATCTCCTTGTACTCCTGCCTACTTTTCTCATCACTCTGTCTATCCCACTTCTGTTTTGCCAACCTCTTTCTCCTTATGCTCTCCTGCACTTCCTCATTCCACCACCATGTCTCCTTGTCTTGCTTTCTATTTCCAGATGTCACACCAAGTACTTTTCTAGCTGCCTCCCTCAACACTCCTGCAGTAGTTGCCCAATCATCCAACACCTCCTTAACACCACTGAGCCTCTGTCTGACCTCTTCCCTGAACCTCACACTACACTCTTCCTTCTTCAGTTTCCACCATCTTATTCTTCTTTCAGTCCTCACTCTCCTCCTCTTCTTTTTCTCCTCCAAAACCATCCTACAGACCACCATCCGATGCTGTCTAGCTACACTGTCCCCTGCCAACACCTTACAGTCTCCAATCTCCTTCAGGTTGCATCTCCTGCATAGCACATAGTCCACCTGTGTGCACCTTCCTCCACTCTTATATGTCACCCTATGATCCTCCTTCTTCTTAAAATAAGTGTTCACCACTGCCATTTCCATCCTTTTAGCAAAATCAACCACCATCTGCCCTTCCACATTCCTCTCCTTAAAACCATACCTACCCATCACCTCCTCATCACCTCTGTTCCCTTCACCTACATGCCCATTAAAGTCTGCCCCAATCACCAATCGTTCTTTCCTAGGTACACCATCTACCACTTCATCTAATTCACTCCAGAATTGTTCCTTCTCCTCCATCTCACAGCCAACTTGTGGAGCATAGGCACTGATGACATTCATCATCATCCCTTCAACCTCCACCTTCACGATCATCACCCTATCAGAAACTCTCTTCACCTCCACTACACTCTTACTGTACTCTTCCTTCAGAATCACCCCTACACCATTTCTCTTTCCATCCACACCATGATAAAACAGTTTAAACCCACCTCCAATGCTCCTGGCCTTACTCCCTTTCCACTTGGTCTCCTGAACACACAGCATATCTACCTTTCTCCTCTCCATCATATCAGCTATCTCTCTCCCTTTACCAGTCATAGTACCAACATTTAAAGTACCAACCCGAACCTTCACTCTCCTGCACTGCTCCTTTCCCTGCCGTCTCTGTAGACGTCTTCCTCCTCTCCTTCTCCTCCTTCGGCCAACAGTAGCCCAATTTCCACCCGTACCCTGTCGGCTAACGATACCTGTAGCGGTCGTTGTTAACCCGGGCCTCGACCGATCCGGTATGAAATTCTCATTTGTGATCCGCATATTTGATTTCGCACATGTTTTACGCTGGATGCCCTTCCTAACGCAACCCTCCCCATTTACCCGGGCTTGGGACCGGCACTAAGAGTGCACTGGCTTGTGCATCCATAATGGCTGGGTTCCAACACAATATATAAATACAAATAAGGAAAAAAAAAAATGTTCCCTTGAGTGGGGCCCTTAGCCCTTCATAATTAGCCTGGTTTCATAATTACAATAACTGTAAGTTTCTCTGGATAAGAGCGCCTGCCAATAATAGTAATTTAATGTAATGGTGGAAGCAGTGGCAGATAAAGGAACACCTTCTACCACAATGTGGAGGTGGTAGCTCATTGGTTAAGATGTTGGACTTCGTCTCAGAATGTTGTGAGTTTGAATCCCAACATCACTAAGTTGCTGCTGCTGGGCTCTTGAGGCTCTTGAACAAGGCCCTTATACCACAACTGCTCCGTTGTTGTATGAGATAATTGCAAGTTGTTCTGGATAAGGGTGCAAATGCAAATCGCTGTCTTTTTTCCAGAGTGACGTTTCCGATCGAAAGTCTAATGATTTTGTATCTTTACCGACTATACTACAATCCACACACACAGAAACAGATCATGCAATTGAAACATTACTTTATTACAGACACTTCTAAAGCAGCCTTTCAGTCCACCAGCCCATTTCACATTATAACAAACCAGTGCAACTCTTCACCATGCACTACGTACATCTATTCATACAGTACGAACTCTACTGGTGAATATTGCATGCTTAGTGTTCATTCATTAAACACACTGCATAGCTCTATCACATCATTACATAATGCACATATTGTGTAGACGGAGCTCAGCAGGCACTACCCATGCACAATGCATGCTATCATGTACTGTGGCTTTGACAGGAAACTACAAACTGAACCTTGTTGTCCATGGTATTTTTTCTAAACTTTTTTAAATGTATTCTAGTGAAGGGAAGATTAGATCATTTTAGTGACTTGGTTCTTTGAATCTCATTCATCAAAATGAATAAATCTTTTTTTATTTGTGTAGTTCATTTGGTTTGTTCGATCAGAAATAAAATCAGATGTTACATTTCAATTAAGCAGATCCACAGCATGTCTACATACACCAACTTTAACCATAGATCAAATAATTTATATATACCGTGATGAAAATAAGTATTTAAAGACCCTGCTATTTTGCAAGTTCTCCCACTTAGAAATCATGGAGGGGTCTGAAATTGTCATCGTAGGTGCATGTCCACTGTAAGAGACATAATCTAAAAAAAAAAATCCAGAAATCACAATATATGAATTTTAAACTATTTATATGTATGATACAGCTGCAAATAAGTTTTTGAACACCTGTCTATCAGCTAGAATTCTGACCCTCAAAGACCTGTTAGTCTGCCTTTAAAATGTCCACCTCCACTACATTTATTATCCTAAATTAGATGCACCTGTTTGAGGTCGTTAGCTGCATAAAGACACCTGTCCACCCCATACAATCAGTAAGAATCCAACTACTAACATGGCCAAGACCAAAGAGCTGTCCAAAGACACTAGGGACAAAATTGTACACCTACACAAGGCTGGAAAGGGCTACGGGGAAATTGCCAAGCAGCTTGGTGAAAAAAGGTCCACTGTTGGAGCAATCATTAGAAAATGGAAGAAGCTAAACATGACTGTCAATCGCCCTGTCATTATTTCCTCATTAAGAAAAAAGAACGACTGATTTCACTAAATGTAGGTGAGTAAAAAGTAATATATTTGACTTTGAAATGTAGTGAAGTTACAGTAAAAGTCTCCCCAAATAAAAATACTTTAGTGAAGTACAGATACGTGAAAAAGCTACTTAAGTACGGTAATGAATTACATTTACTTCATTACTGTCCACCACTGCATGTTAGTCATGCTTAGTCATGGGGTAAGACTACCATTAGTCTATAAACACCCATATTTAAAAGTAGCCAGTGACTCCAGGGGAAGTTCCACCACCTTGGGAACAGAACAGAGAAGAGCCTTGATGCATGTCCTTGCACTACATGATTGGTGAAATATGGGCTATTGGGCTATAGGAAATGGCCTATTGTTGTTATTACAAAATAGAATAGAATAGAATAGAATAGAATAGAATAGAATAGAATAGAATAGAATAGAATAGAATAGAATAGCCTTTTTTTTATACATTACAGCACAGAGAAATTTTTTTCCTTGCAAATCCCAGCTTGCTCGGAAACTGGGGTTCTTCTCAACCTGCTCCCTACTCGCACTACAAATCCCTACAAATATCATCCACAAACATCATAGTCCAGGGAGACTCCTGTCAGACCTCGTCCTTCAACCTGTATATCACCACTGCAAACAGGAAAGGGTTTAGAGCCGATCTTTGATACAATTCAACCTCCACCTTAAATCAGTCTGTTGTTTCTACTGCACACTTCACTGCTGTCACAAAGTCCTTAAACATGTCCTGCACCCCCTTTACAAACTTCTCTGACACACCTGACTTCCTCATACAATACCACAACTCCTCTCTCTCCACCCTGTAGTACGCTTTCTTAAAATCTTCAAAATTTTTTCTCTCAGCCTGGCTTCCACTACTCTTTCCCATAACTTCATGGTGTGACTGATCAACTTAATTCCCCTGTAGTTACTACTTTTCTCATCACTCTGTCGATCCCAATTCTGTTTCTCCAACCTCTTTCTCCTTATGCTCTCCTGCACTTCCGCATTCCACCACCACATCTCTTAATCTTCCTTTCCACTTGGTCTCCTGAACACATGAGATATCTACCTTTCTCCTCTCCCTTTACCAGTCATAGTACCAACATTTAAAGTACCCATCTGAACCTCCACTCTCCTACACTTTTCCCTTCCCTGCTGTCTCTGGACACATCTTCATCCTCTGCTTCTCCTTCTTCTACTGTCTTCTACTGTTCTTCCAACAGTAGCCCAATTTCCGGTACAGTTTTGGCTAAGAATACCTGTTGCGGTCGTTGGTAACCCGAGCCTCAACCGATCTGGTATGAAATTCTAATTCATGATCCGCATATTTGATTTGGCACATGTTTTACGCTGGATGTCCTTCCTAACGCAACCCTCCCCATTTATCCGGGCTTGGGACAGACGCTAAGATTGCACTGGCTTGTGCAGCCCTAATGGCTGGGATAGACAAGAAATTGCCAATGCCATGCAGATTTTAGATGTAGCAGTGTAAAGTGCGAAGGACTGCTTATTGTCTATGATTACGCCATGGTTGCTCGAAGTTACAGACAGACATTCTACCATGTAGACGCTTCCACTCAGGTGCACAGCAGCTCATTTTTGCTTGGATTTAGTTTCAGCTAATGAGCTGTCATGCATGATGAAATGCTTCCCAGACCTGCTGAGATATGTGTAGAGACATGAGTGGCTGATGGAGGAAAGTGGAGGAGGAGTTGATCAGCATAGCAGTGATTTAAAAACCCAAGAGGGCAAGAGCAAAGAAAACAGGGGAGAACCCAGGACTAAGCCTTGTGGGACACCGGTGGAGAATCTACATGGAAGTAGGTGTAGGAAGCAAACATTACCATGCTGTAACACTAATTCCCAGAGTCTTGTTATTAAATATGTTGAAAGCTTCTAAAAGGTCCTTGATGGCCACTTTGCAAAGACTTAACAGCAGACAGCCATCAAGTGAATGTCCTTGAACATCTCATTATTATTAGATAACATCTATACCGCGTTATTATTATAATACAACATTACATTAGAACCTGGAAACATCACAGTACCTTATTGTTACAGGAAACACATCTACATTTATAATAATAGCTTTTGTCAGATACCTTTATCCAGAGTGACTTACAACTAAGCAGCTAATGGTTAAGGGCCTTGCTCAGGGGCCAGGCATGGGAACTTGGTAGTGATAATATGATTTAAACTCTTGATCTTTTGATGTTAAATGTTCTCATTACAATGGCAGAACATTTTATCACTACGAAAAAAATCTCAATATTGAGTTATTATGGGAAAAAAATCTCGGTATAGCTGAAAAACATCTTATTATGAAATGCGTCCCATTATTATAAGGAAAACTTGCAATTGTGAAAAAAAATTGCAAAAAAAACAACTTCTGTTAAAAATATGTTGAGATCATGAGAAAACAATTTTTATGTTGAAATCACAAGAAAACTAGTTTTATGTGGAAAGAACACAAAAACAACTTTAATGTCAAGATCACAAGAAAATAAGGTCGAGCTCAAAAGAAAACTATTTTTGTTATGTTGAGATCATGAATAAATAAAGTCGTGATCACGAGAAATCAGCATCATGGCTTTTATTAAAAATGCTGGATCCTTTGAAATTTGCAACTAAAACGTAGGAATCGCCTCTAATGCAAACTGGACATGTTGCCAATAGCATCGATAAGTGGTCGCTTATAGGTTAAGGGCTCTGGGTTACTGATCGGAAGGTCGAGGTTTAATTCCTGTCATCCATTTGTCACTCTAGGACCCCCTTAGCAAGGCCCTTAACTCTTTGTGCTCCAAGGGCTCTGTGTCATCTTTGACCCCAGTCAGACTACTGTAAACAATAGGCGGAGTCACAATATGTTATACACCTTAACAGTCAGCTGCTAAACGGCAGATAGTGAGACCTAGTGCTCCAGCCATGCAAAAGACATTATCCCGCTGAGCTTGTATGTTGAAGCAGCTTGAGTTTTTTTTGTTCCAATAAAAAAAAAAACAACAATACTGTAAATACCACACTGCCTGCCATTCAGCAGCTCCCTGTAAGACAGGTTTCATTGTTCAGCAGTGTTCGCTGCTTACAACAAAGCTTTGAGAAGCCAAATCTAGAATCCCACATTGCACACTGCAACTAGCAATGGCATCAGGAATGATACCGAACAAAACGAGCACCGGAAACATCACGAATGGGTCGATATGTCGCATATTTAATGTATTTCGAATTGGAATTGTTCTTTAGTCCATTGATCATAGATCTAATTCTATTTAAATATCAAAACTTCATGTGAGGAGTGGTTTATTATCCTCAAAGAAGAATTAGTGTTTTTATTTTCAGGTTAAATCATGCAGATCAATCCACCATACATTTTTTGAATAAAAAGATGTGCTAAAGGTGAGACAGATTCTGGTGCCATCGAGCTGCTTCTTTCTGAGCAGGATAATAGTTTTAGAGAATGAGGAAGCGCTCTGCAGTCGACATGATCAATATTTCAGAGCGGAGAGACCCTCCCAGACACCTTTTTCTTTTTCCGAAGTCAAACGACGTCACAAGCGAGACGGCCTTTGATCTGACCAGACAGAGGAAGCCGTGTCAGACCTGCGCTCTTACACAAACGCCCCTGGACCCGGGTTGTAGAGCGGAAGCCGAGAACTAATCCATCTTTTTCTTTCTTCTTTCTTCCGATTAAATCCATCTCTGCAGAGCAACGAGGTCACTGCGAGGCAAAGTGTAAGCGTACGAGTGTGAAATGCTCCTCTACATGCATACAGATCACAAAGCCGAGTAATTAAACCAACCTGCATTCGGCTTCCACAGAAAACAAGGCATGTTTATTATTTAAAGTCCCCATGAAGTGGCTTGATTTGATTCTCATATGATGCCACGCTTCCCTCCTTCAGCAAGCACACATGCCAGAGCGTTACCATTTGAAAGGTCAGGGGTTCAAGCCCTGGTATTGTCAAGTTGCCACTCATGGGGTATCTGAGCAAGGCCCTAAACACACTGTGATCCAAGGGGGCTGTATAATGGTGACCCTGCACTCTGACCACAGTTTACTAACAACGCTACGATATGCAAAGAAAGGATTTCACTGTGCTGTAATGCACATGTGACAAATACAGTATAAACCGCCTTTCTCTTCTTTTGTTTCTTTTGAAACAAGAAGTAAAAGTTTACATTTACATTCATGGTATTTGGCAGAAGTCCTTATCCAGAGTGGCTTTGCTCAGGAGTGGCAGCTTGATGTGGCTGGGATTTGAAATCCTTGGGATCCAAAGTCCAACAGAACACCATCATCACAGTAACCCAAACAACATCATCAAGGACTCCCGTCTCAGTCACTTAGTCTCTTCAACCTCCTTCATTCATCCAAGAGGAGATACGGGACAGGAACTGCAAATGATCTGAGGAAGTGATACCTTTGTAGTGGTTTTGATGTTAGGCTTTGCCTCAGAAGATTGTAAGTTTAAATCCCAGCACCATTCCTGGGCCCTTAAGCAAGGCTCTGTATAAATGAGATCATTGCATGTTCCTTTGCATAAAGACATCTGCCGAATGCTATAAATATCCATGCACATACCAAACCCAGTGTACGAGAGTAGTTTCTGTGTTGAATAAATGTTACAGTTGATATGATTTCATGCTTTTGGTTGCTGTTTAAAACACACAAAAAGGAATGTGTCTAGTCTATTTGTCATGCTCACACATATTCTTCACAACCATTCTATCATCTGATGCAAATGTTAGCAGTGCTAATTGATCAACTGTAAGATACAGTAAATACGCCTGAGTTAGCCCAAATGGCTAATTTTCATCTGTTGCCTCTTGCCAGATTTAAAAAAGGCAACCTAAAAATAAAAAACACAGTAAATTATCCCACACAAAAATACAACATTTACAATTACATACACTAACAGCTCTAAGGATAATAATAGCAGTATAAAAATACACGATTACAAATATGATTTTAAAATTAACTATTTCTTTAATTTCTATTTAAATGTTGAAAAATCTATGTAATGTCATGTAATCTAGAGTGTCCAATAACGCCAGACTGACCAATGTTCAGTGTTGGGCAAAGTTACTTTTAAAAGTAATGCATTACAATATTGAGTTACTCCCTAAAAAAGTAACTAATTACATTACTTATTTACTTTTTATGGAAAGTAATGCGTTATATTACTTTTACGTTACTTTTGCGTTACTTGTATCTCTTTCACGCCTTACAGGTGTAACAGGTGTAATATAGATAATTGCCATTAATAAATAAGTTATATTACAGCAAAAAACATGTCTTAAACATTTAAAATGTTTAATAACTTCTTAGAGAAAAAGAGGATGATAGACTAACTTTTGACCACAAGGCTGAACACTTTCCAGTCGCACTTCTGTCATCAGTAATGTAACTATCGTTCGTGTATATAAGGTTGAGGGTGTGGGCTGCACACCGGTGATGTGGAGGGAGAAAATACCTTTTGCTGTCATCTCGTAAAAACTTCATGCAATTTCGTAAATATGACCTCGTCCTCGTCTACATCATTCTCTCCTTCATCATCAGCTTGAAACATTTTGAACGCTTTTATCAGTGACCGTGGCAGTTTGTCTTCCCACAAAGAGCAAATGAGCTGTGAATTTGCTCTCTCTCTCCGCTGTGATGGCATCGTACGTGTGTCTCCCACGGAGAACTTTTATTCTGAGCAGTCCATAGAGCTGCAGTGGTGGAAACATATTCCAAGTCGGCAAAATAAATGAATGTGTAAATTTATAAAGTAAAGCGCTACTTTACTCGTTACTCCAGAAAAGTAATATTATTACGTAAAGCACGTTACTTGTAACACGTTACAACCAACACTGATTATATATATATATATGCACACCTCAGTGTGCAGGTATGGGAAAAAAGGCAGACCCTGGCGTAGAGGCAGCGATGTCGGTTGCAGGAAACATTTGTCCAGTTTGCTTAGAGGGCGTTGTTTCTGCATATTGGCTGGCCAGGTGTCGCTACCTTCAACAGCTACTCAAGCTAAACTGGCTGTGAGGACGTATCCTTTACAGGATTGCTGGCATCCATACCCTCCCCCTCCTTGAAGGAAGAGAGGTGGCGTGCTTCTGAACCTAGAGAGAACGATCAAACTGCACTGGGACTGCGAGCCCCATGACCTCAGTCGCCTCTTCGCCTTGGCGGAAGCGGGGCCAGAACCATGAGGAGCACGGGCGCCCTCCTCAACGAGCGCCCTACGAGAGCGAAGCATCCGCATGGGCATTTGCATGTGAGCAGCCAGCTCCCTTGAAAGCTGACTGAGCATGCTTCACTCCCAAGCAAGCGACACAGCCAGACGGATTGCTTGCTATCCATCCGAGCGCTTCCTTTACTCTCGTAACCAGCCATCTCCACCGCGTGTGTTCTTATAACTTCCTGGTTGTGACGTCACCCCGTCGTCGGACAGATTCCACACGTGATACAGGGCATGGTCATGCGGAAGCGTTCCCAAAGCGTTGTTGACGCAGCTCGATTTCCTGAAAGGGAAACCTTTAGAGGAACCAGACTCAAAGAGGGGAACCTTCCTCATTTAAGTGATTTCCAGGGTGTAATTATAAATCTTAAAAACAATACAAAATGCCAGAGTGTGAGATTATGAGTAATGTCCTTTCTACAGTCTTGTACATTCAGTTGACATTGTGGAACCAGGAGCTACTGAGCAACTCATAAAATAACTCAACATCTTTTTGGCAGACTGACTGTTGTTACTGCTGTGTTTGCTGATCTGCCTGCTCACACACCATGTGCAATCTTTGCTAAAAGACCCAGAAGCAAAGGTAGTGAAATAAAAACCTGATTTTTTCATTGTGTTTTGTCTTTTTTCAGAATTCAGACAGAGACCTCAACAAGCTTTTCTGGTTATCTGACAAAAAATAAATACGACCTTCAGGCACCTCGGGAGCAGCTGGAGGGAGAAGAAGCGCTTATTAAAAAGGAAAAACAAGTGACATGCTTTTAATGTGTGTCAAGAAAATGCCTCTGGTGGTGGTGTAAAAGCACTTTTACTAGGGTTGTGGCCGAGTCATTATTAATACAAATTAATTACTCTGAACCAGGAAATGTAAATACGAATATCATTTTGTTTTGTATTGTTGCGTTACTAGAACTGGACCCACAGCGTGTCTGATTGAAACCAGAGGTGTGCATCAGGACTCGGTTCCAATAGGAGGCAACAATATAATTGTGCAAGTGGAAAGTTTTCTTTACTTTCATCCTTCCTTCCTCATTAAAGGTGTAAGAACTCGCAGAAAAAAAGATAAAGGAATAAAATTTCTAAACTCCAGAATAAAGTCATATCATATTGCTGATACACTTCTGGTCGAAATTTGGTAGAAATGTATCAAGTTCTGTAAAGAAATCTAAATCGGGTGTCTGGTTGAGACCCGAAGTGAAGTAGCTGAAGAGTGCTAATTAAGTGCTAACAAAAAGAAACAAGAGTAATTAGTAAGGTCATGTGATGTGCAGGGGCGCATGGGTAATGTAGTCCTGTGAAAATGTGCATTTACATTTACCTCCAAAATCTTTAAGCGTACACTCTGGAGGTTTATTAGGACACAGTCTATCAAAATGATCAATCCCAAACTCCTTTGGAAGAGAAAATAGTTTAAAAAAAAAAGATATTTAATATAAAAAAGTGATAAGAACCCATGGAATTAGGTCAGGCTTCAGATTTACATTTGTGCAGACGCACTTACAATTTATCTTGTTTACACAACTGAGAAGATATGGAGTTAAGAGCCTTGCTGAGGAGTCCAGAGGTGGCAGCTTGGTGTGGGTGGGATTTGAACACACAACCTTCTACGCTAAGGTCCATTGCCTTAACCACTACACTACAACCTCTCTACTGGATGTGGTTTGAAGACTTCTAGAGGCAGAGATACAAACTTTGAGGATGAATTTGGACTATTTAATCTTAACACTCTTCTGCAGTGGCTCAGGGCCGCAGTTTGCATTTGATTGCTTATTACTGCACACCTTCACAATGATGAAACTGTAATAAATGGACATTCGTGTGTTGAGGATGTGGATGGTTTCCCTTTTGAGAGGAATCTGGTTTCGCTCTAGGTTTCTTCCTAATTCCATCTTTATTTCTTGTCACTGGCTCGCTCATTAGGGACAAACTTACAGTAATAAGTAACTTATAGGCACTAAACTTATACAGATAGTCCCCGAGTTACGATGATTCAAATGAACCAGCACTACGATGAACCAGAACTCGTTAACGTATATCTCGCAATATATGTGTGTATAGTTTATACAGTACAGTAGTGTAAATTGTGCTGTTTTGCTCTTAATTGCTCTCAATTTTATACTGTAATGTGTTAAGTTATTAACAGTTATTAACACTGCCCCATACTGATCACCAATCGGTCTCTTTTATACACGTTTATCCCTGTAAAGCTGCTTTGAGACAATGTTCATTGGTAAAAGCGCTATACAAACAAAAAGAAAAGAAAAAATAAGTTCTATCTTATATTATGGCTTTCAATGTTTTCAGTGGAAATCAATTGCCGGCGGGCAAAAGGAGGTCAATAATCAAGATTAAAAAGGAAATCCAGATAATAAACTCATCGTTTTTTGCCATAAACCATATACCAACACATAAACAATATACCAACACATTCCTACTTATTCAATAGGAGCGCCATATTTCTTCACTTGCATCCAGATTTCTGTCATGCGTAACCCTTGACCTTGCTTTTATTTATTTGCTTATTTACTCTAATAATGAGTCTTGACTGCGAGCCAGAGGCGACTGTATCGCTCAATGTCAATATATCTCCGAGATTAGATACTCTGAGCTCTCAATTTGGTGCTTTAAAAGAGCTGTGCACAACAGAAGCAGGGCGGTTCGTCCGACCTCCAGAGCGTGAAGCCGTTATTGACCATATTCAATTACATTCAATTAAAGTACTTCATACAGAACATTTTTATTGACCATCGTTCATTTTAACGGGGCATGAACAGGAATATGTATTTATTTTAATGTTGCTGTGTAAATACGCACGAGCTGTAACAAAGAGAAAAAATAACCACGCGTTATAAATATTTTATTCAAGGCTTTTCGGGTAATAAATAATTACTAATCTGTGCTCAAAGCCTGGTGGATCTCCGACTGTACGATAATGAGTGTTTCACATCGGCTCGAAAACAAGGTACTTTACAATGATTTTTTTATATTAAAAATGCAAAAAAAGCCGAGCGACGATAAGTAGGCCACTGCGAGCAAACTAACGAACTCCACCAAATAGATTTAATCATATTCCTAATTAAAGTGTTTTTATCCGTGGTGGATAAAATACAGAAACCATGTAACTGAGTAAAAGTATAGATACAGTAGGTAAAATGTGACTCCAGTAAAAGTAAAATTGTCCCTTTAAACTTTCACTTCAGTTAAAGAACAAAGTTTTGCCTTCAAGTATTCAAAGTACTGATTTATTATAACTATATTGTTTCCTTTTATCATTTTTATCACAAGACTCTTTAATTAATCAACTCAGTTTATGTGAAAAGACTCGACTGTGACTCTCAGCACACTGATCTATTAATAGAATGATATTAATGACTTAAACACTGATTGATTTCTATTACAATAATCATGAACCCAAAACCTGCTTTTCAACTACTTCAAATCGCATGTGAAGAATGTGCTTGTGAAGAATTTTTCAACCATAAGGGTTTTAGTAAAGTCAAAGCACATACGGCCGAAAAATCCAGGTGTCCCAATACATTTGACCTTACAGAGTATATCGAAATAAATATGATAAAATATACTTATTTATTTGTTTTTTGTAAATTAAACTAAAAATGGATTTTACCTCAGTAATCATTATCATAAGAAATCAACCTCGAAATAATATTTTTTTAAAACAAATAAAAAATATAATTAAATCTTTTGGTCATCAATATGAAATGTTTTAGATTTAAATAAAGACAATTTCAATAGATTTTCTGGCTTTTTATTATTAGCACCCACAATAATAAATATGCTTTTGATTATGTGTATCTTTTTTTTTTCTTTTTTCTTCTACCGAACCTCGCCTATAGGTTTCCATCAAATCCAAAGAGCATGACCGATTCCACAAAAAAATAAATAAAAAATCAGGATCCAGATTGAGGCACATCCCAGAAAACCTGAAGCTGTGAAATTGCAATTGAAGGTGCTTCCTTTAACAATGGACTCAATGGGGTGAATACTTTCGCTCACAAAACAGGTCAGTTTTTTAAGTTAATTAGTGTTTGGGTCAAAACGCAAGAACATTCAGGACTGTTTGAAAAGCACGTCATGCAAGACAAAGGGTAGGAATTTCGATTGAAGATGTAGTAGTTGAATTTGAAATAAAATTGCATGCTCCTGTCAGTCATTCTCGACTCGAATTATAAGAGCAAATTGGGTCTAAATGTGGAATGTGATGCTCAAAAAATAAATAACATTCTTATGACCAGGTGTCTGCAAACGTTTTACGATATAGTGAATATATATAAAGGGTTCAAACAAGACCAGTGAAGATCTTTTTTTGCCGTATCACACAATTAGTCTCATATCTCTGAAGAATTACTTCCCATTTTCACTTCAGCTTCAGGCTTTTAAAAAAAGCTACAATTGAAAACAAATATCATGGTTTTTTTTTTCTCACCCTCACTTTTTCCTTTCAATTTGTAGAGGTTCGCTCTAATATCTCGGCCAACCGGAGGTCTCAGAAGATGACTACTTCGATTTCTGTCTCATTTGAGCGTTCATTGTGCCCTACAGTGCTCGAAATGGAGGTCATTCCCAAAGCGCTGATGTCGGAGACAAAGTCATTTTCTTGGAAAAGACCTGTAGCGGTGGACAAACAACCAACACTCAAGTCTTTCTTCTGGCTTTGTTGATAGTCAGCTGGAAAAAGAAGCACAAACTGGAGAGGATTTTTTTCTTTTTTTTAAACCACACACTGGATTAGACAAAAAGTGTTACATTTATTTACTGTATACAACTTCAATTCAGTTTTATTCCTGTAATGCTTTTATGAATATTCATGTCATTAAACAGATTTTCAGAAATACTAAGTAGATTTACATCCTCAATGAAGAAACCTTCATTTTTTTGGTTAGAAATATACTCTACATTAACAAGACAAACCGAGAATAAGATTGATATGTGCCTCTTTTTGAACATCTCATTCCACATCAGTCTCCATTTGCTCTTAAAATACCATGTAACACATTGGTTTTCTTGCAAAAGCCTGAACATTTCTCAAAATCCTCAGTTCATCGCTCAAAAGTAAGTGTCAATGGATTTCCCATCAGAGAAACAAGATCACCAAAATGTTTAATCATGTTGTCAGTATGATGATTTGCATTCAATGAACTGAATTCAATGATGCTGAGATGTTTTTGGGGGTTAAAACTCTTCAGCTGAAACCAGTATAATATATTTTGATCAACATGAACATAAACAACTGATAATGTAGGAAACAGCAGACACTCGTACACAATCCATTAAATGGATGTAAAAAACGTTTGCGATTTGATCAAAGCAACAAGAAATGTTCTTATGATGAGCACAAATGACTAAATGACGAGGTTGAACAAGTCGTTTTGAGAATTTTATTTCTGATCTAAAAAACGCTCCAAAGCGACTGAGAAAAACTGCAATTACATTAAAAGTAGGTTTTGTTTTACCTCAGAAATTAAATTCTTCACTAGACAGTCCTCAATAATAACACTATATTAAAAAAAAAAAAAAAAAATATGATCTTTGTATCATCATAATAAAATATTTTAGCATAAAAAAAACATTATATAAATATAAACTTTTTATTTATATATTTATTTATTGTATTTTGCTCTTTTTGTACATGGAGAATTTACACAAACACCTCGGTTTCAACAGAGCAGCTTGGGAATAGTTTGCTTCCCTTCCTGGAAGGTTGCTCAAACCAGGTAACATGAAGAGAGTCCACATCTGTCCCATGCAGTCTATCCACTGGTGTCCCACAAGGCTCACTACTTGGTCCTCTCCTTTTCTCCCACTATACCCACTCTAGCTGTGAAGTCATATCCTCACATGGGTATTCTTTCACTGCTACTTAACTCATTCTCTTTTCCTCCCTTAGATACCACAGATTCTGCTCGGATCTTGGCATGCTTGGCGGACATATCATCATGGATGACTGCTTATCAGCTAAAATTCAACCCCAGTAAAACAGAACTGCTGGTCATCCCAGGTGAGGAACTCAGAGCAAATTTCTGCTTTCCCCTTTAGCCACTGTTTGCAACCTTGGGGTAACTTTGGACAATCAACTGTCCTTCTTGTCACATGTTGCTACTGTGGCTTGTTCTTGTCGGTTTCTTCTCTACAACATTCAAAGGAAAATGTGTCATTTTATTTCAATTCAATAAATTTTTATTTGTTAGCGCTTTTAACAATGAACATTGTCTCAAGGCAGCTTTACACAGATAATGTGGTGATAAAAATAAAGATGTTCTTTATAAGTGTAAGTTTGTCCCTGACAAACAAGCCGGTGGCGACTGTGGTAAAAAACTTCCCGAGATGGCATAAGGAAGAAACCTTGAGAGGAACCAGACTCAAGAGGAAACCCATCCTCATCTGGGTTTCACCAAATGTCCATTTATTGCAGATAAACGATGTTGAGGTGCCGTAATGTGATCAGAAGCCAACTGTAATCCTGAGTCAGTGTAGCAGACTGTTGACATTAACTGCAATCCAAATCCATTCTCAAAGCTTTTGTTCTTACTCCGGAATTACATGGAACCACCCAAAGCGTTGATGGGAAACCGTCCCCAGTTGCACAGAGTGGACTTCAATCGAAAAGAGAACACTATCCAGAGGCAGGCCTGGACGAAGTGGGAAGATCCACAGAGGGAAAAGGGGCAGGAACAGTGGTCACCGGAACCTCAAGAGCATGTTTAACTCGACAGAGAGAGAGAGAGAGAGAGAGATAGAGAGAAAGAGAGAGAGAGAGAAAGAAAGAAAGAAAGAAAGAGAGAAAGAAAGAAGAGGGGTGACAGGAAGAGAAGGATATGGATTATTATGTGTCCTTATTGTTGTATGAAAGTTAGTATCACTGTGCAGTTTGGACTCCGGCAAGACTCGCTATGGCAGCATAACTAAAAGGGAGAACCAGAAGGTAACACCGACATTAGGGATGTCTGGGATAAGAAATGACCCACCACACCACCATCAACAAACCTGAGTGAACGTGTGAGAATGAGAGGACGACAGCATACAAATATCCCAATTCACCAAAAACTCTGTATCCATGATCCCTCCAGATCTGCGCCTTTACCTACGAAAAATCTACTGATAAAAGACTTTCAGCCTCGACTTGAACACTAAGACTGTGTCTGTGTCCCGAACACTGATTGGAAGGTTGTTCAATAACTGTGGGGCCTCATAAGAGAAAGATCTGCCCCCTGCTGTAGTCTTCAATATTTGAGGTACCAACAAATAGCCTGTACCTTTTGATCTAAGTAGGCGTGGAGGATCATACTGGTACAGAAGTTCACTCAGATACTGCGGCACGAGACCTTTAAGTGCTTTATACGTCAGTAGTAGTATTATATAATCAATGCGAGATTTCATTGGGAGCAGTGTAGATTGAGAGCAGTGTAGATGATTAAAACAGGGGTGATGTGCTCATATTTTATCTAGATCTAGTGAGGACTCTTGCTGCTGCATTCTGTACTAACTGAAGCTTATTTATGCACTTACTCGAACACCCAGACAGTAAAGCGTTAACAAAAGCATAAACTAGTTTTTCTGCACCCTGTATTGACATCATATTTCTAATTTTAGCAATATTTTAACAGTGAAAGAAGACGATTCTGGTGATATTATTCACGTGAGACTCAAAGGAAAGACTCGGGTCAATAATCACACCAAGGTCTTTGACTGCTGTACACACTGAGACAGAAACACCATCCAGAGATGCTATGGAATCGGAAAGTTTGCTTCTAGCTGCATGTGGTCCTAGTAAAAGTACTTCCGTCTTATCTGAGTTGAGCAGAAGGACCTTATTAAGCATCCACTGTCTAATGTCCTTTACACACTCCTCCTTGTTAAGCTGATCTCTCTCATCTGGCTTTACTGAAATATACAGCTGTGTATCATCATCATAGCAATGGAAGCGAATCCAATGTTTATGAATAATTTCACCAAGAGGCAGCATATATAAAGAGAAAAGCAGTGGGCCTAAGACAGATCCTGGAGGAACACCAAACTTTACCTCAGAAAGTGTGGAGAACTCACCATTTACATCAACAAACTGATAGCGATCAGTCAATTAAGACCTGCAACAGGAGAGAGCGGTTCCCTTTATTCCAACAACGTTCTCTAGTCTAGCATGGAGAATATTATAATGAGTGGTGTCAAAAGCTGCACTGAGGTCGAGCAAAACAAGTAAAGAGACAAAACACTGATCAGAGGCCAATAACAGGTCATTTACCACCTTAACTAGCACCGTCTCTGTGCTATGATGAGGTCCTGACTGATACATTAAAAAATGTTATGCCTCAGTAGATGTGAGCAGAACTGCTGTGGTACAACCTTTTCTAAAATCTTGGAGATAAAAGAGAGGTTTGATATTGGCCTGTAGTTGGACAGCTGACATGGGTCAAGGTAGGGATATTTATAAAATCGTCTGGATTTCTTGCCTGATGTTTTCAACTTTATTATTAAAAAAGTTCATGAAATCATTACTACCTATTGATGGTGTGCATGTGAGTGCAGTGCTTTTATTTCCTGTTAATTTTGCCCCCGTGCTGAATAAAAATCTAGGATTATGCTTGTTATTTTCTATGAGGGAGGAGAAATATGCTGATCAGCAGCACTAAGAGATTTTCTAGAACTCAGGAGATTCTCCTTCCATGCTATTTAAAATACTGTCAATTTGGTTTTACGCCATTTACGTTCTAATTTCCGAGTGGTCTGCTTTAAGGTGTGTGTATGATCATTATACCACTGTGCTAATTTTTCCTCCCTGATCATTTTGGTTTTAATGGGAGCTCCATCATCTAGAGTATAACGTAATGTTGATTCTAGACATTCAGTGGCCCAGTCGAGCTCTGCGGGGTCCAACGGAGATTTAATTAATATCGAGAACTCCAGAGGATTACTGATAAAATGCGCTGCTGTAGCTGACGTGAATGTACGCTTAACACGGTAATGTGGTGAGGTACTATTGCAATGACTGATGCAGATTTTAAAAGAGATGAGGTAATGATTTGAAATAGCTTCAGACTGTGGAATTATGACTATATATACAGGATATATATATATATATATATATATATATATATATATATATATATATATATATATATATATATATATATATATATATTTTTTTTTTTTTTTTTTTCAAATGTGAATAATAAATCAAGAGTGTGTCTCCACTATGAGTGGGTCCTATAACATTCTGAATAATTCCTACTGAATCTAGAATGGACACAACTGCTGCTCTTAAAGAGTCTTTCTGATTATCAAAATGAATAATAAAGTTGCCAACACTTAATGCTTTGTCTATAGAAGCAGCTGGATTTGTGACATTGTCTTAAAGCAGCTTTACAGAATTTTAAAAGTGATGGTGAATGGTGTGTATTTATCCCTGATGAGCAGCCATGGTGACTGTGGTAAAGGAAAAACTCCATCAGATTTAATAAGAAAGAAACCTTGAGAGGAACCAGACCTCATCTTTATTTGGGTGACATCACGACTGTGATTATAGTCTTTAAACAATACAGAACACTGGAGAGAGAGAACTAACATGAGCACTGGAGTGATGTTCTTTCTACAGTCTTTTTTCTTTTGAGATTATGGAACCATGAGCTACTGAGCAACTCATAAAATAGCTCAATATTTGAGATCATCACAGATCCAACACCAGCTTCTACATGCTAGAGCCTTTAAACACTCAAAGAGGTCCAGTGTCCGAACTCCACATGGATCCAAATGGCACTAGTCCGTCTGTAGATGGTTCGGGATGTTTGCTGGGTCGGCATTTACTTCTTTAAAGGTCCACAATCTTCATGAGGTGGGACGTGACTAAAGAACTTTAAATGGTTTACATTTGTTTTTAGTTTTTTTGTGTGTGATGCTCAGTTTATTATTATAAATAGCTGTGACTCCGCCTCCTCTGCCATTTAGACGGGGATGGTGATGTAACTATACCCAGAAGGACTCACTTCATTTAATGCTACATATTCATTTTATTATTCCAGCAATACAATAAAGTACATCTACTTAAAGTCGAGTCATGTGTTAATCCATAATCGAAGAATCATATTGCATTTTGCATTTATATTATTTAAATAGTACCAATCTGAATTGAAGCAAGTTTAAATGTGCAGTATGCACACAACTTTGGTGTGTGTGTGTGTGTGTGGGGGGGGGGGGGGGTTGTGTGTGTGTGTGTGTGTGTGTGTGTGTGTGTGTGTGTGTGTGTGTGTGTGTGTGTGTGTGTGTGTGATCATATTAAACAGCTATTTATTTGAAATGCAAACATTCTTTGGCACACTGAGAAAATAATAGTGTGTTTGTACACACCCTATTTTTCAGCTTGGACCACCAGGTTGTTGTTTTTTTTTTATTATAGTTTTTATTAAGGCTTTAAAAAAAAACCTGACTCATTGATTTTCTGTCCTGTAATCACTTCACAGTTAATGTGGAAGTGTGTTCGGGGTTTGTTTTTATTAATGGTGCCAATAATCGTGTTAATGCTTTGTGTGTGTGTGTGTGTGTGTGTGTGTGTGTGTGTGTGTGTGTGTGGGGGGAGCTCGAGCTGAGACTTTGACTCCATTTTATTGTTCCAAACCTTGATGAACTGTGACGTTTCCATGGCAACAGCCCCTTTCACAAGCCACGAGGATCAGGGCGGAAATTTCATACATGCCGTCGCTCCCCTGATACGCACCGAGGCGAACAGTGTACGCCGGTGCCAAGGGACGTTTTTACCAACGAGCACATCACACCACCAAGCGGGTGTTTTGTTCTGGTCCTCAGCGTGGAGTTGGTAATAAATGAACGAATGAATGAATAAACAAACAAACAAACCCACGGTGACATTTTGAACTGAAATCCTCTCCTGCATTACCACATGGAGCGAACAATTAATATGTTGCTCAGATAAAGAGTGTGGCATGGTTTCAGAGCCGAAACAACCTCCAGGTCAGGGTGTGGGGTTTACGGATGATACATCACTGTCGTGCTCTGTGACCCAGCACCACCCGAATACTTTTTATTATGATTATTACTCCGTTATTTTTCGACACCAGATCAGCTTCCTGGCTTCGGATCAAAGATCAAATGATGCAAGAGCCGAGTCAGAGCACCGGAGCCGGGCCGTGGTGAGGCGAGGCAGGGGGCGAGGCAGGGGGCGAGGTGGGGTGTGTGTGTGTGTGGGGGGGGGGGGGGTGAGTGGGGGGTGCAGGTGTGTGGGGACGGGGTGTCACTGATCATATAGAGCCCTGAATTATTCAGACAAGTAAAAATAGTGTGTGAATCCTCCAGTTGGGGTGGGGGAGGAGAAGAGGAGCAGGAGAACCTGGGGTGATGTTGCACTCTAGTGGTGAGATGTGATATTCACATTTATAGGTGGTAATAAGATGTGAACTGGAAATCAACAGATCAGTGAGGCTGTAGAATGAATAAATACACATGATATATATGTGTGTGTGTGTGTGTGTGTGTGTGTGTGTGTGTGTGTGTGTGTGTGTGTGTGTGTGTGTGTGTGTGTATATAATGGATGATATTTAGGCTTCATCTATGTTGTAATCTCCTGCCAAAATCAGCAATATTTATTAGAATTATCAGTTTATTTATTTATTCATTTTTGTTTATTGATTTGTTTGTTTATTTATTCACTTGTTTATTTATAGTATTCAGGGTGTTTTAATAAAATCAAGACACAGTAAATTTGTTTTCGTACTTATTTCATGCTTTATTTATATAAGCAGATAAAGAATTTAAATGATTCATTTATTTATTTTATTTGTTTGTTTGTTGCATTAAATTTACCCACACAAAAAACTATTTATAATTTTTTTGTTTGTTTACTAGTTTGCTTGTTTGTTTGTTGGTTTCTTTTGATTTCATTTATAAAACACAACCAAAATTTTGTATATATATTTAAATTACTAATTAATTACTTGGTTTATTAATTAATTAATTTTGTACTTAAAAAATAATGAAAACAAATTGATTTGTTTGCTTTTAGTTTATTTATATATATATATATATTTATTTATTGTTGTTTATATTTATTGTTTGTTTATTTATTTGTTTGTTTATTAATGTCATATTTATGTTTAGTTCCAATCCAACAAGAATTATTTTATTTTATGTTTTTTTATTAATATTATTATTATTATTATTATTATTATTATTATTATTATTATTATTATTATTATTATTTTCTTTCTTTCTTTTTTTCTTTCTTTCTTTCTTTCTTTCTTTCTTTCTTTCTTTCTTTCTTTCTTTCTTTATTTGTTTGTTTGTTGTATGAGTGAGACATGACACTGAGACATGAGGGTGAGATGGTGAGACGGTGAGAATGTGACTGAATGAATCTGCACAAATATCCATAAAATCTAGTGAAACATCTACCTAGAAGAGTGAAGGTGATTATAACAGCCAGTGGAGACTCATGTGGAATGAAGCGGTTAAAAAAGAAAACACACACCAAACTCATGGTCAGGCATCTACAAACTTTGGTGTAGTTTCAGGTTCCTGGATTGGGAAAGCTCTGGTGTACTTGTAACTATCTGCAGAAGGTGTGTTTGTTAGTTTGTTCTGTTCTGTTCTCCAGCAGGACTCCACCTTTAACAGTAATGAAAAGCGTCATGCTTCACCGGTCGAACCGCTCGCTCTGAGACACGTGTGCGTTCCAGCCTGGTTTGAGGGAGTTACTCCTCCCTGAATCAACACGTTGCGACATAGCAATTTTGCCCCATGGCAGAACCGAGAACACACAGATGGCAGAATGAATCGCAAGTCACATGACCTGTGCAAGAGAGGATTCCTCTTTCATAACACTGGAAAGTCTTGATATAGACCAGGGGTGGGCAACTAATTTTTACAAGGGGCCACATGAGAAACCTGAATTGTGTCAGAGGGCCACACCAACGATAATATTTTAGGGATGCACTGAAATGAAAATTCAATTCAAAAGGCAATGAAATCCATCATTTTTTGTGTTATGCCTTTTGCCTTGGCACCATCACTGGAAACTTTCCTGCCTTTTCATAAACGTCCTCTACAGACGGAGTGCGCATGCTCGGATTGACTTTACTTTTCTGCGTTCTTCTCATATTTAGAAGGCAATCGGGATGTTTGGATTTCAGGTGATGAATTAAACCCGACTTGGAGAAACTCTTTGCAGATACACCCCCTCTTAAAATTTCAGCATTGCATGTTCTGCAAATCGCTCTCCACACACCGCAGACATGTTGCTCTTATCCAGATAACCGTGTGCTGCTGCGCTTTTTTATTGCATCATTACAATTGTGTTTCCGCCGTGTTGTTTTAGTGATTTAGGTATTTCGGCCGAAAGTTTTCGGTGCATCCCTGTAATTTATGATTGTCCTCACGCGGGCCGGACAGGGACGTACAAAGGGCCGGGTGTGGCCCGCGGGCCGTAGTTTGCCCAGGTCTGATATAGACCCTTCGTTTGATACAGAGGCTGGTGTGGAATTCTGGGTAATTATCGATCTTGAAAACACATTGTATTGTTTTCAAGCTTGATTATGATGCATATTGCTATAAAACAAGATCTTGGCACCCACAGAGCATGCATTTCCATAGATGAGAACTTATTCTGTTTCTCCATCCTGATTGGTCAGAATTTGATCATTGGCGAATTAGGTTCAGCAACCGATGATGCAGTAAAATACAATGTTATGAAAAGTCCTCAGTCCATTTTATACTGTTTTTAGATTTCACCTAATCTTTAAAAGAATGTGATCTGATATAGGGTATAGGGTATATAGGGCTGGACACTTGACAATACTGAACATCCTGTTCCACATTGAGTCTCTATTTGCTCTTATAATGAGCTTCTGGGAAGATGTTTCACTAGATTTTATGGCGGTTTGTGAAGATACAGGCGGCCACATGTGTGTTAGTAATGTCAGGTACTGATGTAGGTGAGAAGGTGAGGAGATCTGGGGGTGCAGTCAGCAGTCACATTCATCCCAAAGGTGTTCAACAGTGTTGGTGCTCTATAGCAGGAGATTTTCCACTCTAACCCATGAAAAAAACATTTCTTCATGGCGCTAGCTTTGTGCACAGGAGCATTGTCATGCTGGAGCAGGTTTGGGCCTCCTAGCTCAAATGAAAGAAACATTTCTTGCTACCAAATGCACAGTTGTGTGCGTCCAAATTCATGCTAACATTTTGAGAAAGAACTACATTTGGCTGTCCATCAGGTGTCCCAACACTTTTATTAATATAATGTAGATTTGCTCAGTTATTTGGATTGATAGAGGCATTGTTATGCCGAGTGGTCAGATATGGGTACTGCAACAACAACAATAGACCACTGGGGCAGGACTCAAGCTGCCCCATGCTAGGGAAAAAGAGCAGTGGAATGGACAGTAAATAACAGGGTTGCCAGATTTGTCTAGTTTAAAAATGGCCACCAGTGAGTAATGAGTTTAGAAACAAAAATGAATGCTGTATATATAGAACCCTCAAAAGTCTCTGTTTAACCTTTATGGTTGTATTCGTAAGGTTTTAGCTTGCTATAAAATTATTTATTTTAACACCTCTTCCAAAGCCCTGTGTCCGTGTTTAGAAATGATCCGTTTATTATTTATGCATGTAAAAGCTCAGATTTTTTCAATACATTTGCACAAAAAGTAAGTGACAACGTGTGTCTATAAATCTGGAACGGTAAATTCAACAAGCACATGCTTTGTACATGTAGACATGATTACAGGGTGGATAATAGAAGTACATTGGAAATGCATGCACACTACAGTTACATAGCATCTCTTTTTTCCATGACCAAATTCTTCTCTACCAGTTTCAGGTCATTTTTTTCCAGGCTCTGAGATGATTTTGGGCTGCACATTTTGTTGGCACCTGTGTAATAATAATAATAATCATAATAATCATAATAATCATAATAATCATAATATAGCTTCAGTGCACATCTTGCTAGCATAACACTGCTCAAAACAAGATCTTAGCATGTGTGATAGATGAGAGGTTCCCTGGGAGAGCCCTGGATTCCTTTCTCTCTGATATAAAAATGCAGTGTTTTTTTCTAAACATGATACACAAGCTTTTCTGAAAACATGGGTTTCTTGTCAGTCTTATTAACAACACGGTGTTGATGAGTGAAAGTGACAGGGCGTGTGAACAGACACGAGGAGAATCAATGTCGCTTGGTTTTCTGTTTTTTTTCTTCTAAGTTTGGAGAGCAGAAAAAGATTCTATCAGTCAGGATGTAAAAGTAAAAGGCTGAGAAGGCAGAAAACAGATCTCAGCAGGCTGGCAAGGCAGCAAGTTTTTTCACGAGTTGCCCATTTCCTTGATATTCAAAGGCTGCGATTACTTACGCTCAGTCATCTAGAATGAGTTCGTTCTTATTTGTAGGGTTGATGTTCATTTTCTTTGCGAAAGTTTTTGGACACCTAATTATAAAATGTGCTTTCTTTTTGAACATCCCATTCCTGCTCTTATAAGAACCTCCACTCTTATGGGAAGATGTTCCACTAGATTTCGTGGAGCCCCACAAGCGTGTTAGTAAAGTCAGGTACTGATGAAGGTGTGGTGAGGAGGCCTGGGGTGCAGTCAGCATGAAAAATGTATCCCAAAGGAATTCAGTAGCTCTATAGATGAAAATCTTCCACTCCTGAATGTTCAGGAACGTTAGTAATAACATTTAAACTGTTTTCAAATTTTCAAATAAAACAAATGATTGTATTGAAGTGACATAATGTCTAGATGATTTTAGTAGGGTACCATAGGGGCTGCGGGGGTGCATAGAAAATTCACTGTACACTAATCCCACGTTTATCGCGGTGGTTATGTTCCAAAAAAAACGTCCACGATAAACGAAAAAACGCAATAAACAGACGCCACCCCAAAAATGCTATTTTATGTATACAGTACTGTACTGTATTAACATTTTACCTAATTTTATAAATATTAATGATAGTTTTATTAATACATTTTATTATTTTAACATAAAACGCCATAAAAACAATTCCATCTAAGTTTTTTAGTCTATGGTTCTCTCCGCGAGAGACCGGGAAAATCAGTCAAACTAATTAGTTATGGGGCAAATGCAATTCCACGATAAACCGGGGCGCCAGATTCAAACATCGGTAAAGCGGGGGATTACTGTAAAATGTAATTTGTTACTGAATTTATGAAGCTTTTCTGTGTATCTGAAAAAATATATATATATATTTTACTGAAGTATTTAAATTTGAGGAGACTTTTACTGTAACTTCACTACATTTAAAAATCAAATATTTACCTTTTTACTCAACTACATTTTGTAAAATGAGTCTGCTTTTTATATATGAGAATAAAAACGTAACTGGTAAAACACGCAGCGAGTCAGCAATCAGGATTGAGCGCACAGTTTAGCATCAGTTCAACAGCAAGCAGAACATTTAGAGAGGAATAAATGATGAAGAAACTCCAGACTCGAACTCGCCACAACACACGTGGGATTATTTACACGATTTTTTTTTGAAGTAGTTGAAAAGAAGGTTTTCAGCTCAACTGTAAAATTCGTCTTTTCAGTCTTTCAGTCAACAGTTTTTTCACATAAACTGAGATGATTAAGCAAAGAGTCTTGATAATAGAAAAACGATCATAAGAACATTATAGTTATAATAAATCATAGTACTTTGGATATTTGAGTACATTTGAAGGCAAACACCTTTATACTTTTATTCAAGTGAGAGTTTAAAGGGACACTTTTACTGGAGTCACATTTTAATGACACACAGTCAGTTTCATGAAGATATGCTTTACATGGGTTGGATTCAAAGATCTGACCTGAATGCACTTTTTCAAATCACACAATTGTTTTCCTTCTTTGTGAACAAAAAAGAACAAAATGAACACAAAATGTGACACACAAACCATTTTAATTGAGTTATTATCAGTGAATCGTTTACACATCACCGCCTCAGTGTCTGCTGTGATTCTGTGATTTCTGCATGAATGAAAGAATTTATCGAAGGGTGATTGTTACTCACTTTCTCACATTCACACCACAGAAACTCTCTCTGTATGAAGATATAGGTATAAAAAGTAACTAGGTTACTTCCAAGGTTAAATCACCGTTTTAATGTGCTCGAAGTCCACTTCCTGTTAAACACCGGTTGCGGCTCTAAATGCAGGTGTAACACTCCATCGTGAACGTGTCTCATGCTTCGGTCGCTAAATGGGGATAGAGACGATGGTGGGCAGCTCCCCTATAGGCGGAGGGTTGTACTTCTCGACTCGCATTAGCCGTCGCAGGATGTCGTCTCGGTCTCTGGGCCAGCTGAAGATGTGTGTGTTCTGAAGCCACGCAGGAACATGGCACTGAGGACGAGACGGTTAAATCGGATTAACATCGCTGACACGCCTTGTGCTCATCCCTGACAGGACAAACAAACGTTGTCAGATTTCTCTTAATGAAGGTAAATCCTGACGCTGAAAAATTAAATCCCCTTCATCATCCGTTTGCAGGAGGAACTCAAGAACCCGTAAGGATGCTGTTTAAAAGTTTGGCATGTTCTAAAAAGAGTCATGTAAAATATAAGCAGCGAAAAAGAAACAAGAGCCTTGGAGGGAGTTACGGTTTACTTTCGAGAGTCTGATGCTGAGGAAGGTGCAAAGTTTTTTTTTTTATTTATCTTTTTTTTAAGGTGAGAGAAGAACAGCAGTCAATTTTGAAGAAAATCATTTCCAGGAGTTCAGTTTAAATATGTATATGATCCCCACTGATAGACTGCTGAAATATAAGGACTTGATCTTGATACAGTATGAAGGAGTTAGAAAATATAAAACCCGGTGTGACTCGTAACTCGACTCAGCTTTCAATGGTTTTAGCTACAAAATCGACTCAGATTTAAATTATTGTGACACAACTTAACGACTCACAACGCAGACTTCAATGACTCACTCCAAGACTCAGATTTAATAGCTTCTGACTTGCTACTCAATTCAGATTTTAGAGTTCCTGACTCGCAGCTTGACTCAAATATCAATGCTTCTGACTTGCAACTCGACCAAAGATCTTAAATCTTCTAACTCAAACCAAGACTCAAATTTCAAAGCTTTAGACTCACTTGAGATTACAGAGTTCCTGACTCGCAACTCAACTCAAATATCAATGCTTCTAAATAGCAACTTGATTCAGATTACAAAGCATCTGACTCGTAACTCGACTCCCTGCTTGACTCCCTGCTTGCAGATTGTAACTAACGACTTATGACTCATGACTCTAACTTCAACAGTTCCGACTCACAAATCAACTCAGAGCTCTTATTCAGATTTCAAAATGTTTGACTTGCAACTTGAATTAGACTTTAACAGTTCTGACTCACAAACTCAGATCAGATGTGACAAGCATTACTCAGATTTTGACTACCTCCTCATCTTGGATTCCGATGATTGTGTCTCATACCTTAACTCAGACTTGAGCATTTCTGACTCAGAACTAAGATTTAAAAGTTTCTGACTTGCAAAAGTTTAAAGCTTATGACTTGGAATGTAACTCAGACTGGAATGCCTGGGGGATGCTGGGGGCACATGCTTAATATAAAAAAAAACACTTATTTCTGTGATTAGAGCTGTGATTAAATCACTTTGATTGTTAGAGCTGTGATGTTGAATTTAACCGCATTGCATTTTATTTTCATCACCAATGTGAAAATAAATCATTTTGATTTCTGGCAATGTACGATTTCTTATGTGCGTCGCCCCCTAGTGACTGTGATGAAAAAATAGAAATAAATGAATAAACAAATGACTCTCACTCTCTTGGCACCAGGAAACAGCACAGGGATGAATCTGAAATTCCTGCACCCGTTCTGAATAAATTCATTCTGTAACTGTAAGAGAAAAAAAGCAGCACAGTGAAGAAAAATGAGTGAAGTGGATAAAAATAAACACATTATTAAGCATCATTTTTGAAAAATAAAAAGCCACCTGTTTGTGGATGTAGACAGTGTTGAGTGTTTCATCGTTCTCTACGCACAGTGAAGCGTTAGTTACGATTTCAAAGTACTTTGGGCTGATGATGATGATGATCAGATAGTCTTTCTGAAAAAAAGACAGATTAAATATATTTGATGATGCATTAAAAAGAAAACAGAAAACTAGAGCCAGACTATGAGATGTGAAGAGGTGAAGTAGAGTTAAAGTGTTTCTCTTATTGACTCACTTGACTCCGATTTCAAAGCTTGTGACTTGCAACATGATTCAAATTTCAAAACATAAGGTAGGCAACTTGGCTCAGACTTAAAAGCTTCTGACTTACACCTCAACTTTGACTTCAAAGTGTATGACTTGGAACTCAACTCTATTGTAATGATTCTGATGCATAACTCAACTTGACTCAAAATCGAGATCTTTTGGCTCACAACTGGACTAGAAATTCAATGATTCTGTCTCACAACTTGACTCAGACTTTAAAGGATATGACTCACAATTATACTTAGATTTTGAAGTTCTTGGACTCATCTTGGACTTCAAGAAATTTAAGTGAGGCAACTCGTATCAAAATTAAAATCTTTAGTCGAGAGATTTTATTGCTTCTCACTCTCAATTTGTCTCAGATTTCAATGCTTCCGACTCACAACTCAACTTAGATTTTAATGCTTTTGACTTACAGTTGACACAGGTTTCAAAGCTGATGACTTGGAACCTGTCTCAAAATTAAAATCATTTGACTCATCATTTTAACTTGACTAGAAATTTCAATGCAACTGACTCATGTTACAACCCGCAGTATTTTGCGGGTTGTATTGTATTTGTATGCTGTGTGCAGTTGTTTGCAGGTGCCATCCCGAGACTCCAGTCCAGGTCTTCCCTGCATTCCAGTGAACTAAAGCCACACCCTCTTTCTGATGACATCAGCAGGAGCCAACCTATAAAGTCCTGGGGAAGCTGGGATTCAGGAGCTCGTTCAGCTGACGCTCACTTCGCCTCGTTATTTTGTCCGAAGATTTTGTGATTTCCTGTACTGACCTACGCCCGTTCTGACTCTGAGTTTACCTTGTCCTGTTTTGACTGTGTTTACCTCACTGTATTACACCTGTAAATATATGTACATATTTGTTGTTTTGTTCACCGGTAGTAGAGGTGTGGCTGCCATTTCTGTTGGGTATGAGTTTACCTGTTTTTGGTGAGGGAGTTGGGGAAGTATTTTGTATTTCTTTTTGGGTTTTGTGTGTAGGTAAGTAATGTTTTGTTAAAAGAGTGTTTTTTGTTTATTATTTTGGCCTTGGTCCATCCTAAAGTCTATCCCGGTGTTGTACTGTACATACTACAATATACTTTCCGTTTTACGACTCCCCGGTGTTTGCGTTTCCATTTCTAATTACACTTTTACCAAGTACACTTCCATCCACCCATTATTTATACCACCCCGTGCCTTTAATCATGCTGTGCGCCCCAACTCTAGACTGGGACATAACACACACAAAAAGATTTAGGTTTTAAACCTTCAGAATTGAAATTTGACTTAAATTTAAGCACTTGTAACTCATACCTTGCTTTCAAACCTGATGACTTGGAAAATGACTCAACTCAACTCAAATCAACAACTCACGAAAATTCACAATTTAGATTTCAAAGTTTATTACTCTGACTTCAATGCATGTAACTCATAACTCAGGCTTAAAAACTTAAGTTAGGCAACTTGTCTCCTGATCATTTTAGAAAGATTTAACACAATTTGAGGCTTTAAAGAACACACAGCTCTACTTGAACTTTAAACCTTGTCATTTGGAATTACACGCTGATTCGAAAAGGGTAGCTTTATTTTTATTTTCTTGTGGAAATGTGTATTACAATGATGTCATGTGTCTACAGAAAAAGACACATTGCATTATATTACCACACAGCTCTTAAAATTCAGCACAGTGGACTCCAAGAATAAAAATACACTGAGTGTGTGTGTGTAGACCTCAAATCTGAGTACAAATCATCACGTGCACACAGACAACCCTGGACTGGAATAAGACATGACATGGATGTGGAATGCTAGCAAAAAAAGTTGCTACTAGCTGGAATTAGAGGCAGTGTTGAAAGTGCAAATCAAATCCAGTGAAATGAAATAAATCAAAGCAAACTTACCTCAGTAATGTACCTCTCCATAAAGTCAATCTTACTTATGCTCCTGAACTGCTGCTCAAACATATCAATCTGCAAATCCAGAGCACATGACAGTGTTACTGCTCCGCATTCAAATGACTGTCTTTTTTCTGCACTAATTAAGTCACAGATATAAAGTCAGTCCAAGGTGAACCTTTTTGGGCCATCATTAGCTTAATGCTGATGCAATCGTGAGGGAAAAAAATGACCTCTATACAACACTGGCTTCTGGAATGATAAAAATAAATTGTTTCTCAGTCTTCTGCTTCAGCTATGGGAAATGTAAAGTTTTTCTCGCTTACGTGGGTGTAAAAGCCGTTATGTCTCAGCAGTGCCACGAAATTGATGACCTCTTTGACATGGTTTTCGTTGTCGGCTTCGTAAGTCACAAACACTTTCCCTGCAATGAGCAAAAAAAAATAAATGTTTACAAAGAAAAATCTTTATATATATATATATATATATATATATATATATATATATATATATATATATATATATATATATATATATATATATACAGTAAATTGGGACACGTGAGGTTCTTCCTCAAACTGTTACAGCAAACTGGGACTAACTATGGAATGGGAAGGTCAGAAAGAAGGCACAAAGCAATCTTATAGTCAGGTGTCCACATTCCTTAACTAGCGCACGTGTACCAAATTCAATCCTTTTTACGGAACATAGTAACATAAGCATAAAGGAAAGGACAAATAAATAGTAGGGAAAGGAGAAAAGGAATGAGAAGGACAAATAAAAAGGAAATGAGACAAGAGGAAAGAACAAATAAAATGGATCGAAAGAAAAAGGGGAACAACTGTAGAAGGAAAGGGAAGAGAAGTAGAGGAAAGGAGAGGAAAGGAAAGGAAAGGAAAGGAGAGGAAAGGAAAGGAAAGGAAAGGAAAGGAGAGGAAAGGAAAGGAAAGGAAAGGAAAGGAAAGGAAAGGAAAGGAAAGGAAAGGAAAGGAAAGGAAAGGAAAGGAAAGGAAAGAAAAGGAAGACTGATGTCTCATTAATGTTTACTTGATTTCACGGCCTGTAATCATCTGTATAGTTTGTATCATCACTGTATAATTTTAACTGTAACTTAGGGTTTGAACTTGGCATGACATGTGTGAAGACAGAGATGAAGATCCAAAAGCTGGCTTTAATTAAAGAGAGTAGATAAACAGGAAGGGTTGATGACGGGAAAAACAGATATATCCAAGATAAGACAAAGGGGAAATCTGAAAAACAGGCAACGGTCGAGGCAGGCGGCAAGCAACCACGGAACGAGGTAAACGGTCCGAGCTCAAAACACATAAAGGCAACAGCACAATGAACATGAAAACTAGATGAAACGATGGACAGGGTTAGAAATGAGTTTATTAGAGGGACAGTGCATGTAGAACGTTTTTGAGACAAGGTGAGGGATTGAAATGGTCTGGACATGTGCAGAGGGGGGACATGGGGTATATCAGTAGGAGAATGCTGAGGATGGAGACACCAGGAAGGAGGAAAAGAGGAAGACCAAGGAGGAGGTTTATGGATGTGGTGAGGGAAGACATGCAGGTAGTTGGGGTGAAAGGGGGTGGGGTGGCAGATGTAGAGGACAGGGGGGTATGGAGACGGATGATCCGCTGTGGGGACACCTAATGGGAGCAGCCAGAAAAAGAAGAAGAAGAAGAGTACATCAAAACTGTGCAACCGTTTATAGTCCTTTTGCTGGGAACTATGGGAAGTCTGTAATTAGAGGCTTCTGGGAGCTGTAGTCCAATATGACACAGTCTTGGTGGACTTGACGCACTCTGGTGGAAAGTGGGAGGAACGACCGGGACCGGATATGTGACAGTTACTGATAATAATTGTAAATTCATAATATCCTAGATGATCTAATATATCTAAATACTTTCTCTATATACACTGTGTGTTATCTTATTACATGCAATTTATATATATTTTATATATTGATCATTTCTAAATCATATATTTGTCTACATTTAATGTGCCTTTACACAATTGCTACTATTTGCACTTCTGGTAGAAGCTAAACTGCATTTTAATGCTGTGTTCCTGTAATATACAATGATAATTAAGCTGTATGTATGTATGTATGTATGTATGTATGTATGTATGTATGTATGTATGTATGTAAGAACGTTTTGCCATTAATATTTCAGCCAAAAGATTCGCGTAGGAATACCGCAAAACTCCTAAAGTTACCGGAACTACTTTTAATTATTGCTCTGGTAAAAAATACCATAATTTTGTTTTTCTTAATTCTCTTAAATGTGTTGAATTCAATTCTATTCAATTAAATATTATTTGTTCAGCGCCTTCAACACTAGACACTGTTCCAAAGCAGATATTTAGAAATAAATATATTACGAATATAAAATTGGTGAAGGAAAAACTCCCTGAGACTTCAATACAAAGGAACCTGGAGAGGAACCAGACTCAAGAGGAAACCCATCATCCTCTGGGTTACGGGGAAAATCTAGTCATTATCGCTCCATCAGGATATTATCAGATGTTCACTGATGGACAGATGAGTGTAAAACTTCAACGTAATTGTATCCCTTCAGCCATTGGAGCAGACTGTTCATATTAACTACAGTCCAGAGTCATCCATTCTCTCTGTCTTTAATATCTGAGATCTTCGATAAGTAAATTTGCAGTGAACAGGTTTCCTGTTTTTTCTGAGTGCAAGGAAATGTGATGAATTTCTTATCTGCGGTGATCACACACACACACACACACACACACACACACACACACACACACACTCTCACTGGGAGTTCAGATCAGATTAGAAAGTGCTGGAGAATTGTGTATGCGCTGCTCTTGTCGATTTGTTGGTGAGAAGTGTAGAGGAACTCACTCTGCTCTAATGAGAGGGTCGCGGTACTGGAAACGCTCTTCGGCTGAGGGTGGAAGGATTCGTGCCTGCGTTTTCAGAGGAAACAGTACAAAATCATCAAATATATAAGAGGAATAATTACACTCATACAGTCAGTCACAATTTATTTATAAAGCACGTTTAAAAAAACAAAAAAATCAGGGATCCCTAAACGTTTTACTGTGAGGGTCACATCATCACATGGGATGGAGTGACTACCAGTATTATTGTGGAGATTGTATTATGAAGTTAAATGAATTTATTACACCTATTAATGCTAGATTAGTTTTTGTTCTGCACCATACAGACAAATGAGCATCACTTTTTTAATATTTTTCCTTACATTTATTCATTGCAAAACATCTACCTACTTATATATATATATATATATATATATATATATATATATATATATATATGCATATGGTTGGTAGGTGAATCTAAGAAATAATTACGTAACGTTAATAACTAGAGGTCAATCGATTTTACTGATACTATAGTTTTGGTTATATCCCACTTTTACTGGATAAAACCAAACAAACGTGACACTCCATGTCAAATAATACTGAACTTTATTACAAAAATTAATATTTAATTATAAAAAAAACAAAAACAGTACTGAATCAGGAAAATGTCGTAAAGCAAATAAATATAAATATATATTCATATTATTAATGTTATAAATTAATATGCTACTATTAATAAATTAAAATGATAATATAATATGCGCACTCCGTGCAGCATGCAGTGCCACATGTAAAAACAAACAGCACGAGGCGTCACTGATATCTGCCTCTAGAGGCTGCTCTCGTAATAACAGCAGACCGGAAACCGGAAAAACTATAGTGATTTTTGTTTTTCCCGGATAGACAGAGGTGGGAAGTAACAGAGTACAAATACTTTGTTACTGTACTTAAGTAGATTTTTCTGGTATCAGTACTTTACTCAACTATTTATTTTTACTTTTACTCATTACATTTTTACACAAATATCTGTACTTTTTACTTCTTACATTTTCAAAACAGGCTCGTTACTTTAGTTTTAATCCATTGATTTGGTGAAAAATAGATTTTTTATTTTCACTGCGTGCCGATTTCAGCCGAACAACCGATTTCCTGTTACTGCGCGTCTTTTTCAATGCGCTGGTGTATAAAGTCCTGACTCTCACTCTTTACAAAGATAAGAATCAGCAGGGCAGAAGGCAGTAAGAAGTTTGGGGTTAATGTGGATGAGACAGAGGGAGTCAGTGATGAGAACATGACTGAGAACAGACACATTCATGATCATCATCATCTTTTCTCTGCTTGTGTTCTATATGTGGGTCTTCAGCCTGGATACATTCATTAGGTAACAACATTTTTAATTCGTTTCGTATTAATATATATATATATATATATATATATATATATATATATATATATATATATATATATATATATATATATATATATATGGCTGTCAAAATTAAAATTATTGTAAACAGCACTAGATGTTATTAACGCGCCATCAATTCAGCGCGCATTTCTGTTTTTACTATTTTTATAAAAAATATAAATACATAAATAAATAACTAAATATAAAAGAGGCGACATTAAAACCTCCAGCAAAACATACACTCATTCACGACGTCCCTTCTTTACTTAGATATACAATAAATAAATAAACTCCACCGAACAATATTTTTAATCAGTAAATTTTTGTTTTATTTCTGCGCCAAGTCTCAAATCAAACACCAAATCCGCCATGTTTTACACAATTTACCCTCTGGGGGGCGTTTTGTGGGTTTTTCCCTCATAATGGCGATACAAACTTAAATTACTGTCTTTATTGATCGTACAGATAAAAACAATACATCATTCGAATCTGTAAAATGTCTATAATTATATATATATATATATATATATATATATATATATATATATATATATATATATATATATATATATATATATATAAAAGCTTCTTGACTTGAAGAGGTCAAGTCAAGAAGAGGGGGAGTGGTAGCTCCAGCGGTTAAGGTGCTGGGCTACTGATCGGAAGGTCGGGGTTCAAGCCCCGGTATCACCAAGTTGCCACTCTTGGGCCCTTGAGCAAGGCCCTTAACCCTCTGTGCTCCAGGGGCGCCGTATCATGGCCGACCCTGCGCTCTGACCCCAGCTTCTAAGCAAGCTGGGATATGCGAAGAACAAATTTCACTGTGCTGTAATGTATATGTGACAAATAAAGGCTATTCTATTCTATAAAAAAAAAAAGGTGCAGTTTCTCCGGTATCACCTCATTAACTGTCCGTGTGGAAACATAGCAAAGGCTCTTAATGATGTCCACACTTCTCTGCATTGTTACAGCCTTTATATTTAATCACTGTACATATGCTTACATACATATCACATGCTGTACATATGCTACATGTTTATCTGCACTATTTGCATGATTGCTACTTTTTGCACTTCTGGTAGATGCCAAACTGCATTTCGTTGCTGTGTACCTGTACTATGCAATGACAATGTTCTTTCTTTCTTTCTTTCTTTCTTTCTTTCTTTCTTTCTATCTATCTATCTATCTATCTATCTATCTATCTATCTATCTATCTATCTATCTATCTATCTATCTATCTATCTATCTATCTATCTATCTATCTATCTATCTATCTATCTATCTACTAAATATTAATATGATGTGAGGTCCAGCTAAAACAGGTAGAAGTAATAACTACTTTTTACTTAAGTACATGTCAGAGCCAAAACTTCTTTACTTTCACTTAAGTAAAAAGGTAAAATCAGCACTTCAACTTTTACCCAAGTATTTTGAAACATGAATATCTGTACTTCTACTTAAGTAATGGATGTGTGTACTTTTGCCACCTCTGCGGATAGCCCATAGTTCCAGTTATAAAATACTGGTGCCTTGATCTCTAATAATAACTATGGGACATTTTAGTTTGAAAGCTAACCTTTATAATCAATTACAGATATGATATGATTAAAACATATGTTTTTAGATCAGTTTGTAAAATGTGTTTCAGAGGGCCGTTCCAAAAGTGGGGGGGCCGTATTCAGCCCCCGGGCCGTAGTTTGCCCTTGTACAAAAGTGTAGTACAGATAGAAAATAAATGAAAATTGAACAAATATAAACTTTATACTTAACAATAAGCCAAAAAAAATAAATGTTTTAAAACGTGACTTGAAATGACCAAAATTTGGTGAGAACTTGGAGAATGTGGAGCACAACCAGTACCAGAAACTCTAGCAACTGAGAACATTCCATTTTCTTAGTTTCTGGTTATATCCTGGGGACAGGTGGTAGCTCAGTGGTTGATCAGAAGGTCATGAGTTCAAATCTCACCCCTTAACTCTTCTGGATATGGCAAATGCCATAAATGTGAATGGGACAGTTAACTGTAAGCTATTTAAGGACTTAATCACTCTGGGAAAATGTTGGATGAAAATATAGGCAGGTTCCAGTTCCTGTGTAGGCTTTTACACACAAATAGAGTACTTTCAATTTGATACTTTAAGAGACTAGGAGCCCAAGGAGATAAGCAAGTGCTAAAGTTATAGACTCGAATTTCTCCAGTTCCACTGAAGAACCCAGCAGCAGCCTTTTAAACAAGTTAAAGCCGAGACACATCAGGATTTAGAAGCCAACAGATAGAGGCATTACAATAATGCGCTCATCTCGAAACAAGGGATGAATTCACCCATAAGAAAATATTACCTGGGATTGAGCTCGGGGTCGGATGGCTTGCTGTTCCGAGACCCTGAGGAGGAAAAAACAGGGACAGAGCGAGCGACTGGATCAGAAACTGGATGGATGATGACATGATAATAAAACACATACACAAAATGGAAATTAATGTACTGTAATTTCCGGACTATAAGCCGCACCAGTCTATAAGCCTACACTGAAACTAATGAACTTTACACAGGCTTTGACGAAAGACAGTGTCTGTTACACGGTGTAACGGATGAAATATGCTGTGGCTCCTTTAAGAGCAGAGCGGCATTTTGGGAATAGCCTGCCGCCGCTTTTTCCGGTACTACTGCGTGTGGAGGCCGAGGAATATGTCCTTATTATTTTCTGATGCTCATTTCTAAGTTTCTTTGACTAACCCGTAACACTTTTGCTAAGAAAAATGAAAAAGCACGAGTTTTGGAAACCTGTCTGTGCTTATATGATTTCTGTTGCAACTGGAGTTAGCGAGCTCTCCCTTCACCCAGACTCAACACGCTACAACGGCTTGTATCTAAACAGTAGCCGACCAAGAAAGTCTTTGTTCACTGTCTTCCTCCTTCTTTTCACAACTATTTCTCTCGGGAGTTTATCTTTTGGCATCGTCATGTGTTTAAAAATCACCATCGGTGAAGCTTTTCTCCCGATGCTGTGCAGCTCAGAACACAGGTGAAGTGCGGTTTTTTTTCGTTTCCGTTCGGAAATTTCATTGGTCTTATGTTATGAGGTTCAGTTTTTTGGCTTGAAGTTTGTGAAACCGTGAAAAATCCAGAAAATATTCATAAATAAGCCGCTTCGTTGTTTAAGCCGCGGGTTCAAAACGTCGGAAAAAAGTAGCGGCTTATAGTCCGAAAAATACGGTAACATTCTTTACATTTACAAATACATTCACACTCAAATCAGTGGAAAGTCTTCTTTCCTTTATTATACGCTTACTGTCCAATTCATAAGGAACGCCTGCTCGTTTACGCACTTACCCAGTCAGCCAATCATGTGGCAGCATCATATTTGGCAGTGTGAAGTTTTAATGATGGCTGCATTTTGTTTAATTAAATGGATAGAAAAAGTGAAACAGTAATTATTGTGTTTTCGAAAAAACAATCTTTTTCACAATTTTTCCATCGATTTCTGCTTTTAATATGAAATCACAAGAAAAGAACAACGGCATCGTAATTCACGTTTTGTTTGTCAATCGCGAATCGAAATACGAAATAATTTAACATACGCAGACCCTGGTTTAAATTATTGCTCTTTACTGCTCTTTAGATGTGAACAAACAAACTAACAAACAATCAATTGTAAACATATACAGTATATATATATATATATATATATATATATATATATATATATGAGAGTGTGTTAGGGAAGTGAAGAAAAGAGTGCAGGCAGGGTGGAGTGGGTGGGGAAGAGTGACAGGAGTGATTTGTGATAGAAGAGTATCTGTAAGAGTAAAAGGGAAAGGGTGAGGGAAGACATGCAGGTAGTTGGTGTGAAAGAGGCAGATGTTGAGGACAGGGGGGTATGGAGACGGATGATCCGCTGTGGCGCCCCCTAATGGGAGCAGCCGAAAGAAGAAGATATATATATATATATGAAGGTAAAAGAGTTTGAGTAGGACGATTTAGTCAGGATCAGACATTTCACGTGAACGTGAAACAAATGAAATTCAATAATGAAATTTTTAAATCAAGCTTTATTGCACTGCTTTTTTTTTTGTTTAACTCTGACCTGTAAATATCTGTTGTTATTATTATTATTTTTTTTTTTATTATTATTATTATTATTATTTTATTATTATTAAATATATATTTATCAATTAAAATATATATAATATATATTTCATATGTATTAGATACAATTATAATAATAATATAAAGTCATTGATTCAGTGAAAATCTCACACTTTTTCTTTAGAAATGACATAAAAATACATGGGAGTTACCGTTACGTAGCTGACAGACACTTCATGGACAAAAGTATTGGGACACCTGACATTTCCAGCCATACGTGTTTTTTTCCTAATCCTTTAAAAAGCACACAATTGTACAGGACGTCTTTGGATACATTCGGTAGCATGACATTTTCCCTTCACTTGAACTAGGAGACCCAAACATGTTCCAGCATGACAATGCCCCTGTGCACAAGCCAGCTTCATGAAGATCTACTTTAGGTTAGAGATCTTATGAACGTGAACTCTTACTGCACCCCAGGCCTCCTCACATCACCTACACCAGTTCCTGGCGATGTGAAAACGAGTGCTGCAATTCAATGAAACTGATATAGAATAAAAAAAAAAAAAACCTGTTTTTTTTACTAGTGAGCTTACTGTATCAAAAACATGTGGAGGTGGATTGAGGACAAGATGAGTCAAAGCTAAACTATGCCTTAAAGCCCACAGAAAAATACAGAGCCTTCTGGAGCATTCAGACAGAAAAAAATAAGTTTGATTTGCCTTATACAAAATTTCTGAACCTCATTACGAAGAATTGTAAAATAAACAAATACGGACACATAAATATTGTTCTGTTTTTTTGTTTTGTTTTTTAGTTTACAGCGGCTTAAATCTACTGAGCAGGTTTTTCCTCCCAAGTGCATGTAGTTACACGTCTGCAAAAAAAAAACAATGGTGAAATGTTTTCATGTTCACAATCCAATGTTTGGCTCAGCATTTTAGAAATGTAACTCTCTCTCTCTCTCTCTCTCTCTCTCTCTCTCTCTCTCTCTCTCTCTCTCACATATATATATATATATATATATATATATATCTATATACAGTGAGGAAAATAAGAATTTGAACACCCTGCTATTTTGCAAGTTCTCCCACTTAGAAATCATGGAGGGGTCTGAAATTGTCATCGTAGGTGCATGTCCACTGTGAGAGACATAATCTAAAAAAAAAAAATCCAGAAATCACAATGTATGATTTTTTAACTATTTATTTGTAGGATACAGCTGCAAATAAGTATTTGATACCTGAGAAAGTTAATGTTAATATTTGGTACAGAAGCCTTTGTTTGCAATTACAGAGGTCAAACGTTTCCTGTAGTTTTTCACCAGGTTTGCACACACTGCAGGAGGGATTTTGGCCCACTCCTCCACACAGATCTTCTCTTGCTCCCTCCAAAGATTCTCTATTGGGTTTAGGTCTGGAGACTGGCTAGGCCACGCCAGAACCTTGATATGCTTCCTACAGAGCCACTCCTTGGTTATCCTGGCTGTGTGCTTCGGGTCATTGTCATGTTGGAAGACCCAGCCTCGACCCATCTTCAATGCTCTAACTGAGGGAAGGAGGTTGTTCCCCAAAATCTCGCAATACATGGCCCCGGTCATCCTCTCCTTAATACAGTGCAGTCGCCCTGTCCCATGTGCAGAAAAACACCCCCAAAGCATGATGCTACCACCCATGCTTCACAGTGGGGATGGTGTTCTTGGGATGGTACTCATCATTCTTCTTCCTCCAAACACGTTTAGTGGAATTATGACCCAAAAGTTCTAATTTGGTCTCATCTGACCACATGACTTTCTCCCATGACTCCTCTGGATCATCCAAATGGTCATTGGCAAACTTAAGACGAGCCTGGACATGTGCTGGTTTAAGCAGGGGAACCTTCCGTGCCATGCATGATTTCAAACCATGACGTCTTAGTGTATTACCAACAGTAACCTTGGAAACGGTGGTCCCAGCTCTTTTCAGGTCATTGACCAGCTCCTCCCGTGTAGTTCTGGGCTGATTTCTCACCTTCCTTAGGATCATTGATTTCCCTGTAGCCCTTTTCAGCCTTGTGGAGGTGTACAATTTGGTCTCTAGTGTCTTTGGACAGCTCTTTGCTCTTGGCCATGTTAGTAGTTGGATTCTTACTGATTGTATGGGGTGGACAGGTGTCTTTATGCAGCTAACGACCTCAAACAGGTGCATCTAATTTAGGATAATAAATGTAGTGGAGGTGGACATTTTAAAGGCAGACTAACAGGTCTTTGAGGGTCAGAATTCTAGCTGATAGACAGGTGTTCAAATACTTATTTGCAGCTGTATCATACAAATAAATAGTTTAAAAATCATATATTGTGATTTCTGGATTTTTTTTTTTTTAGATTATGTCTCTCACAGTGGACGTGCACCTACGATGACAATTTCAGACCCCTCCATGATTTCTAAGTGGGATAACTTGCGAAATAGCAGGGTGTTCAAATACTTATTTTCCTCAATGTATATATATATATATATATATATATATATATATATATATATATATATATATATATATATATATATATATATATATATATATATAGAGAGAGAGAGAGAGAGAGAGAGAGAGAGAGAGAGAGAGAGGGGATATATGGGGAGTGGTGGCTCCAGCGGTTAAGGCGCTGGGTTGCCGATCGGAAGGTCTGGGGTTCGAGCCCCGGTATCGCCAGGCTGCCACTCTTGGGCCCTTGAGCAAGGCCCTTAACCCTCTATGCTCCGGGGGTCCCTTACAAGGAAAATATCAAGGTCAGTGACGTGGGGCCGCCTTCCCGTGGGCTCACCACCTGCAGGAGGGACCGTAAGGGACGGTGCTGTGAGGATTGGGCAGCAGTCGAAGGCGGGGTATGCCTGCTTAGACTGCTGCCCCCGCGACCCGAATTACGGATAAGCGGGAGTGAATGGATGGATGGATGGATGGATGGATGGATGGATGGATGGATGGATGGATGGATGGATAGATAGATAGATAGATAGATAGATAGATAGATAGATAGATAGATAGATAGATAGATAGATAGATAGATAGATAGATAGATAGATAGATAGATAGATAGATAGATAGATATGTTGTGTGTTCATCAGGAGACCAAGTGGAAAGGGAGTAAGACCAGGAACATTGGAGGTGTTTAAACTGTTCTATCATGGTGTGGATGGAAAGAGAAAAGGTGAAGGGGTGATTCTGAAGGAAGAGTACAGTAAGAGTGTAGTGGAGGTGAAGAGAGTTTCTGATAGAAAGATGAAGTGAGCATAGGGTGCCGTATAAGAGTGAAGACTGTAAGGTGTTGGCAGGGGACAGTGTAACTAGACAGCATCGGATGGTGGTCAGTAGGATGATTTTAGAGGTGAAGAAGAAGAGGAGGAGAGTGAGGCCTGAAAGAAGAATAAGATGGTGTAAACTGAAGGAGAAAGAGTGAGATTTAGGTAAGAGGTCAGACAGGGGCTCGGTGGTGGTGAAGAGGTGCTGTATGATTGGGCAACTACTTGATTGGGCCGAAGGAAGACAAGGAGACATGGTGTTGGAATGAGGAAGTGCAGGAGAGCATAGGGAGAAAAAGGCTGGAGAAACAGAATTGGGATTGACAGAGTGATGAGAAAAGTAGGCAAGGAGATGCAGCAGGTAAAGAGGGACCGAGCTTAGGAAGGATGTGCTGCAAGTTAGAGCAATAAAGGATGGAGATGGAAATGTGTAAGGAGAGTGTGTTGAGAATATGGAGGGAGTATTTTGAGCAGCTGATGAATGAGTTAATGAGAGAAAGAGAGAGAGAGAGAGAGAGAGAGAGAGAGAGAGAGAGAGAGAGAGAGAGAGAGAGAGAGAAGGTTAATGATGTGGAGATGGTGAAGCAGAAAGTGAAAAGGATTAGTAAGGAGGAAGTGAGAGCAGTGATTAAAAGGATGAAGAGTGGAAAGTAGGTTGGACCAGATGACATACCAGTCAGTCACACCTTGAAGTTATGGGAAAGAGTAGTGGAAGCCAGGCTGAGAGATGAGGTGACCATCTGTGAGCAACAGTATGGTTTTATGCCGAGGAGGAGCACCACAGACGCATTGTTTGCTTTAAGAATCTTGATGAAGTATAGAGAAGGTCAAAAGGAGTTGCATTGTGTGTTTGTGGATTTAGAGAAAGTGTACAACAGGGTGGAGAGAGGAGTTGTGGTATTGTTTGAGGAAGTCAGGTGTGTCAGAAAAGTATGTGAGGGTGGTGCAGGAAATGTATGAGGACAGTGTGACAGCTGTGAAGTGTGCAGTAGGAACGACAGACTGGTTCAAGGTGGAGTTTGGACTGCATCAAGGATCGGCTCTGAGCCCTTTTCTGTTTGCAGTGGTGATGGACAGGTTGACGGACGAGGTCAGACAGGAGTCTCCATAGACTATGATGTTTGCAGATGATATTGTGATTTGTGGTGAGAGTAGGGAGCAGGTTGAGAAGAGCCTGGAGAGGTGGAGGTACATGCTGGAGAGAAGGGGAATGAAAGTCAGTAGGAGTAGGACAGAGTACATGTGTGTGAATGAGAGGGAGGGCAGTGGAGGGGTGCGGTTGCAGGGAGAAAAGGTGGAGAAGGTGGAGGAGTTCAGGTACCTGGGGTCAACAGTGCAAAGTAATAAAGAGTGTGTTAGAGAAGTGAAGAAAAGAGTGCAGGCAGGGTGGAGTGGGTGGAGAAAGCAGGAGTGATTTGTGATAGAAGAGTATCTGTGAGAGTGAGAGTGAAAGGGAAAGTTTATAGGACTGCGGTGAGACCTAAGATGTTGTATGGTTTAGAGACAGTGGCATTGAGTAAAAGACAGGCGGTGGAGCTGGAGGTAGCAGAGCTAAAGATGTTGAGGTTTTCGTTGGGAGTGACGACGATGGACAGGATTAGAAATGGGTTTATTAGAGGGACAGCGCATGTTGGACGTTTTAAGGACGAGGTGAGGGAGGTGTGATTGAGATGGTTTGACAGACAGACAGACAGACAGACAGACAGACAGACAGACAGACAGACAGACAGACAGACAGATAGATAGATAGATAGATAGATGTATTTTAAATTTTTAACCTGCTAGCAAATTAAATAATTGTACAAAGGTAAAACCAGAAACGCATAAAATCCCCTTTTCTGAAAGCTCAATGTGAAACTTTGATGTGCACTTACAGGAAGATGAGTACGGCACATGGTAGCGTATATCAGTATGTGGTCTGGGATTCATCCAGAAGGCGTGTCCTGGAGCCGGCCCGCAGCACGGCGCCCCGTGTGAGGAGCAGGGGGGCAGGTAGTAGCTGTGTTGTCCTAATTCCATGGGGATGGAGTGCAGTGAGCGAGGCTGCTCCAAACTGGCAGGGTCAGAGCTCTGGCCGGCTGGCAGCGAGTGCGAGCAGCAGGCCTTGCTCTGATAAGAACAGTAATCCCCAGACACAAGGCAAGATGGATGGTTATTGCTGAAGAATCCACCTGAAAACGAGCTGGAATGAACCCATTGGTCTTTATCTGGCTGTAGGGTGCTGAAGGAGCTCTGAGCTTGGCTGGGGAACGGCGTCTGGGCGGTGTAGCCCATTGGGAGACCCAGACGAGGTTGGTACGCTCTGTAGCCAGACTGCATGCTGCTGTTCATGCTACTGCAGAAGTCAGAGAAAGCAGGAGCCCTGCTGGGAGAAGACTGAGTCGTAGCAGGTAAAGGCTGAGGTTCAAGAGCGCTCACCTCGGAGACCTCGGAGTCCGAACGGAGCAGAGAGTCTTCGTCGCTTTTGCTCATGGTTTCGTCGTTCTCCTCTGGGAAATTCAGTGAATGGAAGTAAGAGCTGAAAAAAACAAAAGCATAACCAGTTTACCATGGTAGAACAAAAATATTTTTTTTACTAGTTTGCTGTAATACACTGTACATAGACAAAAGGTTGTGGACAACTGAACATAAGACCTTATTTTTTGGACATTCCATGTCACATTTAATCCTCTTATAATAACCTCCACTCTTCTAGGAAGATGTTTCACTAGATTTTGGAGTGTGCTTGTGGAGATCTGTGCTCATTCAGACAGGTCACTCAAGATCTACCAGTCCAACCCATGTAAATCTGAGAGCACAGGCGTAACCCCATGGATACGATACGATTTACCCCATTACAACGCAATGCAATCTGATTTCCATTCGATTTCACACAATGCAGTTCACTAGGGTACTGATAGTTTATTTCTTTGTTTCAGACAGGCAGCAAATCATCAATTTAAGTGCCACTTAAAAGATTTTTTTTATATTAGACAGGTTTATATTAGCATGCTACAAGGTGGTATTAAAAAGTTTCCAGACTCGCTCTGTTTACAAGTTCTTTATTTATCTACGTTCACACACGATCACCTTCTAAACAGTCACCATGCACAGCAATACATCGCCCCTGGCGTTCTCCTGGAACGTGTCCAGGAAGTCTTCCTTTCGAAGCGTGTTAAGGACCTTCCACGATTCGTGCTCCACAGCGGTGTCAAAATGGTGAGCTCCGAGCTTCATCTTTATCTTCGGGAAGAGGGTGAAGTCCGCAGGAGCCAAATCTGGCGAGTAGGGTGGGTGCGAAAGACCTCCAACGACTCGTCGCCGCGTCGACATATGTCAAATAGACGTCACGTGCTCTTTGTTCCCACTCGCTGTCCGTGATGAAATCGAAGGCGTGGTCAATCACGTGGGTCAGAATGCCACCAGTTGCACCATTAGTCACAAAACTTTTTTCATGCCACCTCAAAGTATGGATCGTGATCGTTTCAATAGAAACGTTTCGCTCGCATCGTTCTGTGTAACCCAAGCCTAATAATCATTCTAAATTCTTTTGTGTATGCTGATGTGGTGAAGATTTTTGTGAGGAGAGACTCAAGTGTCAGCGCTGTTTAACACTCATGGTGCTTGGTACAGTTTGCCAGCGTGGGAAAGCACAGAGGAGAGGATGCTTTGCGGTTTTAACGTAACATGACCAGTTGTGGGGCTGGAAAGGGAACGCATTAAACGTAATCCATTTTAGGGTGGTGATGTATTACATTACACCTGGCATTCACCGTTTAGCTTTATAGGCTATCACATGCTATTCTTTCATTATCACCTTCCAGACCGAATGAAAAACAGAGACTGGTGATGAAATCTGTGACATCTGCTAGAGCGTAAGTGACAACTGTTTCACAGGTGTTCAAGAAATGTCTTTCAGTTTTAGTGTGAAGGCAACATAGATTATATGCTAAGGAAATACCTCTGATTGATTGCCGTGGGTGAGAAGAGCAGATTGCGCAACATCATTTCGCCAGCCAATAAAAAACCGGCGCCATCTCAAGGCCTCAGGAGGTCCATGAACCTGCGAACACATGACCACATTGTGAATCCATACGTCCCGTTCACACTGCTATCCTATTGTTAGCATTAATAAAATATTTAGCTGGTTAATAGGTTTCTTTTTTCCTGTGCCTCCATGAAGATCTCCTTTCCATGGGTTGGAGTGGAAGGTCTCCTGCTATAGAGCTCCAGCCTAGTAAAGACCTTTGACTTTACTACCTGAATGAATCTCCACAAAATCTAGTGGAACATCTTCCCAGAAGAGTGGAGCTTAGTATAACAGCCAGTCAGGACTCAGTGTGGAATGAGATGTTCAAAAAGAGGCACATACTAGTCTTATGCTCAGGTGTCCACAAACGTTTGATATATATATATATATATATATATATATATATATATATATATATATATATATATATATATATATATATATATATATATATATATATTTTTTTTTTTTTTTTTTTTTTTTTCAAAAAGGGAAAATAAAAGTTCTCAGGCCATTGGTTGATCATTTATCATTCCAAGACAAGATAAAAATGAGAGAATTATGCGGGTTTCAGTTCTAAAATAATGTTAGTTTGTAAACTATTAGCTGATGTTACAGTCACTGATACTTTGACTTGAAAAACTTATATTTAAGGCAAAACTTGATAGATAATAAACTAAATTTGGTGTGAAATATTCACGATTCCAGAGTTTATTAAAGAAATTCTTACTCTGTGAGTCTCCAAGCAGCCTTTAAATTAGAGAAATCAAGAAAAGAAAAAAGATTCAAGACATAAATGACAAATTTAGGATAGTGTGAATGCAAGATTGCGCTTTCTTTCTTTCTTTCTTTCTTTCTTTCTTTCTTTCTTTCTTTCTTTCTTTCTTTCTTTCTTTCTTGTTTTTCTTTCTTTCTTACTTTGTTTCTTTTTTTTTTAGTTTTTGAAATTTCTTTCTTTCTTTCTTTCTTTCTTTCTTTCTTTCTTTCTTTCTTTCTTTCTTTCTTTCTTTCTTTAATTTTTAAATTCTATCTTTATTTCTTTCTTCCTTTCTTGTGTTTTTTTGTTAAAATGTTCTTTCTTTCTTTCTTTCTTTCTTTCTTTCTTTCTTTCTTTCTTTCTTTCTTTCTTTTTTTCTTCTATTTTATCTTTTTTATTTCTATCTATCTATCTATCTATCTATCTATCTATCTATCTATCTATCTATCTATCTATCTATCTATCTATCTATCTATCTATCTATCTATCTTTCTTTCTTTCTTTCCTTCAGTTTTTATCTTTCTTTCTTTCTTTCTTTCTTTCTTTCTTTCTTTCTTTCTTTCTTTCTTTCTTTCTTTTTTTCTTTCTTTCTTTTTTTCTTTCTTTCTTTCTTTTTTTTCTCTCTTTCTTTCTTTCTTTCTTTCTTTCTTTCTAAAGCCTACATTAGAAAACCTCTGATTCTGAGATCTGACTGTAATGAACACAATGTAACGTGTAAACAGGAAACATGAATAAACATGTCTAGAGAATCAGAATTTACAATCTCGCTGCATCCCCCTGTGCCCCCCTGCACTGTACTCGTCAGCGGAATGTTATTAATCTGCAGCGCGAGCAGCTTCGGCTGACCTTTTTCTTGCAGATAGCAGAGCAGTGAAAGTCTTGAGTGAGAAGTGATGAGTAAACAGAGGCTGAGGGGGATTTCTCTCTCTGTTTGTATATCAGAAGGCTGACGGAAAGCACCTCGGTGGTGCAAAAAGTCAAATGTGACTAAAGCACCCGAATACAAGCAGAACACAAACACCATAAACAAGGTCACGAGGGCCCGCGAGAGCCGAGACCTACCCCACACATCGCTGCTGCACAGGACTTGGAAATGGAAATCTACTTCGAAAAATATCTGGAGATATGTCAGTTCCTTTTCACTAGCTCGCAAGCCCTGCCCTGCTCTGCTGCCAAAAACCTTCTTGTGACGTCGGACACTCCGTTAAATTTTTGTATTTATTTTTAAATATGTACGTTTATTTATAAACTTTGTTTATACGCCACTTCAAAATGATTTAATGTAAAGAGCCTCTGTTAATATCAGTTCCTAGCAATCAACCACTGATGATCACTTTTTCCAGTATGCTGCTCTTATTAGCCAATTTCTGATCAACATTTATCTCAACAACCAATCACTGATCACTACTGCTTCTAGCAACCAATCACTGATCACTACTGCTCCTAGCAACTAATCACTGATCACTACTGCTCCTAGCAACCAATCACTGATCACCACTGCTCCTAGCAACCAATTAATGATCAGTTTTGCTTCTAGCAACCAACCAATGACCAATACTGATTCTAGCAGCCAATTACTGTTCACTACTGATGTTAGCAACCCATCACTAATCACCACTGCTCCTTGCCACCAATCATAGATCACTACTGCTCCTAGCAACCAATCAACTAAAAGTACTGCTCCTAGCAACCAATCATCTCTCATGCATTTTGTTTTTACAGTATTTACACCTTACACAGCAACCTTTTTGGAATTGGGGTTTTACCTTTAACATGTATCCTCCAATTATGATTACAGTGCAGCTTTGAGGTACACCAAAAGTATAAAAGAGTATATAAGAGTGTACCAGGTCAGCCACAAGAAAATGATACTGTTTATTACCTCTTTTTCCTCCTGGATTTGCATCAATATAATATAATATAATATAATAGTATAATAAAAAAGCAAATGTCTAGATTTAAGAATGGATAAATTTATTTTTAAATTGGAAAATCACTCATATCAGTATTAGACGTATATATCAGTTTAAATACTTTTTTACTCTTCGCCACTGTAGTGGTGATTCTGGAGAACACATTTTGTTAATGTGTTTTTTTTGCCCTGGAGAAGAAAAATGATCTAAAGACAAACGTTTGTTGGAACGGTACAGCTTAGTACCCTTTTCGTTCTGAGAATGAAGTGCCAATGTACTAGTGGTGAACTCTTGCATATGAATATTTTGAAATATTAATATTTTGCCTGGAAAGGTGAAGTTAAGGTGTGTTTGGAATGCATTAAAGCTCTATAGTTATTCATTATTAATGGATACAAATGAATTCTAATGGATAATATGTAATAATGAGAAATATTGTGTAATAATGGAGTTATCGTGGATAATAATGTGTAATACTGTATAATAATATGTCAAATTTTTATAATAATGTGTAAAACTTTTTTATTTAGGGATATTAAGATTTATAAGGACTATAAAACAAAATTTTAATATATGTATTTGTCCGTCTGGGGCGACTGGGGGCAACTGTGGCAAGGAAAAACTTCCTTAGAATAATGGATAATAATGAATAATACATAATAACATATAGTAATGTGTAGCGGTGGAGGAATAATGCGTAATAATGAGTAATAATGGCTAATATTCCATAATCACGATACTAACGTAATACAATACAAATATATTTATATATAAATAAATAAATACAATACAATAAAGAATTATAACATATAATTAACTTTAATTTATGAATTGTACCTTTAATGCTTATCTAAACCTTTATGGTGATATTTAAGACAGTCATGAAGTCTAGGTGAATATTTAGAGATAATAAAATATATCTGTTTGATATCTTTAGTTTTTCTTGAGCATGTTTATTGAGGGAGTGTACAGTATAAAAGAGCTTCAATAATAAGCCTTGACATTGTGTTTGTGAGCTGCAGGGTGAAAGCAGGATGAACTGGTGCTTCCACATAAAAAGCTTTTTTTTTGTTTGTGACATTCAAAGAACACGAGACTGCTACTGTTTCCGCCCGCACGCGCTTTTCGCTCTTCAACCCCCTCTCCTTTTCTTCACTTCTTCTACACGGTCTCACACTTACTGAAATCCTGTGCAAACTTTCTGCCTCCTTCTTCTTCTTTTCGTTTATCACCCACTCCGCGTTCCGACCCCCCGAGGTTCGCACGCAACCCCAACGCGCGCACTCGCGCTCACATGAGCGCGCGGAATTAATTGTATATCTATTAATAAAAAACTGCGCTCTTACCTGCTGAGCTCATCAGCGCCACACACACACACACACACACACACACAGGGGGAAAATTTAGTTTTGCTGTCCAAAGTTGGATTTGAAGAATTACAGCTCGGTCCACGTAACGTCATCTCTCTCTCTCTCTCTCTCTCTCTCTCTCGCTCTTTCTTTTCTTTCTTTCTTTCTCACGCTCTAATTACGCACAACCTGCATTCCAATAAGTCCAGCCTCCTGAGACACGATTGGCCGGCGGATTGTCCAATCAGAGACTTGTTCGTTACAACACGAGTTGTCTAGTATTATGATGATGACAGTAATCATGCCGTTTTTTTTTTTTTCTTATACAGTCATGCGGAAAAGAAAAATACACCCGTCATCAATTATTATTTAGCAAACAAAAAGTGACAAGGATTTTTTTTGGTGAACAATTCTTGTCCACTTCATTAGAAACAGCTGGTTGCTTATTACCCATTATGACTCATTATTACTTATAATTGAGCATTATTACCTATAATTACTCCTTAACTCCTATTATTCCCCCTTTAACTGCCCATAATACTATTATTTATTAGTAGTAATTATTAATTCCTAACAACTCATTACTTATTTCACATTATTAACCTTTTATTACTCGTCATTACCTTTTATTACACCTTTACTACCCATTATTTCTCACATTACACATTATTCCCCCCTTTACTATTCATTATTGCCTTTACTCATCATTACTCCTAAACTACTTATTACCCATTATTAACAATTATCACTAATTATTACTCCTTAACTTCTCATTATTATGCGTTATTACCCCTTTAACTACCCATAATTACCATTACTTATTAGTAGTAATTATTACTCCTTAACTACTATTATCCATTATATTACTCATCATTACTCATTATTACTCCTAAACTACTTATTACCCATCAGTAATTATAACTCATTATTACCCTTTTAACTACCCATAACTACATTGCTTATTAGTAGTAATTACTTTTTAACAACTCATAACTTATTTCACATTATTACCCTTTTCTTACTCATTACTCCTCAACTACTTATTACGCATTATTAACACGTCTTACTAATCTTTACTCCTTAACTACTCATTATTACGTGTTATTACCCCTTTAACTACCGATAATTAACATTACTTATAAGTAGTAATTATTATTTCTTAACTACTATTATCCATTATATTACTCGTCATTACCACTTATTACACCTTTACTACACATTATTCCACCTTTACTCATTACTCCTAAACTACTTATTACCCATCAGTAACTATAACTCATTATTACTCTTTAACTACTCATTATTATGCGTTATTACCCCTTTAACTACCCATAACTACCATTACTTATTAGTAGTAATTACTTTTTAACAACTCATAACTTATTTCACATTATTACCCTTTTATTACTCATCATTACCTCTTATTACACCTTTACTACTCATTATTAACCACGATCACTCAGTTATTATTACATTATTATTCCTTAGATACTTCATCATTTCCTGTTATTACTTCCTAATACTTCTGCAGTGGTTTGTGTAAGTTTTGTGTGTTGTGAGCATTTTAACTCCATGGTTTGTAGCTGTTCCACTGTGTGTGCTGCTGTAACACCTAACAAACTCTTGAAGATCTCAGATCTCTAGTTCCGGAAACTGCAACAACCCAAAAGTAGGACAGAAAAATGCAGAAGCAGCGAGTTTGAACGATAGAGAGACACGGTTTGAGGACGCTGAGGCTGCAACAGTTCGAGTTTAAAGTTCGAGTCAGAAGGAAAAAAGAGGTTAAAGAAAAGCAGCAGCATCAGCGCACGAATGAGACGTGGAACAGCAGCAGCTGAGAGAAAGAACAAGAGAATGAGAGAGAGAGAGAGAGAAAGAGAGAGAGAGAGAAAGAGAGAGAGAATGTCCTACAGGAGTTTAAACATGAGTTTCATTTTGTGCAAAAAAATCAATCACTTTTACTGTAACATCTGTAACTTTGATGTTCTGCATCTGTAGCCTCGTTTGCACAAGTTTTTCACCTTGTATTGATATGCAAGGCACAGACCCTCAATCAGGTTGGAAGGCTGAAGTTCGATGGACTCCTCATAAATTGGAAACCACTCACTGGTGCTTAGAATGTTCTCCGGCCGACAAAATCACGTGATAACAGTGGTAGTTCCACTTAAGAATCGTAAATATATTGGAAATTCATTCACTATATGGACAAAAAAATTGGGAATTTGACTTTTCCAATTTTATGTGCTTCTTCTACAAACCACAGGATTGCTTGCAATTCTTTTTTTCCTTGAACAGCATGAAGATCTGCTTTAAATGGGTTGGACTGGAAGATCTCCTGCACCACTGGCCTCCTCACCTTCTCACCTACATCAGAACCTGATTTCTTTCCAACACCCTTATGGCTGAATGAATCTCCACACAAAATCTAGTGGAACATCTTCCAGTAATAGTGGAGGTTAATTTAATGTGGAATGGGCTGGTCTGGTTCCTCTTAAGGTTTCTTCCTCATGAAGTCTCAGGGAGTTTATTTTTTCCTCACTGCTGCTTATGAGGGATAAAACAAATAATGGGATGAGATCCCTAAACATCCTGAAATGCCTTTTGGTGTTTTTTATTCTTCTTAAATTATTTTTTTTTACTTCTTCAGGCATTGTCGAGTTCTTGCAAATTTTTTTTAAGAATGAAAACGAGACTCTTAATATTTAATACCTATATTAGTTTTAGGTCGAATGGAAAAATACACAAACACACCACAATTACAGGAGGATTTTCAATCTGCAGATCCACAACCTGGATTCGTATCTACACAAATAACGGCTTCCAACAGAAACAGTTCTTGAGCCTCTCAGTTTTTCCCTTTTGTCGGTTTCAACTCTCGCTTTTATTCAACAATGAAAACACCAATTACAACCACAAGCTATTAAAAACCTGTAAACAAACAGTGCATAGACAATATAACCAAAAGTCTGTGGACACCTGAGCACAAGATTGGTATCTTTATGATCTTCCCAGTCTACATTTGCTCTTACGATGTGCTCCAATCTTCTGGGAAGACATTCCGATAGATTTCGTGGAGGTCTGTTCAGCCACAAGGGTGCAATTAAAGTCATGTGGTGATGTAGGTGAGGTGAGGAGGCCTGGGGTGCAGTCAACGTTCACATTCATCCCACAGGTGTTCAAGAGCTCCACCACTTTGTGCACTGGGACATCATAATGGGTCTGAACTTTCAAAAACTAAGCAGGTACCAATCTGACAGTCAGGTGTCCACAAACGTTTGGCTGTATAGTGTGTGTTTAAAACTTTTTTTTAACCTTCAGGTGTGAATCAAATGAACCAAAAGAAAAAAGAGAAATAAATATATATCTGATTTCATTTTCTCCTGCCTGAAACACATCGAACGCTTTTTTAAGTATCGGCTGAACTTTTCCATTAGAGTAAAAACTCATTCCTAAAACTGAACGAGGAACGGATCAGAAACGGTGGAGAAACTTGGAAACGGCGACTTTTCTCTGGTGGGCGAAACACGACTCGAGCCACTTCTTCTTCACGAGGATGGCCTGAGGATACTGCTGACTCATTTCCTGTAAGTCCTGCAGAGAGAGCAAACACAAACAATGCCTGCAGCATAAATATTGGCACCCCAGATCAGTAAATAAGTGCATTTTTAATGCTAAAATCTGAGGAAATGTCTTTACATTAATAAAAACCAGTATATAACTGTTTATATGATCAAGCCTGTTCTCATAATTATTGACACCCTTTAATTTTAATATTATACTTTGAGTCTAATCTTCTTCAGCACCCAAAGATTTACTGGAATATTAAATAAAGAAAATCTGCAACCTGCCTTTTTCCATTCCATTCTATTTTATTCCATTCAATTCTCTTTTATTCCATCCCATTCTATTTTATTTCATTCTATTCTATTCTATTTAATTCCATTCTATTCTGGGATGAACTGGAACACTGACTGCACCCCAGACCTCCTCACCTCACCTACATCAGGACCACCTTTTGGCTAAATGAACATTTCCACAAAAACCCTCCAGAATCTAGTGAAACATCTTCCCAGGAGAGTGAAGGCTATTACAAGACAAAACTGGGACTAAATGTGGAAGTGGATGTTTAATATATATATATATATATATATATATATATATATATATATATATATATATATATATATATATATATATATATATTTTATATATCGCAACACCAGTCCTATAGGCAGGTGTCCACAAACTTTTGCCCGTATAGTACAAGTAAACGGATGTACTGTTTTAAGTGGTGCTCGTTGATGAAATGTTGATCGAATGAATTAAAATTGATGTAAACAAGCAAATATTTAAGGTGGACATGCTCCAAAATGTTTCAACTCTGGTCTCTGGAAGTGGAGTTTTGCTGGTTAACGAACACAAACAGGTTTAATAAGGTGTTGCCTTATTGCTCCGGTTAATGCAGTAGTTAATTATTTATTGCACTGTGTGTTGATAAAAAAAAATTATTACAGTCAATAAATATGAACATTAATTAATATTAAAAGAAGCAGCAGTTCAGATTCGTATTCTACTTGTAAAATGCAATGAAAATGAAAATACTTTTGAATAAAAATTTCATACCTGTATATGAACTGGATTTTCCACCTCTGCCACGACGTGAGTAACCATGCGGCTCATAAGGTCCTCCTCATCTCCATCATACGTGCAAACGTGGTTAAGGAGTAACGTGTAGAGAGAAGGTTCTTATCGCTGCCTAGATAGAAGATTTCCAAAAGATTTTACATTTAAGGCAGACGCCATCATCAAGAGCGATTTACAACTATCTTATTTTACACAACCTTGCCGGTGAGTTTTAGGGGCCTTGCTCAAGGGCCCAGCAGGTAGCTTGGCAGTGCTGGGACTTGAACTCATAACCTTTTGACCAGGATTTAGAGATCTCAACCCGGTTGCCCCTGTCTACTTTCACTTAGATTAAGGTCCTTGCTCAAGGGCCCAGCAGAGGTAGTTTTGGCATTACTGGGATTTGAACTCACAACCTCTCGATCAGAAATCTGATCTCTCAACCACTACTCTACCACTTACCTTGAAAAGATCTGATCAAGCAGTATGGTAGATAATCTTTTTTTGTGTGTCTCGGTTGCCCACTCCAGAGAATCTTCTAATCAGACGTCATCTAAACCACTGAGCGAATACTTCACCACACTTCTGTTTGCGCCCTCGGTTTGCTCTCAGCCTGGACCCAGCTTTCATCTTTGATATCGTAAAAAAATGTCTGTTTTTTCCATATCACGTTATTGGCTCATGTTTTGCTGAGTCGTCTGCACGAGTCTGAGCCGTCTGTACGAGACGCGCATATATTTTTCAAAGGACGTTGTTACATAACAGCAAAATATTCCGTTAACAGCTGGAACTGTGCTAAAGGCCACTCGGCCTGTTTGAAACCTGTTCCGCTGTAATGAAAGCAGCTACGCGTGAAACGTCTGCGTGCCGCGTAAAGACCGGAAAACTCCGCCTGTGAAGAGAAAATGCGAGCAATATTTTTTCGCTTCTTCTCAATGAAAATCAAGGATATGCAATGAGGTGGCGTGCGAGTTTCTTTCTCTCCGTCGCCCCCATGTTGTAGAAGTGCACGTGGACCCCTCGCATGAACTCGGGCAAACCTGGAGCTTCTCCACCCTGCCCTGATGAGCTAGAACTTTCTCGAGAACTTTTGGGTTGCACTCCTGACGGACCTGGAGGGTCGAGAGAACCCGAGGAGCCGGGAGAGACGGGTGCTGGGAGAGCAGAGAATCCTGAGGCGTCACGCGAGGTAGACGGGATCGGGGAGCTCCCAGACGACGACGAAGAGCTGGAGTGCGAGTCTGCACGCTTGAAGTAGTATCTAATATGGAATTTGAGGATGAACACAAGCAGTAGTTGGCTAGATAAATGGTAGAGTTCTGGTGGAGGCATAAAGGTAGCAAGAAAGGGGTGGAGCTTGATACCACCTCCCCATGTGTTGATCAATAAATGAACAACTGTTGTGTGTGGAAATGCGGAAATTTGTTATGCTGAAACAAGTAGAACAGTCAAGTAGAACATATCTTTAGATAATTAAATATTATATGTAACAAACACACACACACACACACACACACACACACACACACACACACACACACCCACACCCACACCCACACCCACACCTGTATTACCCAAATGGGATCGAACAAATGTAAACAATTTAATAAAGTTTTTCCATTCATCCAATTTAATTTGTGCCAATTTAATCAATTACTTAATTAAATCAATATAACAAAGTTAACTGTATTAATTTGATTTATTCTATTTGATTTTTTTTTTTTTATAAAAGATTATTTTACATATTATTTAAGCATTTTATTTAGAACAGTTTTAAAAACATAAACTGCTGACGTCCACGAAACCCGAACAGGGAATTGTGTGTACTGTTACACCGCTGTGTATATATATTTACACAGTTACACAGCGTGTGTGTATATATTTATATACATAAATAATATATATCACATTTGTCTTACAAATCCATATGAAAGGATACATGAAGGTAGAAACGCCTCGGGAAGCTAAGTGCTTGCGTATCAGTCTCTCAGTGCCGTACCAGTTGAAGCCTTTGGTGTCGTGGCCGATTCGTGGAAGGTGGACACTTGCTGGATAAGAACAAAAATATAGAAGGACCCGATAAACATGATTTCGGAATGTCTTTTTGCACACGACTATAGGACACGTCTCATTCATAGACATTTTCTTTCAGGTCTGGGACACTAAAAACTTTGTCACGTTGTTATTTTTGAACTCTAACATAATGCCGGTTTGATTTATTATATGAGAACCTTTACCTTTCTTCTGCTTGGCCACTCTGGAGATCATCATGAGCCCTTCGTCCAGGGCGCTGAGGAGAATCCCTGACAGGTTGTTGTCTTTGTCTCTCTTCTGGGAGACGATCAGAGCCAGCTGCGGTGACATGATGACGGATTAGAAGATTGGAGGTGAGAAGACGAGCCATATTTAAAGAAGGAGGCATGGTTTTTATATGTAACTAAAGGGAACAAAGGTGGTTTTGTTTTATGCAGGACCAAATTTGGGGAAATTAGTAAAGTCTGGAAATGATGTAGGTGAGAAGGTGAGGAGGTCTGGGGTTTGATCAGCGTTCACATTCACCCCAAATGGTGTTCAATAGCTCTATAGCAGGAGATCGTCCACTCCAAACCATGGAAAGCAGATCTTTATTGAAACTCGTTTCAAATTTCTCAAAAGAATTAAATTTCTATGAAATCATACAGAGGCTGGGATCGTATTTTGGCGATCACCAAGCTACCACTCCTGGGCCCTTAACCCCATACCTGCTCAGTTGTATGAATGAGATAAATGTAAGTCGCTCTTGATGCGGGCATCTGCCGAACGCCACAAATGTAAAGATTCCTACCTGTGCAGGAGGTGGGCGGGGCTTATATCACTCCACGTTAATACCACCCTGGTCTTATAAACGTTTTGGTTTAGGGTTTAGCTACGGTTTTTTATCACACACACACAAAACGAGACTGATGAGAGAGAGTGAAAAACAGGAACTGGTAGATGTATGACTCACGTAGTCTGTCCCACACGCTCTGGACTGCTTATCGTCAATGGGAAACATCAGCACTCTCCCGAGCTCCAAATCTGCAATGTGTAACGGATTCATGGATGTGTTTTATCTGGAGAACTCCTACACTTTTCCCATGCTGGTGGATCGAATACATTTACTCACCTTCCATGTCTCCGGCCAGTTCGTACTGTTTTTTCACTTCATCCGATCGACTAACCAGAGCTGTGAACAATCCGCCTTGTCCCCAGTGTCCAGAATCGTCTACACACACACACACACACACACACACACACACACACACACACACACACACACACACACACACACACACACACACACACACACACACTCTGAGACAGAGAAATGCTAACAAAAACTCCAGGGTAAAACTCCAGGATAACTTGCTGTGGGTAAGAAGTATGACATGATATTATTTAATGCATTGTGGTCAATAATAGGTGGAGCACTTCGGTCCATGCAGAATCGTGACCCTCGTATTCCTACACCCACGTGACCTTGAGTGTTTTGTTCCCAGACAGGTTTTTGTCTTGCGGAGAGGACTAAATATTTCATACTCTTACAGTTCAGGTTTCCGCTGATGGCTCATTGTTGCTATGACAATACCAGTCATTTTAGTAGTTTATTTATTTATTTTTTTTGGATAACGTACCCACACAGTGAACGATGATGGCGTCCTCGCTTTTAGCCTCAGGATGAGTCACGTCGCCGAGGACGTAACTAATCTCCGTGTCGTCCGTGTCTGTAAAGTTCCCATTGATGAGGTTTCCGACTTCCACATCCTCATCCTCACCTTCACAATCAGCAGAGGGCAGGCACAATGATCTGTAGCCACAGGATTCCCACCAGGCCATTCTGACACACACACACACACACACACACAGTGAAATTTCCCTTTTTTTTTTTTTTGAGTGGTGAAGGTAGAGTGGTGATGGTGGTGAAGGTGGAGTGGTAATGGTGGTGAAGGTGGAGTGGTGAAGGTGGTGAAGGTAGAGTGGTGATGGTGAAGGTAGAGTGGTGATAGTGAAGGTAGAGTGGTGATGGTGGTGAAGGTAGAGTTGTGAAGGTAGAGTGGTGATGGTGGTAACGGTAGAGTCGTGATGGTGGTGAAGGTAGAGTCGTGAACGTGGTGAAGGTAGAGTGGTGATGGTGGTGAAGGTGGTGAAGGTAGAGTGGTGATGGTGGTGAAGGCAGAGTGGTGAAGGTAGAGTGGTGATGGTGGTGAAGGTAGAGTGGTGATGGTAGAGTGGTGAAGGTGGAGTGTTGATGGTGGTGAAGTTCAAATGGTGAAGGTGGTGGAGGTCACACATAACTCCGTGTACCCTACAACCCATACACGCCTGATAAGATACCAGAGACCCTGAACCTTTCTGCTCTCCTGATCCATCCAGATGCTCTACTCCTGCTTACCCTCACGTGAGAATCGCTCGCTGCTTTCATAACGTTGCCGTGTTGTTAGAACACATATTCTGAAGATCTGAAGCTATAATACTGCGCTGGAGAACTTCTTAACACTCTCAGCACCCTATAACCTCGCCACGTGACGTGTTTAGGAATCACTAGAGGTAGAAAGAGAAGTGTGCATGTGTGTATATATAGATGTGTGTGTGTGTGTGTGTGTATATATAAACACAGAGAGAGTGTGTACAACAAACATCAGCTGTGTTGTTTTACCCGAAACACGTCATTAAACAGATTCTTACTTCTTTTTGTATTTTTGATCCTCACGCTGCTTTTTCTTCTCTTCCAGCACTCTGGCTCTCTTCGCAGACGATTCCTCCTTCTTCCGACGCCTCTCTTCCAGCTCGGACTCAGTCAGACACCTCTTTATTCGCGATGTACTGGGTAAACTTTCAGAGAATAAAGCCTACAAGGCAAATATTGTAATAAATTATTATTTAACGTGGACACAAACACAACAATGGCAGGGGATTAAAAATTAACTATGTTAAGCGCAGTGTCACTGTGGATGCTTTTTTATTTTTATAAAATATAATTTTATATATTATTTAACCAAACGGGGAATTTATTAAAAAAAGACAAACAATTGAACCAAACTGTGACTTTTGTGTACCGTTACGCAGATATATATATATATATATATATATATATATATATATATATATATATATATATATATATATATATATATATATATACACACACACACACACACACACACACACATACATACACATACAAACACACACACAGTATGGCAAAAAAGTATTTAGTCAGCCACCAATTGTGCAAGTTCTCCCACTTAAAAAGATGAGAGAGGCCTGTAATTTTCATCATAGGTACACTTCAACTATGAGAGACAAAATGAGAAAGAAAAAAAACCCCCAGAAAATCACATTTTTGAATGATTTTTAATGAAATGATTTGCAAATTATGGTGGAAGTGTACCTATGATGAAAATTACAGGCCTCTCTCATCAAGTGGGAGAACTTAAAAAAGTGCTTATTATCCGCCCTATTAAGTGCACTTTGTAATTTTTGCACAAATAAATTAAATAAAATGATTTAATTGAAGAGACTCACTCTGGTTTTGCTGCGCAGATGGTGTCCTTCTGTCTCAGTGTCTTCCTGGACAGCTGACTGCTCCACCAACCTGCATGCAATCCAATTCTTGTCCTCGGTGCTTGGAACTTTGGAGTAATCCATCCCCTCAAAGGAATACATCTGATCTGGAGAGGAAGAGAAAAATCGCTATGGACCAGATCACAGAGCTGTACAGAAATGATCTTGGTCAGAAGCACTACTGTGTCCTACGTGGTCTGTTCTCATCTTCATCCTCAGCAGCTGTGATGTTCTCCTCCTCCTCCTCCTCCTTCTCCTCAATCAGCCACTTGCCATTTTCGGACCGACCAAGGCTCTCCTCCAAGTCCACGTCCAAAACAAAACTCTCATCTGTGGACAGCAGCCTGCTTGTTCCAAACGACAGGATTTCCTTCAACTATCCGCACAAACACACACTCAGATAATAAAAAACTCACTTTAAGATGTGACTGAAGACAATCCTGGAAAAAAAAACAAAACACATTTGTACCTGAAAATAACGCTTCGGGTTTAAACTGAATGCAAACAAATTAAATGTTAATCCCGACGTTCTGGTCACTTTATTTACTCCGAGATTCAGGACTGAAAACCTCATGTGGGACATTTTCCCACTGCATCAATCACCTGCAGTGAAGTGTAACAGCCTGGTTCACTAACCCTTAAAAACCAGAATGGTGAAGGTCGTGATGAAGGTGGTGTTTGATGTGGTGAAAATAGTGATGGAGGTAGAGTCGTAGAGGTGAAGTGATATAGGTAATGTTGTAGTGGTAGAGTGATGGAGGTGGAGTTGTAGTGGTGGAGGTGGAGTGGTGGAGGTGAAGTTGTAGAGGTGGAGTGATGGAGGTAGTGTTGTAGTGGTGGAGTGATGGAGTAATGGAGGTAGAGTTGTAGTGGTGGAGGTGGAGTGATGGAGGTAGAGTTGTAGTGGTGGAGGTAGAGTTGTAGTGGTGGAGTGGTGGAGGTAGTGTTGTAGAGGTGGAGTGGTGGAGGTGGAGTGGTGGAGGTAGAGTTGTAGTGGTGGAGTGGTGGAGGTAGAGTTGTAGTGGTGGAGTGGTAGAGGTAGAGTTGTAGTGGTGGAGTGGTGGAGGTAAAGTTGTAGTGGTGGAGTGATGGAGGTAGAGTTGTAGAGGTGGAGTGATGGAGGTAGAGTTGTAGAGGTGGAGTGATGGAGGTAGAGTTGTAGTGGTGGAGTGGTGGAGGTAGAGTTGTAGTGGTGGAGTGGTGGAGGTAGAGTTGTAGTGGTGGAGTGATAGAGGTGGAGTGATGGAGTGGTGGAGGTAGAGTTGTAATGGTGGAGTGATGAAGGTAGAGTTGTAGTGGTGGAGTGATGAAGGTAGAGTTGTAGTGGTGAAGGTAGAGGTGGAGTGGTGGAGGCAGAGTTGCAGTGGTGGCGTTGTAGAGGTAGAGTGGTGGAGTGATGGAGGTGGAGTGATGGAGGTAGAGTTGTAGTGGTGGAGGTAGAGTTGTAGTGGTGGAGGTAGAGTTGTAGTGGTGGAGTGATGAAGGTAGAGTTGTAGTGGTGGAGTGATGAAGGTAGATTTGTAATGGTGGAGGTAGAGTTGTAGTGGTGGAGTGGTGGAGGTAGAGTTGTAGTGGTGGAGTGATGAAGGTAGAGTTGTAGTGGTGGAGGTAGAGTTGCAGTGGTGGCGTTGTAGAGGTAGAGTGGTGGAGTGATGGAGGTGGAGTGATGAAGGTAGAGTTGGAGTGGTGGAGTGGTGATGGTAGAGTTGGAGTGGTGATGGTAGAGTTGTAGTGGTGGAGTGGTAGAGGTAGAGTTGTAGTGGTGGAGTGATGGAGGTAGAGTTGTAGAGGTGGAGTGATGGAGGTGGAGTGATGGAAGTAGAGTTGTAGTGGTGGAGTGGTAGCGGTAGAGTTGTAGTGGTGGAGTGATGGAGGTAGAGTTGTAGAGGTGGAGTGATGGAGGTGGAGTTGTAGTGGTGGAGTGGTGGAGGTAGAGTTGTAGAGGTGGAGTGATGGAGGTGGAGTGATGGAGGTGGAGTTGTAGTGGTGGAGTGGTAGCGGTAGAGTTGTAGTGGTGGAGTGATGGAGGTAGAGTTGTAGAGGTGGAGTGATGGAGGTGGAGTGGTGGAGATAGAGTTTTAGTGGTGGAGGTAGAGTTGTAGTGGTGGAGTGATGGAGGTAGAGTTGTAGAGGTGGAGTGATGGAGGTAGAGTTGTAGTGGTGGAGGTAGAGTTGTAGAGGTGGAGTGATGGAGGTGGAGTGGTGGAGATAGAGTTGTAGTGGTGGAGTGATGGAGGTAGAGTTGTATAGGTGGAGTGATGGAGGTGGAGTGGTGGAGGTAGAGTTGTAGTGGTGGAGTGATGGAGTCAAGTCAAGTCAAGTCAAGTTTATTTGTATAGCGCTTTTCACAACAGACATTGTCTCAAAGCAGCTTTACAGAAAACAACAGTGAAGGTGAATGGTGTGCGTTTGTCCCTGATGAGCAGCCGTGGAGGTAGAGTTTTAGAGGTGGCGTGATGGAGGTGGAGTGGTAGAGGTAGAGCTGTAGTGGTGGAGTGATGAAGGTAGAGTTGTAGTGGTGGAGGTAGAGTTGGAGTGGTGATGGTAGAGTTGTAGTGGTGGAGGTAGAGGTGGAGTGGTGGCGTTGTAGAGGTAGAGTGGTGGAGTGGTGGAGGTAGAGTGGTGGAGTGATGAAGGTGATGGTACAGGTAGAAGTGGAAATAGAGGTGAAAGATATAACTATACCTCAAAATCACTAGCGTTGTCCATCTGAGAGAAATGTCCCTCCTCAATCACAGTGTCGGTGAGACGGAGTTTGGATGCAGCACGAGATAAGATGATCTCCTCCACCGTGTCCCTCCCACACAGCCTGATCACTTTCACTGGCCTGTCCATCATAACAGAGGGTCAAAAACATCTAAATGTGTGTAGGGAAATAATCAGTGACGAGGTGGTGGAAAAACGCAGCATTACTGCAACCATGCTAAAGTTACTTTCCTCCAGCACCACATCCTGAAGTGTTCCTCATTAATCACATGCTTTATTGTCTTTTTATTCAATATACTACATATTACAGGTGTAACAACTGGAATTATACCACAAAATAAACACAGAAGAGTGAAACTAAAGTAACGAGAAGGATGTGTTTATGTAAAAGAAAAAAATAGAATAAAAAAAGATTTAAAAGTATGAAAGAAGGACGAACAAAAGAAAAAACAAACGGAAGAAAGGACAATGAGTAAGAATGAAAAAAGAAAAAAAAATATGAAAAAGATAAGAAGGAAAGAAAGAGAAAATGAATGACTGAAAATATTATTGAGAAAAAAAGATTGGACAGAAAGAAAGACAAGAGAATTATGAGGGAAAAAAATGAGAAAGAATAAAGAAAAAAGAAAGAAAGGAACAGAGAAACAAAGGAAGTGAAAAATTTAAAGAAAGAAAGAAAAACAAAAATGATGAGAAAGAAAAAGAAAGAAAGAAAGAAAGAAAGAAAGAAAGAAAGAAAGAAAGAAAGAAAGAAAAACAAAAATGATGAGAAAGAAAGAAAGAAAGAAAGAAAGAAAGAAAGAAAGAAAGAAAGAAAGAAAGAAAGAAAGAAAGATGAGAAAGTATGAAGTAGGAAAGAACAAACAAAAAAGAAGAAAGAAAGAAAGAAAGAAAGAAAGAAAGAAAGAAAGAAAGAAAGAAAGAAAGAAAGAAAGAAAGAAAGAAAGAAAGAAAGAAAGAAAGAAAGAGGTAAAAGAATGTGACTAAATGAAAGAGTGAATCTAATGTGTACCACAGTGCTGTCGGGTGCTGGTTTCTGATTGGTCAGAAGGCGTGTTCATGAGGAGGGGGTTGTGGGTGGGGTGTGTGTATGGAGGGTTGAGGGAAGGAGTCTCCAGTGTCAGTGCTCTGGATCAGAGTCAGACACGGTGACGTTTCTCAGCACTACCTCGTCTGGCCGATCCGGTGAGATCGAGACAAAGCCTGCAGGTCGTTCTGGGGGTTAAAATCGTTGTCCAGGAAGATTACGGTGTCGGCTTCCGTCAGGTTTAAACCAACCCCACCTACACACACACACACACACACACACACACACACACACACACGCACGCACGGGATTCTGGGTAAATCGGACCGTGATTCTGCGATGATCTCATTTCACTATAAAACCCACCAGCTTTGGTGCTGAGCAGTAAGATGAAGATGTCTTTGGTTTTGAAGTTTCTGATGGACAAATTGCGCTCTTCTCTTCGCACCGAGCCGTCGAAACGTTCATAACTGTAACCTGAGAGACAATAAGAGTTCACACACACACACACACACACACACACACACAGAAACAACAGGATGTAATTTTTCAACCACAGCTACTTCTCTCGATCAAAAGCATGTAAGAAGAGCAGCCTGCAGTCGCACAAAATCTGCCAGGGTTATGCAACTATACACAATCTGAGTGAAACCACACACACACACACACACACACACACACACACACACACACACACACACACACACACACACACACACACACACACACACACACACACACACTCCATCTCTCTCCTCCTCGTTTCAGTGATAACGTGCCGAGATCTCGAGATTCTCAGTCCCAATGAACTTTCTCACGGCTTCAGGTACCACAGCTATCTGCACATTATGACAGCTTTTATGTAGAACGCTGTGGAATTTGAGGTTGTGGAAGGTCCGCAGAAACATATAGGTGCAGGACCTATAACTTCAATCTGTTACTCTTTTGAAGATGAAGCAATTTGAAAGAAAAAATTAATATATAAAAAAACTCATTCAAAAAAATGTAATTAAATCAAAAATGCAATATGCTTCTAACATTCCCAGGGTGAGTAGCAAACTCATAAATATTAATTAGCAGTGGCAGAAATGATAACTAGAAATGATTAAGAATTGCTGAAATCCAGCTTTTTGAATATGAATTAATAGTGGGTGTGTCTCGATAATTAAAAGGGGAAAAGGTCTAACGATAGCGATATGACAAATCTGTTAAAGTATTTTCACGCAGCAGGCAACATAGCAGCTTATGCTCCGCCCTCCACTCGTGAACCGGCACACGTACACGTGCCACATACAGATATTCTGTATAGTTTATACACTACTACTACTACTACGATCAGTTTCCACTTTTCGATGACTTTTCTGGAACTCTATTAAGCAAGAAAGAAACAAAGAAAAAATAAATGGGGAAAAAAAAATAAATATGAGAAAAAAATATTTTTTTCGGCTTTTCTGGAACTCTATAGAGCAGTTGATGAAGCCTGCAGGATCTGTGGTAGTGAATTTGCAAGTTATAATGTGCTATGACTGAAAGTGTGTGTGTGTGTTACCTCTGTACTCCAGGTAGTCCTGCACGATGTCCAACATCCTGGTCATTTGGGAAAACAGCAGAACTCGATGACCGCTGAAGTCAAACATATATAAATGTATTGACATTAGTATTGTTGGTCCTCACCTCCTGTATACAGATCACACAAACCCTGATATACGGTTGCCAGATATGTCACTTAACAGTTTTGGATCCTTGTTTCCTCTAAATCCAGACAGAACCTTTGATACTGTACCTTGCTAGTCTTATAAACCCAGCTCTAAAACTCTCTAAAACTCTTTTAAATTCAAGCCAAGCATCGCTAAACTTGCACTTCCCGCAGCTAAAAGATAAAAACCCGTTTTTACGTGTGTGGTACAATCCGAGAGAGATTCACATCCAAAACAGAAAGCTGATTGGCTGTTGCGTGTTGGTCTCATTTGCAGCCGTTATAAAGGCTGAAAAGATTCCTTGAGGAATCCGAATACAAAAAATCCTCAAGGAAAATTATTTGATTTGATGATTTGTTTAGTCCATTTCGTGTTTCCCTACGGACGATTATTACTGACGCACCACCCGCTAAACTCTGGAGCGCTCTGGACATGTAAACACAGAAGAGGATGCAGAATGAAAAAATGGAGGAATGAGTAGAAAACAGTGAGAAGCGAGGAGAAGATTCATATGGAAGCCCGTTTCCGGGCCTAATTCCAACTTTATTTCTTACAATTCCGAAGTTATTTCTAGCAGTTCAGACTTTTCAGCCCCTCTGTAGTGCCAGGAAGTTTTACACACAAATTAAATCTGCTACAATCAGGAGAATCGCATGTTATTAAACTAAAGTCTACGATCCCTGGAGAGAAATCCGTCTATCAGCTCTGGAGGAGACGGAACAAGACAGAAGACGCAGAGGAGACCTCGTTCATACACCAACAGCTTCACACTTCAGGCCCACAACATGATCACTGGGGGATGCACCGGAAATGTCGGAGCGTTCACGAGAAATGTGAGGAACGAAGTCGGAACTGCGAGAGAACAAAGTCGGAATTGCGAGAGAAAAAAGTCGGAACTAGCCAAACTTTTTTTTTTTTGCTCCGGAAACGCGCTTCCGTAGGATTTAAGCCAAACTTTGGGATAATTTCAAATGAAACCATGAAGAAAACCCTGTACATTGTGTTTCCTTTATTCTATTATTTTATTTATTTATTTAATTTATTTTTTAAGAGTAATCAGAAATGTATTTAGATATTTGTTTTATGATTTTTTTTATTTATATATTTGTATTTGCACGTTGATGAAATACGGAAATTCAATGCACTAAAAGGGTTTAGTTTTTACAAATATTCTTGTATGAAATTTCAGCAATTAAATGTAGATTTTCCTAAAAAGGAAACGAATGACTTTCGAATTGACTAATGAATATTTATTGTGCTTTAATAAAAAAAGAAAAAATCGGATTATTCAATGAAATGTTGGAATAATTGTTAGAATACGGTATTTTCCGGACTATAATCTACTTTTTTCCAACGCTTTGAATCCCGCGGCTTAAACAACGATGCGGCTAATTTATGGATTTTTCCTGGGTTTTTCCCGGAAAGACTTTCTTGTAAGGCTACTGTTTAGATACAAGTCGTGTAACAGACACTGTCTTTCATTAAAGCCTGTGTAAAGTTCATTAGTTTCAGTGTAGACACCTGCGGCTTATAGACAGGTGTGGCTTATTTATGTTCAAAATAAAACTCTTTGTCAAATTCAGTGTGCGGCTTATATTTTGGTGTGTTTAATAGTCCGGTAATTACGGTACTCAATTACTAAATTAATCGATAGCTACAGCACTGATTATAATACGTTGAATTGTATTTGGAATAGTGAAAGAAAAAACAACACGGTAAACAAACAAAAGACAAAATAAAAAAAGTGTTGCGGGAGCATTTCGATGAGCGTTACAGAGGAAGGGTTCCGTGGACATTGGAAAATTTATTTCATTATGTTAATTAATTAAGACCTAAAACAACAAATTGATTTTTCCAGGCCTAAAAATGTTGATTTTGAAATTCAAGATCCTGCAGAGACCCTGTAGTAGCGCCGAACGTGAACAGTGCTCGTACGCGCAACTTTTTTTTGTATAGTGATGAATAAAATCAAAGCTGCTAAATGGACCCAAAAACACAGAAAATGTATTCGAGTGAGTGAAAAAGTCCACAGGCTACAATAGAGATTGATGAGGCGCCAACAAGCGAGGACTAAAAACCTACTTCAGCATTCAATCTATACGTCAAGAAAAAAAGGCAGTGGTGAATTTGCGATGATTTGTTCCTCTGTTTCTTTGCGAATGGCACGTATTTGCGTATGATCTTTCTTGCTTTCTAGCCTTTTTCGGCATACTTTAAGCATGGGTGAGGATTACTGCGAAATTGCAGTAATGAATGCATTGGTGTTTAAATCCTGTACTTGTCAAAGCCTGGGAGTAAGGTTGTGAAAATGAGCTGAGAAGTTCTTACTTATCAGATAAGAAGGCAAGCATTTTGTCGAGCAGAGACAGCTTCCCACTCGCCTCCACCAAGTGTTCCCCTATCTCATACGGCTCGGGCTCCACACCTTATACAGAGAAGTTGTGTAGGTCAGAGCATTTTCATATAGTTTTTAAACACCTACTGAAATAGAAAGATTACATGATGTGGACAAAAACCTGGTGGACATCTGACTATAAATATATATTATTTTTTAACATCCCATTGCACATTTGCTCTTATTAGAACTTATTAGAACCTTTATCTGGGAAGATGTTCCACTTAGATTTTGTGGAGATGTGTGTGGAGATTCATTCAGTCACAAGGGTGTTAGTAAAGTCAGGTATTAATGTATGAGCAAAGGTGAGGAGGCCTAGGGTGCAGTCAGCATTCACATTAAACCAATAGGATGGGAGCTCTATAGCAGGAGATCTTCCACTCCAATCCATGGCTTTGTGCACAGGAGCGAGTTCAAGTGAAGGGAAAATTTCATGCTACTGCATCCAAAGAACTACATATGGCTGGAAAAGTCCATATAATGTCGACAGACGGACAGACAAAAAAAGCAAATAAATAAACATGTGATAAAGTAAAACACCATAATAAATTGTTGTAAAATGGCAATTTTACTTTTCATTCCAAACTTTTTCATTCAGAGAGAGAGAGAGAGAGAGAGAGAGAGAGAGAGAGAGAGAGAATATTAGATAATAAACCAGCATGCTCTTGTTTGTTAGTGCCCTCTGTTGCCCAAAAGATGAATTACAATTGCAATAAAATCTTTGTAATTATTCGTTTAAGGGAAGTGGCCGGAGCTTTAATAATAAAATTTTTTTTTTTAAATAATAATAAATTCTCCATTCATGTATGAGGCGGGGCTAAAGCTATGAAGCCCAGACAATTTAAGCAGGGACATGAAAGAAAAACAAACTCTTGCATGACAATTTTACTAATCTGTCTTTACAGGCGGCTTCAAAATGAATGTCTGTCCTGTTGAAGAACGCTTCAAATTGTACTTCTGAACTAAATATTAAATGATAATGTTCAATTCTCAAACTGACTGTAAACTGTTAACTCCAGCAGGCTTCTGGACTTGAAGTAAAGAACAAAAAACGCATTTAGAAAAATCGACTTTTGTCTTTACCGTTGAACAGGTATGGGTGGTTCACGCACTTCCTCAGCTGCATCAGAATGTTCAGGAGGCGATTTTGGCCGCCTTTATCGCCCTCGATCACACCTAAAAATAGACAACGGACAGAAAATGATGATGGAAATACTGTATGATGCCAGTTCATGTCGTTTAAAAGTGTGCACCAATGCATTTTGGTTCAATCACAGTATGAGAGCCTTCAGATGATCAATAATGTTCCGAAAGAAAAGTAGTTGGTCATTTTTATGATGATTATCCCATGAAGAATGGCTGGAGGTTCAGGAGCGAGTCCAGGGCGTTGAACCGGTGTTCTAAAGAAATGTGCTCCTTAGAAACACCTGTAATCATTGTAACATCCAGTTACAGCTCCATACAGCTGTTGTGGACACTTCCTAATGGCCTTGCTGAGCTCCGTCGAGGAGTTTTGCGTGTGGTGGAACTTATATGGCAAATACAGTGATTTGAATAAATGGCACAATTTGACAAACTGGAAAAGAAAATTTTTGAACGAGTAATAGGAGGAAAAAAAAAACGCCACCAAGCGTCAACTCCAACAGCTTCGGTATTAGTATGGACTCACCTCATCATTCTCACTCGCTCTTTTTCTAATAACCATTTACTAAATCTCTGTGTGTGATTTTTAGCATTTAAAATTTTTTTTTTCTTTTTAATCATTTTCTAGATTTCAACTTCAAAGCTTGGGAATCGAATGCACAAGGATTCCCCAAATGCGGATAAATTGCGGATATTGGCATTCGTTTAGAATTTTGACGATCTCGTTTTGTGCCAGAAGTGGCAGCTAAGTGTATAAGCTCCTACAGTAGGCAGAAAAATTCAGTGAATCTTCAAAAAGTAGTTGACCATATATGGTCATTTGGGACATTTCGTAATGCAAATAAATTTCCCCCATATCAATGTAATAGCTTTTTAATTTAATAGTTTATCCGGAGTAGTGCTAGTTGCAGAACTACTTTGTGCGACTTTTCTCTGTGTGTGTGTGTGTGTGTGTGTGTGTGTGTGTCTCACTTAGATCCTTCATCAGAATGGCTTTGTAGTAAATCTTTTGGAGAGCACTCATCCCGTGATGAATCAATATCTGTTCTTTCTTCGGCAGGTTTGTCTCCACCGCGGCCTTCATCCTGCGCAGCAAGAAGGGCCGGATAACCTCGTGGAGATCCCGAGCTACCAGTGGTGGACAAAGAACACAAACCATGTGGTTGAGTAAAAGTAGAGATACAGTAGGTAAAATATGACTCCAGTAAATGTAAAAATGCCCCTTTAAACTTTCACTTGAGTAAAAGTACAAACGTTTTTGCCTTCAAATGTACTTGAATGCTATGATTTATTATAACTCTAATGTTCCTATTATCATTTTTATCACAAGACTCTTAATCACCTCAGTTTATGTGAAAAGACTCGAATGTGACTCTCAGCACACTGATCTATTAATAGAATGATATTAATGACTCAAACACTGATTGGTTACTACTACAATTATCATGAACACAAAAACTACTTCAAAATAAATGGTGTAAGTAATCCCATGTTTGTTGTGGCGAGTTCGAGTCTGGAGTTTCTTCATCATTTATTCCTCTCTAAATGTTCTGCTTGATGTTGAACTGATGCTGAACTGCATGTTGGTGATCAGTAGATACACCAAGCGCCAATCAGAACACGTGTAAAACAGAGTGTGCGCTCGACCCTGATTGGTGACTCGTTGCGTGTTTCACCGGTTATGTTTTTATCTTCATTAATAAGAAGGAACGACTGATTTCACTAAATGTAGTGAGTAAAAAAAAAAAAAAAAAAAAGGAAGCAAGAAAAAGATATTTGACTTAAATGTAGTGAAGTAAAAGTCTCCCCAAATGTAAACACTTAAAGTAATGTACAAATATGCACTACCCCTGTGCACAAAGCCAGCTCCATGAAGATCTGCTTTACAATAAAGTTGGAGTAGAAGATCTCATGCTATAGAGCTTCGACCCTCCTAAACACCTTTGAGATGGAATTTTTCAGGCTGACTTTCACCACAGGCCTCCTCACATCACCTGCATCGGTATCTGACTTTACTAACACCCTTGTGGGCCAAACATCTGTGCATATAGTGTATGTGTGTGTGTATACAGTATATATAAAACCACCAGATGTTTCTTTTGGTAAACGGAGATGCTTAGATGAAGGTGTAATACCTTGTGAGCTACCGGTCTTGACACCTTGATACGTATTCACAAAGTCCTCTATTGCACCTGGTGGGAAAGCAAGTGGCTGGATGAAGGTGAGCAATGAGTAAACCTCTCGCACATTGTTCTGGATCAGAGTTCCGGTTAGCAAAAGCTTGAAGTTCACATTGAACTGAAAACAAAACGGGGATTATTACAACAAAAGTTGCCATGGTTCCTCTAATATATGATTCCGTAATTTAAAAAATAAATAAATAAATAAATGAATAGAAAACATGAGTCTAATCTGCTTATCTAATGCAGTTTTATTTAGTCCTACTTCAGCAAAACGTGTAGTACAATAAGAACATTTTATTCATTGTACAATAGAGTTCAATACCTAATATGGCCTCAGAATAATGAAAGACATGAAGCTAATCCTTGTTAAATGTACCCCCCCCCCCCCATGACATTTTATTTTCTATGTAATTTACTATATTTTTGTAGCACTTCATATTAGAAAGAATGTTATTGAAGAACATCAGATTGGTACAAGATACAGCTTTCCCTAGCTAGTCTTAGGTAAATCATGCTAACATTTGCTCTTCGGTCTGAGAGAATTTACAATAGCTTTCCATAAATGTCTTTTAATTTAGATTTCACTACCTAGTCTGAAATAATGTTGGTTTTCATTTTATCGCTAGTATGATGTCATTTACACAATTTACTATTAACTATGTACTTCTAATTATACTTAAGCCAGCATACTTTACAAAGCTAGCCAGTTTAAGGTAATGTTGGTTTACACTCACTACTTTGTTTCCCTGAGTAGTCTGAGGTCATTTACATTAGCTTTCTTTATCTGGTCTGAGGTAATTTATGCAAACATTTGCTATAAAGTCTGAGGTAATTTACATTAGCTGTCCATATCTAGTCTAAGTTAATTTAAGATAACATTTGCTGTAAAGTCTGAAGTTATTTACATGAGCAAAGGATACAATTGTGATGTTTTCTCGAAAAGAGAATTCTCTAAAATATTTAAAGAAGTAAATAGAAAATTCATGAAACGCAGTCACCACACTCCTGTGCTGCTTCCTGCTCACCTCGGTGAGGATCTGGTGAAGCTTTGACTTTAAGTTCTTTATCTCTTGAGCCTCATCCACAACCAAAATCTCCCATGTCCACCTGCAGGAAGTAAAGCAGATAAAGAGATACAAGTATATTGTCATTGCATAGTATAGATATTCAGCAAAGAACTGATTATATATTATATATATATATATATATATATATATATATATATATATATATATATATATATATATATATATATATATATATATATATATATATATATAAACTATAGAAAGAACTAAAGATCAGAGTACATAGAAGTGACCCAAGGAATTTGGTGACTGATAGACAGGGAGACACCAGTATCCTAATATTTTAGAGATGAACAGTGACGGTTCTTGGGAAGAAACTGGTCCTGAACCTGATAGTTCTGGTGCTAGTGACCTTATTGAATCGCATAAGTTTTATATTTATTTATTTATATTGAAAAATATTGAAAAGAATTACCTTCTTAAAACTGATGCATCAATCCGACATAGCTAGGGAAGAAGAAGACAGAATGATAATTACGTTATGAGATGTTGATTGTATGAAAAAAAACAAAAAAACATTGGGTTTACTTGTGTCCTGACCGTGTAGTGAGTCAGCAGGACGTCGAATTTTTTCTCATTCATTTCTTTCTGCAGGTTTTCTCTCTCTTGTTTCTCGCCATGGTAACAGATCACTGACAGACTGGGACTGATTCTGAATGGAAAGTGGATAAAGGAAAGAACAAAAATCTTGAATATCTTTATTTTTTGGATCATTTACCAAAAATCAAAGCTTGGTAAAGATTTTGCAGCAACTGGTGCATTACTTCGTCAACTCGTCTTGCCAGTTTTCCAGAACTGTAAGAGGACAGAGAACCAGAAAGGGCCCTTCAATTTTGAGATGTCCTCGAGCATACAGAAGCAAGCTGATGGCCTGTGGAAGAGAAGAACATGACCGATGTACACTTTATGGACAGACGTGTGTGGACACCTGAGCATAAGATTGGGGTGTGCTTTTTAAACATCGCATTTCACATCTAGTCTCCATTTGCTCTTAGAAGAACCCCCACTCTTCTGGGAAGATGTTCCGGTAGATGTTTTGTGTGTGCTCGAGAAGGCTACGTTGGCTTTATCAGCTAGTCTGAGGTAATTTACATGCTTTGTCAGCTAGTCTGAGGTAATTTACATGCTTTGTCAGCTAGTCTGAGGTAATTTACATGCTTTGTCAGCTAGTCTGAGGTAATTTACATGCTTTATCAGCTAGTCTGAGGTAATTTACGTTGGCTTTATCAGCTAGTCTGAGGTAATTCACGTTGGCTTGATCAGCTAGTCTGAGGTAATTTACGTTGGCTTGATCAGCTAGTCTGAGGTAATTTACGTTGGCTTTATCAGCTAGTCTGAGGTAATTTACGTGGCTTTATCAGCTAGTCTGAGGTAATTTACGTGGCTTTATCAGATAGTCTGAGGTAATTTACGTTGTCTTGATCAGCTAGTCTGAGGTAATTTACGTTGGCTTTATCAGCTAGTCTGGGGTAATTTACGTTGGCTTTATCAGCTAGTCTGAGGTAATTTACGTTGGCTTTATCAGCTAGTCTGAGGTAATTTACGTGGCTTTATCAGCTAGTCTGAGGTAATTTACGTTGGCTTGATCAGCTAGTCTGAGGTAATTTACATGCTTTGTCAGCTAGTCTGAGGTAATTTACATGCTTTATCAGCTAGTCTGAGGTAATTTACGTTGGCTTTATCAGCTAGTCTGAGGTAATTTACGTTGGCTTTATCAGCTAGTCTGAGGTAATTTACGTGGCTTTATCAGCTAGTCTGAAGTAATTTACGTTGTCTTGATCAGCTAGTCTGAGGTAATTTACGTTGGCTTTATCAGCTAGTCTGAGGTAATTTACGTTGGCTTTATCAGCTAGTCTGAGGTAATTTACGTTGGCTTTATCAGCTAGTCTGAGGTAATTTACGTTGGCTTTATCAGCTAGTCTGAGGTAATTTACGTTGGCCTTTATCAGCTAGTCTGAGGTAATTTACGTTGTCTTTATCAGCTAGTCTGAGGTAATTTACGTTGTCTTTATGAGCTAGTCTGAGGTAATTTACGTTGTCTTGATCAGCTAGTCTGAGATAATTTACGTTGTCTTGATCAGCTAGTCTGAGGTAATTTACGTTGGCTTGATCAGCTAGTCTGGGGTAATTTACGTTGGCTTGATCAGCTAGTCTGGGGTAATTTACGTTGGCTTTATCAGCTAGTCTAAGGGAATTAACGTTGGCTTTATCAGCTAGTCTGAGGTAATTAACGTTGGCCTTCATCAGCTAGTCTGAGGTAATTAACGTTGGCCTTCATCAGCTAGTCTGAGGTAATTTACGTTGGCTTGATCAGCTAGTCTGAGGTAATTTACGTTGGCTTGGTCAGCTAGTCTGAGGTAATTTACGTTGGCTTGATCAGCTAGTCTGAGGTAATTTACGTTGGCTTTATCAGCTAGTCTGAGGTAATTTACGTTGGCCTTTATCAGCTAGTCTGAGGTAATTTACGTTGTCTTTATCAGCTAGTCTGAGGTAATTTACGTTGTCTTTATGAGCTAGTCTGAGGTAATTTACGTTGTCTTGATCAGCTAGTCTGAGATAATTTACGTTGTCTTGATCAGCTAGTCTGAGGTAATTTACGTTGGCTTGATCAGCTAGTCTGGGGTAATTTACGTTGGCTTGATCAGCTAGTCTGGGGTAATTTACGTTGGCTTTATCAGCTAGTCTAAGGGAATTAACGTTGGCTTTATCAGCTAGTCTAAGGGAATTAACGTTGGCTTTATCAGCTAGTCTGAGGTAATTAACGTTGGCCTTCATCAGCTAGTCTGAGGTAATTAACGTTGGCCTTCATCAGCTAGTCTGAGGTAATTTACGTTGGCTTGGTCAGCTAGTCTGAGGTAATTTACGTTGGCTTGGTCAGCTAGTCTGAGGTAATTTACGTTGGCTTGATCAGCTAGTCTGAGGTAATTTACGTTGGCTTGATCAGCTAGTCTGGGGTAATTTACGTTGGCTTGATCAGCTAGTCTGGGGTAATTTACGTTGGCTTGATCAGCTAATCTAAGGGAATTTACGTTGGCTTTATCAGCTAGTCTGAGGTAATTAACGTTGGCCTTCATCAGCTAGTCTGAGGTAATTTACGTTGGCTTTATCAGCTAGTCTGAGGTAATTTACGTTGTCTTTATCAGCTAGTCTGAGGTAATTAACGTTGGCCTTCATCAGCTAGTCTGAGGTAATTTACGTTGGCTTTATCAGCTAGTCTGAGGTAATTTACGTTGGCTTTATCAGCTAGTCTGAGGTAATTTACGTTGGCTTTATCAGCTAGTCTGAGGTAATTTACGTTGGCTTTATCAGCTAGTCTGAGGTAATTTACATTGGCCTTTATCAGCTAGTCTGAGGTAATTTACGTTGGCTTGATCAGCTAGTCTGAGGTAATTTACGTTGGCTTGATCAGCTAGTCTGAGGTAATTTCCGTTGGCTTTATCAGCTAGTCTGAGGTAATTTACATGCTTTGTCAGCTAGTCTGAGGTAATTTACATGCTTTGTCAGCTAGTCTGAGGTAATTTACATGCTTTATCAGCTAGTCTGAGGTAATTCACGTTGGCTTTATCAGCTAGTCTGAGGTAATTCACGTTGGCTTGATCAGCTAGTCTGAGGTAATTAACGTTGGCTTGATCAGCTAGTCTGAGGTAATTTACGTTGGCTTGATCAGCTAGTCTGAGGTAATTTACGTTGGCTTGATCAGCTAGTCTGAGGTAATTTACGTGGCTTTATCAGCTAGTCTGCGGTAATTTACGTGGCGTTATCAGCTAGTCTGAGGTACTTTACGTGGCTTTATCAGCTAGTCTGAGGTAATTTACGTTGTCTTGATCAGCTAGTCTGAGGTAATTTACGTTGTCTTCATCAGCTAGTCTGAGGTAATTTACGTTGGCTTTATCAGCTAGTCTAGGGTAATTTACGTTGGCTTTATCAGCTAGTCTGAGGTAATTTACGTTGGCTTTATCAGCTAGTCTGAGGTAATTTACGTGGCTTTATCAGCTAGTCTGAGGTAATTTACGTTGTCTTGATCAGCTAGTCTGAGGTAATTTACGTTGTCTTGATCAGCTAGTCTGAGGTAATTTACGTTGGCTTTATCAGCTAGTCTGGGGTAATTTACGTTGGCTTTATCAGCTAGTCTGAGGTAATTTACGTGGCTTTATCAGCTAGTCTGAGGTAATTTACGTGGCTTTATCAGCTAGTCTGAGGTAATTTACGTTGTCTTGATCAGCTAGTCTGAGGTAATTTACGTTGGCTTTATCAGCTAGTCTGAGGTAATTTACGTGGCTTTATCAGCTAGTCTGAGGTAATTTACGTGGCTTTATCAGCTAGTCTGAAGTGATTTACGTTGTCTTGATCAGCTAGTCTGAAGTGATTTACGTTGTCTTGATCAGCTAGTCTGAGGTAATTTACGTTGGCTTGATCAGCTAGTCTGGGGTAATTTACGTTGGCTTTATCAGCTAGTCTGAGGTAATTTACGTTGGCTTTATCAGCTAGTCTGAGGTAATTTACGTTGGCTTTATCAGCTAGTCTGAGGTAATTTACGTTGGCTTTATCAGCTAGTCTGAGGTAATTTACGTTGGCCTTTATCAGCTAGTCTGAGGTAATTTACGTTGTCTTTATCAGCTAGTCTGAGGTAATTTACGTTGTCTTTATCAGCTAGTCTGAGGTAATTTACGTTGTCTTGATCAGCTAGTCTGAGGTAATTTACATGCTTTGTCAGCTAGTCTGAGGTAAATAACGTTGTCTTGATCAGCTAGTCTGAGGTAAATAACGTTGGCTTTATCAGCTAGTCTGGGGTAATTTACGTTGGCTTTATCAGCTAGTCTGAGGTAATTCACGTTGGCTTGATCAGCTAGTCTGAGGTAATTTACGTTGGCTTGATCAGCTCGTCTGAGGTAATTTACGTTGGCTTGATCAGCTAGTCTGAGGTAATTTACGTTGGCTTGATCAGCTAGTCTGAGGTAATTTACGTTGGCTTGGTCAGCTAGTCTGAGGTAATTTACGTTGGCTTGATCAGCTAGTCTGGGGTAATTTACGTTGGCTTTATCAGCTAGTCTGGGGTAATTTACGTTGGCTTTATCAGATAGTCTGAGGTAATTTACGTTGGCTTGATCAGCTAGTCTGAGGTAATTTACGTTGGCTTGGTCAGCTAGTCTAAGGTAATTTACGTTGGCTTGATCAGCTAGTCTGAGGTAATTTACGTTGGCTTGATCAGCTAGTCTGGGGTAATTTACGTTGGCTTCATCAGCTAGTCTAAGGGAATTTACGTTGGCTTTATCAGCTAGTCTGAGGTAATTTACGTTGGCTTGGTCAGCTAGTCTAAGGTAATTTACGTTGGCTTGATCAGCTAGTCTGAGGTAATTTACGTTGGCTTGATCAGCTAGTCTGGGGTAATTTACGTTGGCTTTATCAGCTAATCTAAGGGAATTTACGTTGACTTTATCAGCTAATCTAAGGGAATTTACGTTGGCTTTATCAGCTAGTCTAAGGTAATTAACGTTGGCCTTCATCAGCTAGTCTGAGGTAATTTACGTTGGCTTTATCAGCTAGTCTGAGGTAATTTACGTTGTCTTTATCAGCTAGTCTGAGGTAATTAACGTTGGCCTTCATCAGCTAGTCTGAGGTAATTTACGTTGCCTTTATCAGCTAGTCTGAGGTAATTTACGTTGGCTTTATCAGCTAGTCTGAGGTAATTTACGTTGGCTTTATCAGCTAGTCTGAGGTAATTTACGTTGGCTTTATCAGCTAGTCTGAGGTAATTTACGTTGGCCTTTATCAGCTAGTCTGAGGTAATTTACGTTGTCTTGATCAGCTAGTCTGAGGTAATTTACGTTGTCTTGATCAGCTAGTCTGAGGTAATTTACGTTGTCTTGATCAGCTAGTCTGAGGTAATTTACGTTGTCTTGATCAGCTAGTCTGAGGTAATTTACGTTGGCTTGATCAGCTAGTCTGAGGTAATTTCCGTTGGCCTTTATCAGCTAGTCTGAGGTAATTTCCGTTGGCCTTTATCAGCTAGTCTGAGGTAATTTCCGTTGTCTTTATGAGCTAGTCTGAGGTAATTTCCGTTGGCTTTATCAGCTAGTCTGAGGTAATTTACATGCTTTGTCAGCTAGTCTGAGGTAATTTACATGCTTTATCAGCTAGTCTGAGGTAATTTACGTTGGCTTTATCAGCTAGTCTGAGGTAATTTACGTTGGCTTTATCAGCTAGTCTGGGGTAATTTACGTTGGCTTTATCAGCTAGTCTGAGGTAATTTACTTTGGCTTGATCAGCTAGTCTGAGGTAATTTACGTTGGCTTGGTCAGCTAGTCTAAGGTAATTTACGTTGGCTTGATCAGCTAGTCTGAGGTAATTTACGTTGGCTTGATCAGCTAGTCTGGGGTAATTTACGTTGGCTTTATCAGCTAGTCTAAGGGAATTTACGTTGGCTTTATCAGCTAGTCTGAGGTAATTTACGTTGGCTTGATCAGCTAGTCTGAGGTAATTTACGTTGGCTTGATCAGCTAGTCTGGGGTAATTTACGTTGGCTTTATCAGCTAGTCTAAGGGAATTTACGTTGGCTTTATCAGCTAGTCTGAGGTAATTTACGTTGGCTTGATCAGCTAGTCTGAGGTAATTTACGTTGGCTTGGTCAGCTAGTCTAAGGTAATTTACGTTGGCTTGATCAGCTAGTCTGAGGTAATTTACGTTGGCTTGATCAGCTAGTCTGGGGTAATTTACGTTGGCTTTATCAGCTAATCTAAGGGAATTTACGTTGGCTTTATCAGCTAATCTAAGGGAATTTACGTTGGCTTTATCAGCTAGTCTAAGGTAATTAACGTTGGCCTTCATCAGCTAGTCTGAGGTAATTTACGTTGGCTTTATCAGCTAGTCTGAGGTAATTTACGTTGTCTTTATCAGCTAGTCTGAGGTAATTAACGTTGGCCTTCATCAGCTAGTCTGAGGTAATTTACGTTGCCTTTATCAGCTAGTCTGAGGTAATTTACGTTGGCTTTATCAGCTAGTCTGAGGTAATTTACGTTGGCTTTATCAGCTAGTCTGAGGTAATTTACGTTGGCTTTATCAGCTAGTCTGAGGTAATTTACGTTGGCCTTTATCAGCTAGTCTGAGGTAATTTACGTTGTCTTGATCAGCTAGTCTGAGGTAATTTACGTTGTCTTGATCAGCTAGTCTGAGGTAATTTACGTTGTCTTGATCAGCTAGTCTGAGGTAATTTACGTTGGCTTGATCAGCTAGTCTGAGGTAATTTCCGTTGGCCTTTATCAGCTAGTCTGAGGTAATTTCCGTTGTCTTTATGAGCTAGTCTGAGGTAATTTCCGTTGGCTTTATCAGCTAGTCTGAGGTAATTTACATGCTTTGTCAGCTAGTCTGAGGTAATTTACATGCTTTATCAGCTAGTCTGAGGTAATTTACGTTGGCTTTATCAGCTAGTCTGAGGTAATTTACGTTGGCTTTATCAGCTAGTCTGAGGTAATTTACGTTGGCTTTATCAGCTAGTCTGAGGTAATTTACGTTGGCTTTATCAGCTAGTCTGAGGTAATTCACGTTGGCTTGATCAGCTAGTCTGAGGTAATTCACGTTGGCTTGATCAGCTAGTCTGAGGTAATTTACGTTGGCTTGATCAGCTAGTCTGAGGTAATTTACGTTGGCTTGATCAGCTAGTCTGAGGTAATTTACGTTGGCTTTATCAGCTAGTCTGAGGTAATTTACGTGGCTTTATCAGCTAGTCTGAGGTAATTTACGTGGCTTTATCAGCTAGTCTGAGGTAATTTACGTTGTCTTGATCAGCTAGTCTGAGGTAATTTACGTTGGCTTGATCAGCTAGTCTGAGGTAATTTACGTTGGCTTGATCAGCTAGTCTGAGGTAATTTACGTTGGCTTGATCAGCTAGTCTGGGGTAATTTACGTTGGCTTTATCAGCTAGTCTAAGGGAATTTACGTTGGCTTTATCAGCTAGTCTGAGGTAATTAACGTTGGCCTTCATCAGCTAGTCTGAGGTAATTTACGTTGCCTTTATCAGCTAGTCTGAGGTAATTAACGTTGGCCTTCATCAGCTAGTCTGAGGTAATTAACGTTGGCCTTCATCAGCTAGTCTGAGGTAATTTACGTTGGCTTTATCAGCTAGTCTGAGGTAATTTACGTTGGCTTTATCAGCTAGTCTGAGGTAATTTACGTTGGCTTTATCAGCTAGTCTGAGGTAATTTACGTTGGCTTTATCAGCTAGTCTGAGGTAATTTACGTTGGCTTTATCAGCTAGTCTGAGGTAATTTACGTTGGCCCTTATCAGCTAGTCTGAGGTAATTTACGTTGTCTTGATCAGCTAGTCTGAGGTAATTTACGTTGGCTTTATCAGCTAGTCTGAGGTAATTTACGTTGGCTTTATCAGCTAGTCTAAGGTAATTTACATTGGCTTGGTCAGCTAGTCTGAGGTCATTTACGTTGGCTTGGTCAGCTAGTCTGAGGTAATTTACTTTGGCTTTATCAGCTAGTCTGAGGTCATTTACGTTGGCTTTATCAGCTAGTCTGAGGTCATTTACGTTGGCTTTATCAGCTAGTCTAAGGGAATTTACGTTGGCTTTATCAGCTAGTCTGAGGTAATTAACGTTGGCCTTCATCAGCTAGTCTGAGGTAATTTACGTTGCCTTTATCAGCTAGTCTGAGGTAATTAACGTTGGCCTTCATCAGCTAGTCTGAGGTAATTAACGTTGGCCTTCATCAGCTAGTCTGAGGTAATTAACGTTGGCCTTCATCAGCTAGTCTGAGGTAATTTACGTTGGCTTTATCAGCTAGTCTGAGGTAATTTACGTTGGCTTTATCAGCTAGTCTGAGGTAATTTACGTTGGCTTTATCAGCTAGTCTGAGGTAATTTACGTTGGCTTTATCAGCTAGTCTGAGGTAATTTACGTTGTCTTGATCAGCTAGTCTGAGGTAATTTACGTTGGCTTTATCAGCTAGTCTGAGGTAATTTACGTTGGCTTTATCAGCTAGTCTAAGGTAATTTACATTGGCTTGGTCAGCTAGTCTGAGGTCATTTACGTTGGCTTGGTCAGCTAGTCTGAGGTAATTTACGTTGGCTTTATCAGCTAGTCTAAGGTAATTTACATTGGCTTGGTCAGCTAGTCTGAGGTCATTTACGTTGGCTTGGTCAGCTAGTCTGAGGTAATTTACGTTGGCTTTATCAGCTAGTCTGAGGTCATTTACGTTGGCTTTATCAGCTAGTCTGAGGTCATTTACGTTGGCTTTATCAGCTAGTCTGAGGTCATTTACGTTGGCTTTATCAGCTAGTCTGAGGTCATTTACGTTGGCTTTATCAGCAGGTCTGAGGTCATTTACGTTGGCTTTATCAGCAGGTCTAAGGTCATTTACGTTGGCTTTATCAGCAGGTCTAAGGTCATTTACGTTGGCTTGATCAGCTAGTCTGAGGTCATTTACGTTGGCTTGATCAGCTAGTCTGAGGTAATTTAAGTGCTTTATCAGCTAGTCTGGGGTTATTTACAGTGAGGAAAATAAGTATTTGAACACCCTGCTATTTTGCAAGTTCTCCCACTTAGAAATCATGGAGGGGTCTGAAATTTTCATCGTAGGTGCATGTCCACTGTGAGAGACATAATCGAAAAAAAAAAATCCAGAAATCACAATATATGATTTTTAAACTATTTATTTGTATGATACAGCTGCAAATAAGTATTTGAACACCGGTCTATCAGCTAGAATTCTGACCCTCAAAGACCTGTTAGTCCGCCTTTAAAATGTCCACCTCCACTACATTTATTATCCTAAATTAGATTCACCTGTTTGAGGTCGTTAGCTGCATAAAGACACCTGTCCACCCCATACAATCAGTAAGAATCCAACTACTAACATGGCCAAGACCAAAGAGCTGTCCAAAGACACTAGAGACAAAATTGTACACCTCCACAAGGCTGGAAAGGGCTACGGGAAAATTGCCAAGCAGCTTGGTGAAAAAAGGTCCACTGTTAGAGCAATAATTAGAAAATGGAAGAAGCTAAACATGACTGTCAATCTCCCTCGGACTGGGGCTCTATGCAATATCTCACCTCGTAGGGTCTCAATGATCCTAAGGAAGGTGAGAAATCAGCCCAGAACTACACAGGAGGAGCTGGTCAATGACCTGAAAAGAGCTGGGACCACCGTTTCCTAGGTTACTGTTGGTAATACACTAAGACGTCATGGTTTGAAATCATGCATGGCACGGAAGGTTCCCCTGCTTAAACCAGCATATGTCCAGGCACGTCTTAAGTTTGCCAATGACCATTTGGATGATCCGGAGGAGTCATGGGAGAAAGTCATGTGGTCAGATGAGACCAAAATAGAACTTTTGGGTCAGAATTCAACTAAACGTGTTTGGAGGAAGAAGAATGATGAGTACCTTCCCAAGAACACCATCCCTACTGTGAAGCATGGGGGTGGTAGCATCATGCTTTAGGGGTGTTTTTTTGCACATGGGACAGGGCGACTGCACTGTATTAAGGAGAGGATGACCGGGGCGACGTATTGCGAGATTTTGGGGAACAACCTCCTTCCCTCAGTTAGAGCATTGAAGATGGGTCGAGGCTGGGTCTTCCAACATGACAATGACTCAAAGCACACAGCCAGGATAACCAAGGAGTGGCTCTGTAAGAAGCATATCAAGGTTCTGGCGTGGTCTAGCCAGTCTCCAGACCTAAACCTAATAGAGAATCTTTGGAGGGAGCTCAAACTCCGTGTTTCTTAGCAACAGGCCAGAAACCTGACTGATCTAGAGAAGATCTGTGTGGAGGAGTGGGCCAAAATCCCTCCTGCAGTGTGTGCAAACCTGGTGAAAAACTACAGGAAACGTTTGACCTCTGTAATTGCAAACAAAGGCTACTGTATCAATATTAACATTGACTTTCTCAGGTGTTCAAATACTTATTTGCAGCTGTATCATACAAATAAATAGTTTAAAAATCATTTATTGTGATTTCGGGATTTATTTTTTTAGATTATGTCTCTCACAGTGGACATGCACCTACGATGACAATTTCAGACTCCTCCATGATTTCTAAGTGGGAGAACTTGCAAAATAGCAGGGTGTTCAAATACTTATTTTCCTCACTGTAATTAAGCTTTCACTAACTATTTTAGGGCAATTTGCATTGACCTTCACCAGCTAATCTGACACACCAGCTACATAACACAACGTGGAAAAATTTAGTCGTCAGAGTCCAGCACCACTGAAGGCCAGGGATGTTCGCTGGCCTCAGGTGTGCTGGAAGCTGAAATGTAGTAAAACTGTGCACTGTCTGACCCCGTTCCCAGCTGTTCTCATCGATTTTGGACTTTGATGCAAAGATTATGTAAGACGGGTCTTAGACCTCAATGAAACAGGAAATAACACAAACATGTTGATGCTCATGAAGGGAAGTTACTTTTTTTTTACAGAACCCTCTGAATTACTGACCTGACAGGTTTTACCCAGGCCCATTTCATCCCCCAGGATGCAGCCTTTAAAAGTCTTCATACACTCTATGAGCCATCGTACTCCTTTCAGCTGGTGGTTCCTCAGATTAATTCCTGTTCAACACAACACTAGGAATAAGAACAAAAAGTAGAATCTGGCAACGCTGTATATGTTAACCATTTATAATTGTGGATTATCTAGAAAACAATTTCTCGCCCACATCCACCCCAACCAGCTTGTCTTATCTTTCTTTAGCATCAAATTATCGAGAAATAAGATGAATAAAAATGTCTTGATATCTAACCAATTTAAAAAAATGCAAAGTTGCTTTTTTTATTTAGCAATTAAGGAAGGAGTCTCCAGTCTCAGTAACCGTTTCTCTGTAACACAACAGGCAGCATTTTTTATCTTATGATCTTCAAATCTAAATATACTCTAGCAAAATCCCATGACAGGACATGCTGTTAATGTGAAATAATCAGCATTGAGGCGCAACAACTCAGATTTCTCATTCCAGTCTGTTGTACGAGAATCTACAGTTTGGAAACACCTTCTCCTCCAGTGTTTTTTTTATTTTTTTTTTCTCCCCCAAATATAATAATGAATTAATAATGAAGACATCCAAAATATAAAAGCCATAGGATTATGTAGTAAACATAAAAATTTGCTAAATGTATCTTTGATGACAGCTTGGCAAACTCATACCATTCTCTCATAAAATTTACAAGGTAGTCAGTTCACAGGTGACTCTTGTCAAGAGTTCATTTGTGACATTTCTTGCCTTATTGATGTTCAATCAGTTGTCTTGTGCAGAAGAAAGGGCGAGTACAGTGACAATAGCCCTAATTAGAGCTGCTACAACTATTATTCAAATCTATATTATGGAAAGAAACAATTAAGTAAAGAGAAAAGACAGAACATCTTTACTTTACGAAATGGTCAGTGATCTGAAAAATCTCAAAAACATTAAATACGTCTCCAAGAGCAGCCTCCGAAACCGTTAAACACTATGATGTAACAGGCTCTTATGAGGACCTATCAAGAAAAGAAACCCAAGAGCTACCTCTGCTACAGAGGATAAGTTTATTAGAATTTCCAGCCTAAAAAACAACCAATTTACATAAATGTTTCTCAGAGTTTAAGTGGAAGATATATTTGAACATCCACTTCTCAGAGGAGACTGTGTGGTCAAATTGCGGCAAAGTAACCATTAGTTAACAAGCAGAAGAGACTTGCTTGGGCCAAGAAACACACAAAGACTAGAATATAGATCAGTGGAAAACTGTCTTTTGGTCTGAGGAGTCCAAAGTTGAGATTTTTCGGGTTTTAACCGAACGGCTTCATGGAGAAGATAGCGTGAAGGTGCGTTGCTGGCGACACTTTTGGTGATTTAGTCAAAATTGAGGGCACTCTTAACCAGCATTGCTACCACAGACATTTGCAACGACATACCATCCTATCTGGTTTGCACTTAGTGGTAGGTTACCTGTAGGTTATGGTGGATGGTTTGGAATGAGTTGGATTGGAGAGTGAAGAATAGCAGCCAACAAGCACTCAACATCTCAGAGAAGTTGAGTTGTTCAACACAGTTTTTTACATAATTCTGTATGTGATCTTTTATAGTTAAGATGTCTTCAGTATTATTGTAGAATTTTGACAATAGTAAAAAATAAAGTAAAACCACTGAAGCAATGGGCGTCTCCAAACTTTGAACTGTCACTGTATGGTCAACGAAGCCACGCCCCCTTCGAATGACCGATCAGGTTCGTTCAAACATAAACAAACCATCCTTTACTTTACCCAAACGCGTTTTATCTTCTTTCTCTCATCAAATTTAATTTATATATTTAACCAGGTTATTTATATGACGAATAAAACGGATTTTGCACCTTAAATGTTTCGTTACTTTCACTGGATTTGATACCAAACACTGTCCCAGTTCCAAAAGACTCCTTAGTATGCAACTCAAAGTACATTATATTTAATAATTTAATCCAAAATAATAACTTTATACACACTTCAGCGTTAATAAACCTCCGATATGCTAAGATGTGTGTGATTATTGTTGCTATGTAACTCGAAAAAACCGACAAATCAAACCAAAACATTCTTCCCGTTTTAGTTTTCTCCCTTTTTTTCCTCCCACACCTGTTAATCCACATTCCTGCAGGTCCTCCTCAGACAAAGTCGACTCTTTTTTCTCCGGTACGACTCTCTGAACAAGTCGAGAAAACTTCGACGTTCTCAACGTCTTCATGTTGTTAAACCGCTCCATCCACTTCCTTATTGCGCGCCACACGCGATTTCACTTCCGTGTGTGGGCGTGGCCAAGATGAAACGAGCCAATCATAACGCCGGGGTCGTGGCTTCCGAATAAAAATACATGAAATATATAAAAATTTATATAAAAAAAAAAAAATACAATGAAATTATAAAATTCAGAAGTTTAATAAAGATATAATTACATACACATTTGTAGTTTAAATGTACAGTTCAACCACACATTAAACATGTATTTCATTTGGGCAGGTATAAACACATTATAAATATATTCTGTATTATATATATATATATGTGTGTGTGTGTGTGTATATGTGTATATATATATATATATATATATATATATATATATATATATATATATATATATATATATATATATATATATATATATACACACACATATATACACACACACACACACACATATATATATATAAATACAGAATATATTTATAATGTGTTTATATATCTATATATTTATACACACACACTGCTTATGTGTGTGTGTTAATGTGAGTGTTTGCCCATGCTGAGGTCAAAATAGCATGCAAATTCTGCTATGAAGCTAAAATTTAAGTAATTTCTCACACACACACACACACACACACACACACACACACACACACACACACACACACTTACTTTAACAATATTGCACAGTTCTGCCAAGTAAAAATTTTCCCCAAATGCCGGGGACAATACATAAGCAAAAACTGGAAGTACAGAAAATATGTTTAGAAGATTTGAAGATTTACTAGATCTCGACTGAACAGAAAAGAATAAAGATCCCAGACACCAACACAATGCTTTCCATTTTCTCCGTATTCTCTGCCTTTTAAAACATCGTAATAAAATCTCTGTAACAATCTCCATGAAGTGTGGGCCAAAGTCGCATAGACGAATCTTGAGGCGACGTCAGTTTTTTACACAGTTTAAGCACATTTTGCCCATCATGGAGAAAAACTTGATTATGGCATCTCTAATAAAGACACAGAAAAGAAACGAGAGGTCAGTTTTCATGATAAATGCTTTTCGATTCATCAAGAATATTAATCATGTGACATTTTTTTACTATTATTTTTTTACAGGTTTTACTGAATAATATTTGCACTTCTTAATTCAGGGTTATGAAATTGTACAACATGCCTTTGAAGGTTAAATTAAAATAAGATTATTTAATAATATAAACACAAATAAATATGAATAAAATCAATACATTCAAGACATTTTGATAATGATGAATAATAATGAATGAAGATAAAAATGTTTAAAAGATACATGGATTTAGTATTTTTTTTTCTAAATTCACATATGCAGCAATAATTGTATTTATATCTTCTTTATAACTATAACTGATTACACATATAGACGTGTAGATTTGTTCAAGTTATTATAGAAATTTAAAGTATTATAAGTAAACACACCTTGCGAATGGGATGTACGATAGTCCATACCTAGAAAATAAATAAATAAATTAATTAATTAATTAATTAATTACCCAATGTTGTAAAGCAGTACGTTCTATTGTGATGCAGTAAATGAGATTTACGCCCCAGAACACACACTTACCAAGTAAACGCAATGACTTGCAAGATAACAAACAGCAACGCCAGAGCGAAAATCTTCCACTGTGGAAATGAGGTATTAAATACACAATTAACTACAAATTACAATAAACAATTCAATATCTGTTTCCTAACTAATTAACCCATCTCCAATTATAAAAAAAAAAACATAGATATAGAAGCATGCGCCGAAATATTTACACCTGGAGCAATTTCACATAGAAGTAAATAAAAAAATTATTATAATAAATAAATAAATGAATAACTTACCCAAAATGCTGCACACAGCGTCAGCACCAGGCACACCTACAGACAAAAACACAAAAATACAATCAACGTGACTTCTATAATAATTCCAAACGTCTTGCACGTATTAACAGTCATGTTTTATTATATGTCTTATAGACTGAACTACACCATATGGACAAAAGAATTGGGACTCCTGTCTTCTCTAGCCATATGCGCTTCTTCCACAAACTACTAGCACAAAGTTAGAGGCAGAAAATTGTACAGGACTTCTTTCAATGAGCATGACATTTTTCCTTCACTTTCACAAGGAGACCCCAAATCTGTTCCAGCATATACCAAGAACCCACCATCCTCTCAGTCCTGCTTTCATAAAAACTATCATTGCATTCATTTCGAACCTCACATTGTTTATTTCATGTGTGTTACATTAACACAAATCAACAAAGACTACCGTATTGCAACCCTGCACCTTCGACTTATTTGGAAATTATTATTTTCACTGCCTCACTTTTATAAACCCAAATTGCATAGTTAATGTGGTATTGTAGTAATGTAGTCGTATAGTTAATTTATAACTTTTTTTTTTACATAGATTTGATTTGATTTTTTGTTTTACACCAGCACACCATGACCAAATCCTTGCAACCCAAAATACCTGGCAATTAAGATGATTCTGATTCATGACCTGTTTTGAGCAATATAATGAAGATATGCTTTACCTAGTTTGGACTAGAAGATCTCCTGCTATAGAGCTCCGACCCTATTAAACACCTTTGGGGTAAGTGTGAAGACTGACTGCACCCCAGTCCTCCTCACCTTTTCACCTACATGACTTTGCTAACAACCTTCTCTCTGAATGAGGAAAAATCTCCCACAAAATCTAGTGGAACATCTTACCAGAAAAGAGTAGAGATTATTATATTATTATTAACAAGCAAATGTGGAAAAAGAAAAGATCTCAGTCTTATGCTAAAGTGTCCACAAACTTTTAATAACGTCCCTTGACTGGCATATTCTGGTCAATTTCAATGTGCCCAGTACAACAAAAATTCTAGATATATGGGAATTTTGACTCATCTCACGATCGAAAGTCAACCCAGGAAGATCGTTAACATTTTTCTAAACCAGACAAAGATCCGAATGGTGATAGTTCGATGGACTGTCACAGATTTGACCTTACATGTACAATATAAATTCATAGATCATGTAGTCGGTTACTTGTAACTGTTCTAAACATGGTACATAGTTTATTCCATGCTCAGTGTCGATACTTTATTACGATTGGCTTTAAGTTCAGGTGTGAGTTCAGTGCATTTAAAACACTTGTAGTTTGTGTTTGTTAGTTAAATCAGTGTTTTATATGTATGTGCTGCTTAGAATCACCTGTAATCATTGGAACATAAAGTTTCAGTTCCATCCAGAGTAAAACAGCTTTTGTAGACATCTCCTGATGACATCACTGAGCTCCACGGAGGAGTTTTGTGTGTGGTGAAACTAATGTGGCGATTATGGTAATTTTGATCAAAGCACAATATGATTTTTTTACAAACCAGAGCATAAAACGAGAAATTAGATCATCTTCTTCTTTTTTCGGCTGCTCCCATTAGGGGTCGCCACAGCGGATCATCCGTCTCCATACCACCCTGTCCTCTACATCTGCCTCTTTTACACCAACTACCTGCATGTCTTCCCTCACCACATCCATAAACCTCCTCCTTGGCCTTCCTCTTTCCTCCTACCTGGTGGCTCCATCCTCAGCATTCTTCTACCAATATAATTCATGTCCCTCCTCTGCACATGTCCAAACCATCTCAATCTCGCCTCCCTCACCTTGTCACTAAAACATCCTACATGCACTGTCCCTCTAATAAACTCATTTCTAACCCTGTCCATGCTCGTCACTCCCAACGAAAACCTTAACATCTTCAGCTCTGCCACCTCCAGCTCCATCTCCTGTCTTTTACTCAATGCCACTGTTTCTAATCCATACAACATCGCAGGTCTCACCACAGTCCTATAAACTTTCCCTTTCATTCTTGCAAATGCCCTACTATCACAAATCACTCCTGTCACTCTTCTTCACCCACTCCACCCTTCCTGCACACTTTTCTTTACTTCTCTAACACACTCTCCATTACTTTGCACTGTTGACCCCAGGTACCTGAACTCCTCCACCTTCTCCACCTCTTCTCCCTGCAACCGCATCACTCCACTGCCCTCCCTCTCATTCACACACATGTACTCTGTCTTACTCCTACTGACATTCATTTCCCTTCTCTCCAGCGCATATCTCCACCTCTCCAGGCTCTTCTCAACCTGCTCCCTACTCTCACAACAAATCACAATATCATCCGCAAACACCATAGTGCAGGGAGACTTCTGTCTGACCTCGTCCGTCAACCTGTCCATCACCACTGCAAACAGGAAAGGGATCCTTGATGCAGTCCAACCTTCACCCTGAACCAGTCTGTCATACCTACTGCACACTTCACTGCCATCACACTGTCCTCATACGAGGGGACTGTCCTCATACATGTCCTGCACCACCCTCACATACTTCTCTGACACACCTGACTTCCTCATACAATACCACAACTCCTCTCTTGGCACCCTGTCGTCTGCCTTCTCTAAATCCACAAATACACAATGCAATTCCTTCTGTCCTTCTCTATACTTCTCCAACATTCTCAAAGCAAATAAGGCATCTGTGGTGCTCTTCCTCGGCATGAAACCATACTGTTGCTCACAGATGGTCACCTCTTCTCTCAGCCTGGCTTCCACTACTCTTTCCCATAACTTCATGGTGTGACTGATCAGTTTAATTCCACTGTAGTTACTGCAAAACTGCACATCTCCTTTATGCTTAAAGATTGGTACCAGCACACTTTTTCTCCATTCCTCTGGCATCTTCTCACCTTCCAAAATCCTGTTAAACAATCTGGTCAAAAACTCCTCTGCCATTTCTCCTAAACATCTCCACACTTCTACCGGTATGTCATCTGGTCCAACCGACTTTCCACTCTTCATCCTCTTAATCGCTGCTCTCACTTCCTCCATACTAATCCTATCCACTTCCTGTTTCACCAGCTCCACACCATCCAACCTTCTTTTGCTCTCATTTTTCTCGTTCAACAACTGCTCAAAATACTCCCTCCACCTTCTCAACACACTGTCCTCACTAGTCAACGCATTTCCCTCTCCATCCTTTACTGCTCTAACTTGCAGTACATCCTTCCCAGCTCGTTCCCTCTGTCTGGCCAATCGGCATAAATCCTTTTCTCCTTCTTTAGTGTCCAACCTCTTATACAGCTCCTCATATGCCTTTTCCTTGGCTACACTGTCCCCTGCCACCACCTTACAGTCTCCAATCTCCTTCAGGTTGCATCTCCTACACAGAAGATAATCCACCTATGTGCACCTTCCTCCACTCTTATACGTCACCCTATGATCCTCCTTCTTCTTAAAATAAGTGTTAACCACTCTCCTGCACTGCTCCTTTCCCTGCCGTCTCTGCAGACGTCTTCCTCCTCTCCTTCTTCTCCTTCGGCCAACAGTAGCCCAATTTCCACCGGTACCCTGTCGGCTAACGATACTTGTGGCGGTTGTTGTTAACCCGGGCCTCGACCGATCCGGTATGAAATTCTCATTTGTGATCCGCATATTTGATTTGGCACATGTTTTATGCTAGATGCCCTTCCTAACGCAACCCTCCCCATTTACCCGGGCTTGGGACCGGCACTAAGAGTGCACTGGCTTGTGCATCCATAATGGCTGGGTTAAAACGAGAAATTAGATATATAACAAAAACCATAGATAAAAACTCCAACAGCTTTATTATTAGTAGAGATACAGCCCAGATGCACTACTTTATCTCTGAGAATGATCTCGGGCAGCAGATTTCTAGCTTTTAATCGAGCCATACAGTATATAAAATATATTTTTTTTAAACGATACTTCATGTCTGAGAAAGTCATATGGTTTACTTTAATTTATTGTATTTTTCGGACTATAAGCCGCTGTTTTTTTTCCACGTTTTGAACCCGTGGCTTAAACAACGAAGCGGCTTATTTATAAATTTTTCCTGGGTTTTTCCCGGTTTCACAAACTTCAAGCTAAAAAACTGAACCCCATAACATTAGACCAATTAAATTTCCGAACGGAAACGAAAAAAATGCACCTCACCTGTGTTCTGAGCTGCACGGCATCGGGAGAAAAAAAATTTTTTAAACGCATGACGATGCCAAAAGAAAAACACCCGAGAACATTGATTGTGAAAGGAAGGAGGAAGACAGTGAACAACGACTTTCTTGGTAGGCTACTGTTTAGATACAAGCCGTTGTAACGCGTTGAGTCTGGGTGAAGGGAGAGCTCGCTAACTCCAGTTGCAACAGAAATCATATAAGAACAGACAGGTTTCCAAAACTCGTGCTTTTTTATTTTTTTTGGCAACAGCGTTACGGGTTAGTCGAAGAAACTTAGAAATAAGCATCAAAAAAAAAAAAAAAAAGCGGCGGCAGGCTATTCCCAAAATGCCGCTCTGCTCTTAAAGGATGCACCTCACCTGCTCTTAAAGGAGCACTGTCTTTCGTAAAAGCCTGTGTAAAGTTCATTAGTTTCAATGTAGACACTGCGGCTTATTTATGTTCAAAATAAAAATCTTCAGTGGGTGCGGCTTATATATGGGTGTGCTTTATAGTCCGAAAATTACGGTATACGATCTTACGGAAAGTTTTTTGTAGTAAAAAACATCACGATTAATCCGTTTTGTTATTAAAATGGTGTATTGAATACTGTTTATTGCTTCTGGTAAAGTTTGAAAATATTTAAAATGTTTGGTCTGCAATATGAAGCCAATATGGAGCGCATTCTTTCCTGCTGTTTTAAAAAAAATTTGGTTGTCCAATGTATGTATTAATAGGTTTTTGTATTTAAGATATAGTGTAGTCTGTACAAGTTGATATTGTTTATTATTTAAGGGTTTAAGGATCGAAAAACATTTTCATACCATTAATAAACTGGACATTTCTGGAAACTACAACTGCCAGTATTTTACTGTAAATTTTACAGTTCCTTTAAAAGTTTAATATAACTTGAAGAACAGTTAAAATAAAAATTTTTATAGTAGATTTCTGGCAACCACACCTGGCAGTTTGCTTATCGTAAATCGTAAATTTTACGATTTGTTTCTAGTGTGTAACAGGAATTTAAGTAAAATTCCTGTTCCTTTTTTGTTCCTTTTAGTCAGTTTTGCATTGCAAACACTAAGAACAGCTTTAATCCTCAATGCTGGGAAGTGACCATGATATAAGGTGATAATCCCCAGCTAGGTGTGAAGCCTTACAGCATTTTAATGCTCTGTGCTTCAACTCGGGCCGTTCTTCACCTCCACATCATGCACATCACGTTGTATAACATCTCACACCTACTGTAGCCCTGGATTATCACCGTTCTTATAAAACTGCAACGTTGTCACTGCGAAAGGCACACATTAACAGTAAACCTGTATTAATGTTAATCCAGAAAGCAGGGAGGGGTTTCGTGCAACACAGGATGCTTCGCGTCAAAACCTCTTTCTATTCCTAATTATAAAGCATCTCAGACCACGCCAGCCACGTCGGAGGAATGCTCAATGTGTCGTCAAGCTACTTTGATTTTTGTCACGTCTACGCAGAACATTCCAAAGTTCTGCACACTGCATCGTAATGGGGTGAATCGTGTCGCATTGCTTCGGTAGCTGCTTCATACGCATCTGTAATGTATAGTATTATTGACGTGCCTTCGAGATATGCAGATGCGCATTCTTAGCGTTTACGTCACTTGGAAGACACCCTTAGCTCAAGGGGCCACCAATGGCAGCTTTGTGGAAGAAGCACATATTTGGGAACGTCAGGTTTCCCGATATTTTGTCCATATAGTGTACTGTAAAAGGCAAAATTACAAAAATAAGTCTTAATGCCAAAGAGTTCCTGCCAGTTTTGTGCAAATGTTCAAGACAATCTTTTATAATGCGGAAGATATAACTGTCTGAACAAGGGGAGATTCAGAGTGTTGAAACTTCCCTCTTGGGCTCCTCAAAAAGCAAAATAAACATGATAAAAATGGCTCTAGGTCGCCCTTATTGAAAAAAAATACAGTGAAACCCGGTTATGTCGATGTCCTAGGTGGTTGCTAAAAAGCATCGAGATAACCAGTGATCGAGATAAACAAAAAATCAATATGGCAGCAATATATTCACGTGCTTGAAATTTCTTTATGTACATGATGTGCGTTAATAAATGAGAATGTGCATGAACGTGTTTTGAAGGTTTTTTTTTACACAACAGCGCTGCCGCGATTTGTTTGAGGAAGGCATGTTATAAAAATACATACAGTACATGTTTGTTAACTGTCAGGAATCCACCTGCCACGCCCCCTTCGGCGCCCCCTTCGGCGTGGCAGGTGCTTTCTCGGCCGCTTTCTCTGAAGCTCCCGGCTTCAATCGCGCACATATGGTGCTCGTTTATCATCAACGATTAACTTCCACACTTTCACCATCCATTATTGTTGGTATATGTTGGTTAACGGCGGGCGTTGTTATCGCTCATGCGTATCCTGGTACGTGTCTTCCCACCGACACTCTCTCAACGGCTGCGCTTTTCTTCCCAAAAGGCATCGCGGATTCCCCCCCGATCCTGCCGTTGGTAATTCTATGCTTTTGCTGCTCATCCCACGTTCTCCCGTGTGCTGTTCAGCGCCGCGCTTCTACTTTCGCCTCCCGTTTATCGCATAACATTTAACAACAAAAGGCATATGTGCACTAACTAACAGCAGAGATTCACCAGTATACAATACAAAAACTGTAGCATCTGTAAGGATTGATTTTTCCGCCACTTTCGCGAGTTCTTCTGCAGCTGCACAGTACCGATAGAGATAACTGACGTTAAATGGCAAATTTTCCCCCCCTTGTGCTTGAGATATCAGGGTTCGGCGACATAAAAAAGTCGACAGAACCATTAAAAAATGCTTAGACAAAGTGAGAATTTGGCGGTTCCACTTCAAAAACGTTGACTTAATAGGGTTGTCAAGTTAACCGAGGTCGAGATAACCGGGTTCCACTGTAATAAAACAACTGCATAATAACATTGCTGCATCAGTTACTTAATAGAACAATAAACGTACTGTTGTTACTACAGTGCACAGAAGTCTACAGTTTTCAGCCAGGGTTATGTCCAGCACTCTCCTCACGCTGTTGCGTGTGCACTTCATACTGTTTTGTGCACAGTTGTGTTACACCAGGGTCCTGAAGAAAGAACCATTTCCTCCCAATGCATGCAGAGAAATGAGGATGAAAGCCCACTCTGTGAATAGAAATGAAATAAAAATGCCCTCTAGGCTGCCTCTGCATGTGAGAAAATGAACTGCTAATGTTTCATGGACTTCTTTCTAGAGTGGATAAGGCATTTAATCTCATTTTCTCCACTGGAAAGAACATGATGCTCTACAAAGAACATGATTAGGTGCCCTCTAGCCATCCCTGTAATTTAAACCTCACCACTTTGGTGCACATATTGTGCTTTTTTTTGCCTTGTAACCATTTTCACTCTTGCAAACTCCTGCAAAACACTTGAAGTAGTAATGAGTACAACCGTTTTTATTCTTGAGGGCTGATTTTTTTTCAAGAGGAATCAATGTGTCAAAAGAAAAGAGAGACAAGTTGAGCTCCGAAACCATTATTTTAAAGACCTGGGCATTTGCACTAGTCTGTGTTATGGATGTGCATCTTCATAACTGAGGCCGATCTGATTCGCATCTCGATGCATAGCCAACAATCAGATACATTAAAGATACATATGAAGCAGCTTCCGATTGTGATACGATTCACCCCGTCACCATGCAGTGCGATCCGATCTCGATTCGATTCAACACGATGCGATTCACTGCAATACGATTCAATTTGAAAACATGCTGCTATACATCTCAATATGGTACAGATAATTAGCTTTTAGTTCTTTGGTCCAGACAGACAGCAAATCATCAATTTACTTAAGTGTCCTCTTAAAAACGATTAAATAAATCCAGACGTTTTTTTTCCTGTCCTGTGGAAGATGCAGCTCTACCTCTGCCATGTTAATCTGTATTCTATGTGACTCTACTCTATGTCATGTTCACGTAGCAGCAGCGGTGCTGAGAGAACGCTCACGAGAAACAGTTTAGAGACAAGGAATTGATCTACATAGTAAATATTGGTCACAAATGATTGGTCACTTTCGAAATAATAAAAGTATAACACATCTGCTAATAATCATATCTAAATAAATAGTTGTCTACCGGTGCAAATATGTTTAAAAACAATGCATTGCGATACAAATGCCAACTTGTATCTGATGCACATTTTCTATAAAATCAATGCATCACATTGTTAACGTTTATTTCAATGTACCAATGAGAATCGGTGAACCTTACCATCAGTATTCTGGATAAAAGACCAGCAAAAAATTATGAATTATTTGGGAAACCAGGTAAAGATAATTTTGGTTTTAAGGCAAGTAATGAAAACGGAAACTCACCAGCATGACCACCGTTGCGACGAGTCTGGTTTTGTCAAACATCCTCTTCAGCTGCTTCATCGGTCCCATCAGGAACATGGTGCTGCAGAAACCACCAGTTTAACCCTGTTACCTCCAGGTTTTGATAAGTGGAACTGTAAATAAATGGAAACTGACCTGAACAAGGAGCAGATGTTCCCGAATGTGTAAAGAACGATGAAGAGAATCATCCCGATTTTTGGGAGGAACAGGAAGCACACACCCTAACACACACACAAACATGATGAAGTCAAGTCGGCATTTCTTCGCTTTCCACTTGTATACAGTACAGAACACAGTGAAACAAAACAATGTTCCCTCAGGACCAAAGTGCAACATGAGACCACACAAATGAACAAAATGCAACAGAACACAAAACGAACTAGGACACAACTTAAAGTGCACGTGTGCAACCAGCTTCATTAACAGCTCAAATGAACACGTTTGCAGTTTTGGTGTGCTCTGATTGGGCAGAACTCTCTACAAACAAGCAAATCTATGATGCATTATAAAAAGTCCAAACTGACATTTTAACACTCAAATAAATGGTAACAGCTTAAGCTAAATTTGGCACAAATTGCAGATAAAACATTGTATTTACATATACAGTATTTATTATTATACGGACAAATCATTTGCACAATCACAAATCTACATTTCTACCTCTGGATGGAGATATTTTCAATTAGAGACACTCTGTGCACCTGAGGTATGGTTCCACACGAACGGCCTAAAGATCCATGAAAGTTCTGAGCAACTCATGAACACTAAGGATGGACTTGGACTTGTGTAATGGCTCAGGATCTCAGGTTGCATTTAAGCGCCAACCGCTGCACACCTCAACACTGATGGAACTCTAATGAATAGACATTCGAAAATGAGGACGGGTTTCCTTTTAAATCTGGTTCCTCGCAAGGTTTCTTCCTGATGCCATCTCAGGGAGGTTTTTTGTTAGAAAATTATTAGGAACAAACTTATAGGGACTAAACTTTCCAACTTTATAATGTCTTTGTCTCTGTAAAGCTGCTTTGGGACAATGTTAATTGTTAAATGAGCTGTAAAAATCATTTAAATCTGAACTGAAATGGAATAAACAGATTTTAATTTTATCCGACTCCTACAGAGAGGTTCACTAGAGAACAGTGACTCGTCTGCAACTCGAAAGACGCGTATCTGAGCGCATTCCTGATCTATGTGTGACATTCCTGAGAGCTGGTCCGACCTGCCACACTGCCCAACTCGTTCCCATCACACACACACACACACACACACACACACACACACACACACACACACACACACACACACGTCAGAGTGACAAATCAGCCCTCCAAAAGTGTTTCCTTTAGCAATCTTGAAAGTTATGAAGCTACTGTAAAACATATCTGCTCATACAAACCAGGATGGAGCAGAGGATCCCGAAGCCCATGCAGATAGCAAAGCCCCTCACCCGAGTTCTCCATGACAGTGTGGATGCTTCATTCACTGTCTAAACAGGACAAAGAGCAAGTTAAAGTCTTTTCAGATATATATAATATACAGGAACAGGATGTGAGAGGAAACCATTAATACTGGAAGTCTTGTTTTTATTTTTAAGGACCCGGCAATGGGATTTGAACTCACAACCTTTCTTTTATCAACTCAATCACTTTTACTGAAGCAGAAATAGAATACTGAGCACAGAATCACAGCACATACGTCCAAAAAAAAACCTTACATAAATATAATTACGTGTATAATTACTTTAGATGTTATACTACACCGTGCGTCATGGGTGCGCATTTTCGGTGCGCATTTTTGGAAATATGGCCTCATCCAATGGAGATGAATAAAAGCAACACATTTCTCTCCAGATCCTGGAAGAAAAAAAAAAACACACCACGTCTTTACCTCGATTATGTTCGGTGTGCTGTCGGTGTTTCCGTCCTGGCCGCTCAACACTGCTCTTAATTTATCCATAAACCTTTCCAAAAGAGTGGAACAGCCTCCCGAAAAAAAAAACTAACACCTGGATTATTTTTTATTTACTTATTATATATTTCTGAAAGGAGGACGAGTTTTGAAGGCCAGGTAGGTGATGATGATGAGATCATGACATGCTACACCTGAAGAAAAAAAAAAAACCACCAATACGCAAGACGCGTGACGCCGCACAGAGGTGATTACCAGGAAATTCTCCAGGTACACGTTTTACCTGGATCATGTGATGCCAAATTTAATTCAATTCATTTTTATTTGTACACTATACCGCTTTTATGAACATTGTCTCAAAGCAGATTTACGGATATAAAGAAGTTATAAAGTTGTATAAAAGAATGTACACCTTTGGTGTCTATAAAATCCCTGAGATGGCAGATGGAGAGAGAGAGAGAGAGAGAGAGAGAGAGAGAGAGAGAGAGAGAGAGAGAGAGAGAGGAATGGTGTCATATGTCATATCTAAATCACTACCAGGATTTTGTTTCAATCAGAACAACAATAAAAAAATAACACCATAAAAATCTCACCTTATGATAAAATATCTCAATTAAAATGAATAATTTGCCACGATTTTAAACTCCATTATTAAATATTTTTTATGTAAATGTATTTTTTTTTTTATTTACTAGAACTTACTGTGCTGTTATAATTATGAGGAATCTTTAAGATAATGTTTTTTTTATAATTCTGAACAGAATAGAGTGTGATGCTGAATTTAGCCACTAGATGGCAGTATTACAGTGTAACAAACCCCCCAAACCTTTTAGTTTTTGTTTTATTCTAATACCAAGTCTACTATTAATAAAATATAATACGGTGAATATAAATATTACCTCAATTTAAACATCATATTCAAGCTTTAGACAAATAAATTATTTCTGATTTTAGTAAGTAAACAAGAAAATGACCTTTTACCTTTAGGCATTCGTCAAGGTACTGTGAAACCTGCACCATGTAAACTCCGGACACCTGAATTTTCCAGCCATGTAAGGTTCTTTAACAGACTGTTACCGCAGAGGCACACATGCCCCTGCATGACGATGCCCCTGTGCACAAATCCAGCTTCATGAAGATCTGCTATACATGGATTAGAGTGGAAGATCTGCTATAAAGCTCCAATCCTATTAAACACCTTTGGGATAAATGTAAACACTGACTGCACCCCAGACCTCCTCACCTCTCCTACATCAGTACCTTCCTTTACTAACACCCTTGTAAATGATCACAAATCTCCAACAAACTCCAAAATCTAGTGGAACATCTTCCCAGAAGAGTGGAGGTTGTTATACGAGCGAAGGGGGACTAATGGGATGGTAGGATAGAAAGCACATCTCAATCTTATGCTCCGGTGTCCACAAACATTTTGTTTATCTAGTGTATATCAGGAGGACAAACTCTATTCCTCTGGAATCATTTAAAAATGTAATACATTTATTATGTTCCTCAAAATTCTACAAACAATCACCCATGACAACGTGGTGTCATCCACTGATCATTCAATTCAATTCAATTCATTTTTATTTGTATAGCGCTTTTAACAATGAACATTGTCTCAAAGCAGCTTTACACAGATAATGCGGTGATTAAAAATGAATGTGTTCTTTATGAGTAAGTTTGTCCCTGATGAGCAAGCCGGTGGCGACTGGCGACTGTGGCAAGGAAAAACTCCCCGAGATGGTATAAGGAAGAAACCTTGAGAGGAACCAGACTCAAGAGGGAACCCATCCTCATCTGGGTTACACCGAATGTCCATTTGTGGCAGGTATACAATGTTGCGGGTGCAGTGATGATGATCAAAAGTGAAATGTATTTCTGAGTCAGTGTAGGAGACTGTTGACATCAACTACAGTCCAATCCATCCTCAAAGCTCCCGTTCTTACTCCGGAATTTCATGGAACCACCCAAGGCGTTGATGACAAACCTTCCCCAGCTGCATAGAGTGGCCTCCAGTCAAAGAGAACACTATCCAGAGGCAGGCCTGGATGAAGTGGGAATCCTTGAGATGTTTCTACAACTTGATTGGAGTTCACTTGTGGTAAATTCAGCTGATTGGACATGATTTAGAAAAGTACACACCTGATCTATAAAAGGTCCCACAGTTAACAGTGTGTGTCAGAGCACAAACCAAGCCATGAAAATCAAGGAATTGTCTGTAGAAAACCAGGCGATGCTCATCACCTGGCCAATACCATCCCAAATATACCAAACTGCCCCACTAGAAATAGCTGTCAAGCTTGTAGCATCAAACTCAAAAGACTCGAGGCTGTAATTGGTGGCGAAGGAGCTTCAACAAAGTATCGAGCAGAAGCTGCTTCAACAAAGAAGCTGCTTTGTTGAAATTTCAACAATTTTATTATTATAAGTTTTTAAATAAATTCGCAAAGATTTCAAACAAACTTCTTTCACGTTGTCATTATGAGGTTTTGTTTGTAGAATTTTGAGAAAAAAAATAAATTTAATTCATTTTGGAATAAAGCTTTATAGCTCAGATTGTATATATAAAAAAGTTAGGAAACTTGAGGAAAACCTTCTTTCTGTATTTATTTATGTAGACGAGGTGCTAATTTTATTTACATTTACAATTCGAAACAATGCAAGAAAGAAAAATGACAGACAAATTTTTTTTTTTCATTTGCTGTGACTAATCACTCCTTAATACTACAATATAATACCCAACCCTCTTATTGTAGTATTCAGAAAGCCAGAATGTGAACTTAATCACAATGTTTTTTTTATAGGATTTAACTAAACAAAAAAATTTATACACAATGACACAAAATCATCCACAACAACTTGATGGAACATCATGACTTTAAACTCCATTATTAAATATTTGTAACTGATTGCATATGTTTATTTATTAATAATAGAACTTACTGTGTTGTTAACTTGATGGGAAATCTTTCAAATAATGCTGAAGTGTAATGTGTTTTTTCTTTTCCAGGAAATAATCTTATCTCTTTATAATAATCTCTAATATTTGCAAACCAGAAAGTGCAAAAGAAATAAACAGACACTAATACAGTACAGTAAAAGTGTGAATCCTGTTTGGTCTCTTGCAATTAATATGAATCAAATATACAAACGTAAATACATTTGTGCTGTTGAAATGTATATCTGCCATACAAAAGAAATTTTACTTTGTGAATTTTAAATTATTGTGATCCAAACCCTAGTTTCTATCAGGAAACTGTGCACCGTCTTTCTATTCTGATGGGAATCTTCTTCTTCTACTTTTGGCTTCTCCCATTAGGGGGCACCACAGCGGATCATCCGTCTCCATACCCCCCTGTCCTCTACATCTTCCTCTTTCAACCCAACTACCTGCATGTCTTCCCTCACCACATCCATAAACCTCCTCCTTGGTCTTCCTCTTTTCCTCCTTCCTGCGGGTCCATCCACAGCATTCTTCTACCGATATACCCCATGTCCCTCCTCTGCACATGTCCAAAACATCTCCATCTTGCCTCCCTCACCTTGTCTGCAAAATGTCCTACATGCATTGTCTCTTTAATAAACTCATTTCTAATCCTGTCCATCGTCGTCACGCCCAACAAAAACCTCAACATCTTCAGCTCTGCTACCTCCATATCCACCTCCTGTCTTTTACTCAATGCCACTGTCTCCAAACCATACAACATCTCAGGTCTCACCACAGTCCTATAAACTTTCCCTTTCACTCTCGCAGATACTCTTCTATCACAAATCACTCCTGCTATCACTCTTTTTCACCCACTCCACACTGCCTGCACTCTTTTCTTCACTTTTCTAACACACTCTCAATTACTTTGCACTGTTGACCCCAGGTACCTGAACCTCTTCTCCCTGCAACCGCACCACTCCACTGCCCTCCCTCTCATTCACACACATGTATTCTGTCTTACTCCTACTGACTTTTATTCCCCTTCTCTCCAGCGTGTACCTCCACCTCTCCAGGCTCTTCTCAACCTGCTCCCTATTCTCACCACAAATCACAATATCATCCTGAAACATCATAGTCAATGGAGACTCCTGTCTGACCTCATCTGTCAACCTGTCCGTCACCACTGCAACCGGAAAAGGCTCAGGGCCGATCCTTGATGCAGTCCAACTTCCACCTTGAACCAGTCTTTCGTTCTACTGCACATTTCACTGCTGTCACACTGTCCTCATACATTTCCTGCACCACCCTCACATACTTCTCTGACACATCTGACTTCCTCATACAATACCACAACTCCTCTCTCTACCCTGTCATACGCTTTCTCTAAATCCACAAATACACAATGCAATTCCTTCTGTCCTTCTCTATACTTCTCCATCAACATTCTTAAAGCAAATGATGCGTCTGTGGTGCTCTTCCTTGGCATAAAACCATACTGTTGCTCACAGATGGTCACCTCTTCTCTCAGCCTGGCTTCCACTACTCTTTCCCATAACTTCATGGTGTGACTGATCAACTTAATTCCCCTGTAGTTACTGCAGGTCTGCACATCTCCTTTATTCTTAAAGATCGGTACCAGCAAACTCCTTCTCCATTCTTCAGGCATCCTCTCACCATCCAAAATCGTGTTAAACAACCTTTTTAAAAACTCCACTGCATCTCTCCTAAACATCTCCATGCTTCTACTGGTATGTCATCTGGTCCAACCGACTTTCCACTCTTCATCCTCTTAAGAGCTGCTCTTACTTCATCCTTACTAATCCTATCCACTTCCTGTTTCACCAGCTCCACACCATCCAACCTTCTCTAGCTCTCATTTTCCTCGTTCAACAACTGCTCAAAATACTCCCTCCACCTTCTCAACACACTCTCCTCACTAGTCAACACATTTCCATTTCCATCCTTTACTGCTCTAACTTGTACCACATCCTTCCCAGCTCGATCCCTCTGTCTGGCCAATCGGTACAAATCCTTTTCTCCTTCCTTAGTGTCCAACCTCTCATACAGCTCCTCATATGCCTTTTCCTTTGCCTACTCCACATCCCTCTTCACCTGCTGCCGCATCTCCTTGTACTCCTGCCTACTTTTCTCATCACTCTGTCGATCCCAATTCTGTTTCTCCAACCTCTTTCTCTTTATGCTTTTCTGCACTTCCTCATTCCATTTGTCTTCCTTTCTATTTCCAGATGTCACACCAAGTACTTTTCTAGCTGCCTCCCTCATCACTCCTGCAGTAGTTTCCCAATCATCCAGCACCTCTTCACCACCACCGAGCCTCTGTCTGACCTCTTCCCTGAACCTCACACTACACTTTTCCTCCTTCAGCTACCACCATCTTATTCTTTTTACAGTCCTCACTCTTCTTCTCTTCTTTTTCACCTCCAAAACCATCCTACAGACCACCATCCGATGCTGTCTAGCTACACTGTCCCCCGCCAACACCTTACAGACACCAATCTCCTTCAGGCTGCATTTCCTGCACAGAACATAATCCCCCTGTGTGCACCTTCCTCCACTGTTATACGTCACCCTATGAGCCTCCTTCTTCTTAAAATACATGTTCACCACTGCCATTTCCATCCTTTTAGCAAAATCTACCACCATCTGCCCTTCAAAATTCCTCTCCTTTAAACCATACCTACCATCACCTCCTCATCACCTCTGTTCCCTTCACCCAAACCTACATGCCCATTTAAATCTGCCCCAATCACCAATCTTTCATTCCTAGGTTCACCTTCTACCACTTCATCTAATTCACTCCATAATCTTTCCTTCTCCTCCATCTCACAACCCACTTGTGGAGCATAACCACTGATGACATTTATCATCACCCCTTCAACTTCCAGCTTCACGATCATCACCCTATCAAAGACCCTCTTCACCTCCACTACACTCTTACTGTACTCTTCCTTCAGAATCACCCCTACACCATTTCTCTTTCCATCCACACCATGATAGAACAGTTTAAACACCTCCAATGTTCCTGCTCTTACTCCCTTTCCACTTGGTTTCCTAAACACACCACATATCTACCTTTCTCCTCTCCATCATATCAGCTCCATCTGTCCCTTTACCAGTCATAGTACCCACATTTAAAGTCCCTACCCAAACTTCCACTCTCCTCCACTTCTCCTTCTGTCTTCCTCCTCTTCTTCTCCTCCTTCGGCCAACAGTAGCCCAATTTCCACCGGTGCCCTGTTGGCTAACGATACCTGTGGCGGTCGTTGTTAACCCGGGCCTCGACCGATCCGGTATGAATTTCTTATTTATGATCTGCATGTACGATTTGGCACATGTTTTACACTGGATGCCCTTCCTAACGCAACCCTCCCCATTTATCTGATGGGAATGAGATGTTCATTAACATAAATACTTGAATTTGAGGGATGAATTGAGGATTTTGAGAAAAGTTCAGGCTTTTGCAAGAAATCCAATGTGTTATGTTGTTTGTACACATTGTTTTTAGAAATGGTTTTGCAAATTTAAAGGATGATTCGAGAAACGCTTCAAAGCAACTGAGGAAAACCTCAGGCATCAGCAGACACTTGTACACAATCGATTAAATGAATGTACCAAAGCATTCACAATTTGTTTAAAGCAGCGAGACATGATTTTATGGCGTCATGTTGTGGAGTTTTGAGAAATTTATTACTGATCTGAGAAACGCCCCAAAGCAACTGAGGAAAACTGATATCACATAAATATTACTGTGTACTGTGTACCACTGTGTATAGTAGAAATGACAATAAAAGCCTCTTTACTTGACTTGTTAATTGAGAATAAAGCTGAAAGTAACCACTAGATGGAAGTATTACAGCGAACAAAACCTTCAACTTTTCTTTCTTTCTTTCTTTTTTTCTTTCTTTCTTATACCTCACCTACATAGTCAGAAGTATCTAGTATGTCATAATACAAACCAAACATAAGATTATTACAGTTTTTCTCAGTTGGAGTTTGGAGCGTTTACCAGATCAGAAATTAGATTCTCAAAGCTGCTTGTTCAGCCTCCACATCATTGAGTCATTTGTGCTCAGCATAAGAACAGTTCTTGTTGCTTTGTTTAAATTGTGAAAACTTTTGAACATTGATTTATTTAATTGTGTACAAGTGTCTGCTGTTTTCTACATTATCAGTTGTTAATGTTCATGTTGATCAAAATATATTCTACAGGTTTCACCTGAATAGTTTTAACCCCCAAAACCATCTCAGCATCAGTTGATTGTATAAGTCATTGAATGCAAAATTGATAAACCAGTTGTCAGAATCTGTCATGTCAAATTATTTTTGTTTTAAACGACAATAGATCAACCAATGATCAACCAGTTCTCTAAAACAGGTCAAAGGTGAATCTTGTGAACCTTAATTTGTAGAGTGAATACAGACAGAGAAAAACACAGAATTATAATTTCTCAAAATGGATGAACAACAAAGAAACAAACGAACACTAATACAGTACAGTAAAAGTGTGAATCCTGTTCGGTTTCTTACAATCAATATAAATTACATATACAATCAAATAAATGAATTTGTGCTGCTAAGATTCATATATACCAAACAGAAGGAAGTCAAATTATGTGCATTTTCAGTCACTGTGATCCAAACCATAGTTTACATCAAGATATACTGAAACTGTGCAGCATCATACTGGAAACACTACTAAACATTATGACGATTTGTTTGTGAATAATGATGAAGGCACTTTTCATTCTGATGGGAATGAGATGATCATTGACACAAATACTAATTTTTGAGAAAAGTTCAGGCTTTTGCATGAAATCCAATGTGTTGTGCTGTTTGCACAAATTGTTTTGAGTAATGCACACACTGGTTTGCAAATATTAACGATGATTCGAGAAACGCTCCAAAGCAACTAAGAAAAACTGTAAATTAATGTACAAAAAATGATGATGAAAGCAACAAGAAAATAATTTTATTTCTGTTTTAAGAAACGCTCCAAAGCGACTAAGAAAAACTGTAAACCTTTTAAGAGGGACAGACAGACAGACAGACAGACAGACAGACAGACAGACAGACAGACAGACAGACAGATAAAAATGCACATATTATAGCAGTAAAGCAATTTACATGACAGATGAAAGATAAGAGAATGAATATATAGATATACAGTATACACTGAAGAAACAGATCCAGACACACACACACAAATATTATACAATATCAACAAAGACAACATCTGCATATTTTGCACACAAACATACACCCCTTTACAATACAATACAATCTTCCACTGCAGGACTTTTCACATGCATATCTGCACACTGTATACATGCACACTTTTGTTTCATCATAAGTATTATAGTATTATAGTAATTTATTTATATTAAAGAATTAATTGTTATATTTATATTAAAGTTTGTAATCTAGCGTACAAGTGTAGATTTAATAATTGCTAGAGACTTAAAGCACTTTTGTACATCGCTCTGGACAAGGGCATCTGTAAATGTAAATGCAAAATGTAAATAGTTGGTTGTAAATACTCAGTGTTATTGTAATATATGTAAATATATGTATACACTTTGTTGTGTTCAATGGTAGCGGGGGTGTGGCTGAAATTGTGCTGGGTGTGGGTTACTTTTCTGTTTTGTTTAGGGTAATTTTGGCCTGGGTCCACCCTAAAGCCTGACTCTGGGTCTGCATGTACATACCCCAATATACAGAAACCAGGCATAACATTATAAGCGGTGAATTGAATAACACTGATTATCTCTTCACCATGTCAGCTTCTAATAGGTGAATATATTAGGCAACAAGTGAACATTTTGTTCTCAAAATTGATGTGTTAGAAGCAATAGAAATGAGTAAGCATAAGGATTTAAGTCAGTTTGACAAGGGCCAAATTGTGACTTTTAGATGACTTGGTCAGAGCATCTGCCAAACTGCAGCTCTTGTGGGCTTGGACAATGTACTTGGTTGTGTAAGACGCCAGTCCAAATCTGGCAATGTATGCAATATTTTTTTTTTAACATATGCAAATGTGAAAGCAATTTCAGAGTTGGTCATAATTGCTGGCAAAATATCCCTGACAGACTAGTAGGCGTTATAGGACACGTGATTTGTAACCATGTACAAAACTAGAAATTTGTAAGGCCTATTTTTTACAATGGGAAATGTAGACTTTTTGAGAAAATGTGGACACCCTGATTCATTTTTGAGCTCCAGTTCCTGTACTGTGTAAGGTTTGGTGACACTGGACTCCAAATTGAACATTTACATTATATTTGCGACATTTGGCAGATGCCCTTGTTGGGTCATCAATCTTCGCCATGACCATGGTTTAGGTTTTGGGAAGTGATAACATGGTTTGCAGCAAACAGCACTACAAGGCACTGCTTCTAAAAATCATTGGATCTTCAGTCTAATATTCAAAACCTGCTCCTTTAGGGACACCATCCAGTAGCTCATTGTACCACCCAGTGTTCCCTCACTTTTCTCAGTTTTTGGGAGTCCCAGAGTGCCTGCTGCTCCAACAACCTAGCCTTTGTCTCAGAAAACAAATGAGTTTTTGGCCAACCTAATCGCAAACCTTTTTCCCAGCCTCTAACCCGCACTGGAGGCATCTACCAGCCTCCAAGTTCTGCTGAGGATGCCACCCAGCCTCCAAGTTCTGCTGAACATGCCACCCAGTCTTTGTGCCTTGCTGGGAATGCCAGCGAGCCTTCCTGCCTTGCTGAGGGCATCGCGCCACCTCTACACTCTGCTAAGGATGTTGCACATGTACAACAAAGAAACAAACGAACACTAATACAGTACAGTAAAAGTGTGAATCCTGTTCGGTTTCTTACAATCAATATAAATGACATATACAATCAAATAAATACATTTGTGCTGCTAAGATTCATATATACCAAACAGAAGGAAGTCAAATTATGTGCATTTTCAGTCACTGTGATCCAAACCATAGTTTACATCAAGATATACTGAAACTGTGCAGCATCATACTGTAAAAAACACGACTAAACATTATGACGATTTGTTTGTGAATAATGATAAAGGCACTTTTCATTCTGATGGGAATGAGATGATCATTGACACAAATACTTATTTTTGAGAAAAGTTCAGGCTTTTGCATGAAATCCAATGTGTTGTGCTGTTTGCACAAATTGTTTTGAGAAATGCACGCACTGGTTTGCAAATATTAAGAAAAACTGTAAATGAATGTACAAAAGATGATGATGAAAGCAACAAGAAAATAATTTTATTTCTGTTTTAAGAAACGCTCCAAAGCGACTAAGAAAAACTGTAAACCTTTTAAGAGGGACAGACAGACAGACAGACAGACAGACAGACAGACAGACAGACAGACAGACAGACAGAAAAAAATGCACATATTATAGCAGTAAAGCAATTTACATGACAGATGAAAGATAAGAAAATGAATTTATAGATATACAGTATACACTAAAGAAACAGATCCAGACACACACAAACATACACCCCTTTACAATACAATACAATCTTTCACTGCAGGACTTTTCATATGCATATCTGCTTATTACTGTATACATGCACACTTTTGTTTCATCATAAGTAAATTTGTAATTGTGTCTTTGTTCCTCCATATAATTTGTCATAGGATTCACAGTGTAATAACTTCATTGTAGGTGTGTGTTTCCTGTACATATGACAAAAAACTCTTGAATCCTGAATCTTTAAGTAAGTATTAGGTTTGTCCTGGAAAAACATTTAATGGCTTTTAGTCTTCATCTTGATTTGGCCTTAAACCCCTTAAGACTGCTATGACTATATTTTGGCTTGTTCTTGTGCCTGTTTTGGACTTGGCAATGGTGGTCTTAATTATCACCCTATGTGCATGAATAAAAACCTGTGATTTGAAACTGCACTGCTGCTTGGCATCTTTACGGCTCTTCTGTTTTAAGAATAACCTGATGTTTAGTCTTACCCAGAAGTTGTCCAGTTTGAAGTGTTTACGCATGTGAATGTCATTTTTGGGCGTTTCTACGTACAAGTGCAGAATGCAGGATGGAGTCACCGCATAAATTTGCATGTATGTAAAAATCCAAAATTCTTACATTTGTAAATAAAAGTGTTAATTTAGTGTCATACATTTTTTTGGTCAACTTGTTTGTTTACTTTATAAACAGTTGAATTTTTATGTAAAAAAAAAAAAAAAAAGCTCTAATATACATTCAGTAATATTTCAGTTTGCTTTTCCTTTCCTAATTTGCATGGGCATCATTTATGCAAAACTCTCTCAACAGCTGATTTTATATGTTCGTGCACTGGGGAATGAAGGTAAGATCACAACAAGATAAGAAACTTGAAAATCAGTTGCTTACCACCAGCTGGGCTCAGTTCAGTTCAGTTTGTTTTGCTTAGCTCCCTTCTCTGGATTTACAGAGAACATTGCCAGTCCAGTGGGCCTCCTCAGGGACCCCCCTTTGTTTTATACATAGTTCCTCTGTGAGCTTTTTTAGAGGCTGTCACCAGATCCTCAATCCTTTACCAAATCCAAAATCATTGAACCTGTTCTGAAAATATGTACTTCCATAAGCACTGGTTGTGTAGCTCAATCTTTCAAGCTTTCAAGTTCAAATCAAGAAGCTTTTATTGTCATTTCAACCATATATGTGACGCAGTACACAGTGAAATGAAACAACATTCCTCCTGAACCCTAGTGCTACATACAACAGGATAAAACTACATCACAGAAAACACAGGGTTAAGGACTAGTAAGTGTCCTCACCACATAAAGTGCATCGTGTGCAAACCTGTTGTATACTGCACACTGTGGTGTGTAAATGAGTTAAGTGAACATTGTAATTAACATAAATGTAAAACAAAATGTTGTGCAAAAATGTAAACAGTTTGTAGTAATGAAGTGATGTAATATCAGTGTGCTGAAGACATGGGTGTGTGAAATAAGTACAATTGTGTGTTAGAGTCTGGGTTGCACAAATCAGTCACACAGTTGTGTGTGTGTGAGTTTCAGTTCAGTTTTATGTTGAGAAGCCTGATGGCTTGAGGGAAAAAACTGTTGCACAGTCTGGATGTGACGGCCCGAATGCTTCGGAACTGCTTTCCTCATGGCAGGAGGGTGTGCGTGAGGGGTGTGTGGGGTGGTCCACAATTCTGTTGACTTTGTGAATGCAGCGTGTGGTGTAAATGTCCATGATAGAGAGGAGAGAGACTCCGATGATCTTCTCAGCTGTCCTCACTATCCTCTGTAGTTTCCTGCGATCCGAGACAGTGCAGTTCTTAAACCAGGCAGTGATGCAGCTGCTCAAGATGATCTTAAATGTCCCTCTCTAGAACATGGTCAGAATAGGGGGAAGGGAGATGAGCTTTCCTCAGCCTTCCCTGGAAGTAGAGATGCTCATGAGCTACTGCTCTTAACCTTGGGGTAACTATAGACAATCAACTGCCCTTCATCTCACATGTAGCTAATGTGGCTCGTTCCTGTCGATTTCTTCTCTACAACATCCGAAGGATTCTACCTTTTCTGTCCACACAGGCTACCCAGGTGCTTGTTCAGTCTCTTGTCATTTCGAGACTGGACTACTCAACTCTCTGCTGGCAGGGTTTTTATTCCACTGCAAATGATCCAAAACGCAGCTGCACGACTTGTGTTAAATCTGCCAAGTTCTCCCACACCACCGCTACACTCCCTTCACTGGCCTCCAGTAGCACTGGTGCTTGTCTATAAGGCCAAAAAAAGAGATCCTCTAGCACTTCTCAAATGGTAACGCCACCTCTCATTATAAATTTTAGGAAGAGGCAGGTCTTTAACTGTCGCTTAAAGAAGGGACTCTGCTGTATGGACATTTAGAGTCCCTGGCTATCTTTAAGCGACAGTTGGAAAAACCTGGCTCTTCCTAAAACACTTAAATTAGCACTTTCCAAGTTTGCTTTGTAGAATTTATATTATATTAAAGAATTAATTGTTATATTTATATTAAAGTTTGTAATCTAGCGTACAAGTGTAGATTTAATAATTGCTAGAGACTTAAAGCACTTTTGTACATCGCTCTGGACAAGGGCGTCTGTAAATGTAAATGCAAAATGTAAATAGTTGGTTGTAAATACTCAGTGTTATTGTAATATATGTAAATATATGTATACACTTTGTTGTGTTCAATGGTAGTGGGGGTGTGGCTGAAATTGTGCTGGGTGTGGGTTACTTTTCTGTTTTTGTTTAGGGTAATTTTGGCCTGGGTCCACCCTAAAGCCTGACTCTGGGTCTGCATGTACATACCCCAATATACAGAAACCAGGCATAACATTATGAGTGGTCAATTGAATAACACTGATTATCTCTTCACCATGTCAGCTTCTAATAGGTGAATATATTAGGCAACAAGTGAACATTTTGTTCTCAAAATTGATGTGTTAGAAGCAATAGAAATTAGAAAGCATAAGGATTTAAGTCAGTTTGACAAGGGCCTTTTAGAAAAGTGACTTTTAGATGACTTGGTCAGAGCATCTGCCAAACTGCAGCTCTTGTGGGCTTGGACAATGTACTTGGTTGTGTAAGAAGCCAGTCCAAATCTGGCAATGTATGCAATATTTTTTTTTAACATATGCAAATGTGAAAGCAATTTCAGAGTTGGTAATCATTGCTGGCAAAATATCCCTGACAGACTAGTAGGCGTTATAGGACACGTGATTTGTAACCATGTACAAAACTAGAAATTTGTAAGGCCTAATTTTTACAATGGGAAATGTAGACTTTTTAAGAAAATGATTTATTTTTGAGCTCCAGTTCCTGTACTGTGTAAGGTTTGGTGACACTGGACTCCAAATTGAACATTTACATTACATTTGCGACATTTGGCAGATGCCCTTGTTGGGTCATCAATCTTCGCCATGACCATGGTTTAGGTTTTGGGAAGTGGTAACATGGTTTGCAGCAAACATTCAAAACCTGCTCCTCTAGGAAGACCATCCAGCTCATTGTACCACCCAGTGTTCCCTCACTCTCCTCAGTTTTTGGGAGTCCCAGAGTGCCTGCTGCTTCAACGACCTAGCCTTTGTCTCAGAAAACAAATGAGTTTTTGGCCAACCTAATCGCAAACCTTTTTCCCAGCCTCTAAGCCGCACTGGAGGCATCAGCCAGCCTCTGCTGAGGATGCCACCCAGCCTCCAAGTTCTGCTGAACATGCCACCCAGTCTTTGTGCCTTGCTGGGAATGCCAGCAAACCTTCCTGCCTTGCTGAGGGCATCACTCCACCTCCACACTCTGCTAAGGATGTTGCTCTTCCTCCCTGCTCTGCTGTGGATACCACCCAGCCTCTGCACCCCACAAGTTATGCTGCCTAGCTTTAAGACCTTGCTGAAGGCATCGCTCTGCCTCCACTCTCTGCTGAGGATGTTGCTCTCTTAAAGGTTCTGCTAACACTGCAAGCCTCTAAAACCTCCTGGAGAAGCCACTCATTCTCCCTGCTCTGCGAAGGTTGCCTGCCAGCCTCTGTGCTTAGCTGGGGATGCCGCCAGGCCTTGCTACCTTGCTAAGGGGATTACTCTGCCTCCACTCTTCACTGAGGACATCGCTCTGCATTCATGTTCTGCTGAGGGTGTCACCCAGCATTCCTGCCTTGCCTTGATATTTCACTGGTATTGTATTGTAAGTATTTTTTGTATGTCTAGTCTGTTTGCCAGTCCAGGTCTTGCTGTCTTGAGTGCAGTGCGAGATGTAATGAGGTCTCTAAGGGTAAGATGGCGCTGATCCATTTTTGGCCTTGTAGGCAAGCATTATTGTTTTTAATCTGTTACGTGCAGCTACTGGAAGCCGCTTCCAGTAGCTGCACGTGAAGGGAGCACAGCAGTGGGGTGGTGTGGGCAGATTGAACACAAGTCATGCAGCTGCGTTTTGGATCATTTGCAGTGGACGAATAGAGTTCAGGGGAAAACTGCCAGCAGAGCGTTGCAGTAGTTAAATCTTGAAATGACAAGTGACTGAACAAGCACCTGGGCAGCCTATGTGGACAGAAATGGTTGAATCCTTCAGATGTTGTAGAGAAGAAATCGACTATAACAAGCCACATTAGCGACATGTGGGAAGAAGGACAGTTCATTGTCCATAGTTACCCCAAGGTTACGAGCAGTGGCTGAAGGGGAGAGCAGAGAGTCATGAAGAGTTATTTGGAGATCTTGACCTGGAGATGAATCACCTGGGATGACCAGCAGTTCTGTTTTGTTGGGGTTGAGTTTTAGTTGATTAGCACTCCTCCATGAAGATATGTCTTTCAAGCATGCCAAGATCCGAGCAGAAGCTGTGGTATCTGATGGAGGGAAAGAAAAGATTAGCAGTGGTAAGAAAACCCATGTGAGGATATGACTTCACCAATGAAGTGGGTATAGAGGGAGAAAAGAAGGGGACCAAGTCCGAGCCTTGAGGGACACCAGTGGTGAGTCTGCACGTGGCAGATGTGGATCCCCTCCATGTTACCTGGCATGAGCGACCTTCCAGGTAGGAAGCAAACCATTCCTATGCTGTTCCTCGGATGTTGAGGGTACAAAGAGTCTTGTGGTTGACTGTGTTAATGCTGCTGAAAGGTCCAGGAAGATAAGTACAAATGACAGATGACAGATACTTGGCTGATCGAGCAGCATGCATTTTCTCAAAAACAGCCAAAAGGGCCGTCTCTGTGAAATGTGCCTCTTTAAACCCAGACTGGTTCGGATCAGGGAGGTTGTTCTGTGAGAGATAGACAAACAGTTGGTTAAAAACAATGCGTTCCAGAGATTTAGAAAGAAAGGAGAGAAGTGATACCGGTCTGTAGTTGTTGATGTCTGATGGGTCCAGAGCAAGTTTCTTTATGATGGGAATGACCCTTGCTTGCTTGAAGGTAGTTGGCACATAGCAAGATGTTAAGGACATCTGTTTCCTGTGTTTTCATTACCATTTGAAAACACAGGAAACAGTTACCATTGTGTTCCCAAAGCCTAATAAGTTCCATTTTTTCCACCTGCATCCTGTTAGCTCTGTTTGTATTTATTTTCATTTTTTGAGTCAGTCTGAGGCTTGTTCATTCGAAGTTGTATCTCAGTGGTTTATGTGTTGGGCTTTGGTTTGGAAAGCTGTGTGTTTAAATCTTGGTGCCACAAAAGAAGGCCCTTTACCCTCACTCGCTCAGGTATAGAGTCACTCTGGATAAGGGCATCTGAAAATGCTGTGAATGTTAAAAAAGAGCAAGTTCAGAATGCAAATAGGGACTCTAGCAAGACTATCTATCACAGCATAACTAAAAGAGAGAGCCAGAAGGTAACACAGACGTTTATACAAAAGGGTAAAAGAGTGGTTTGTAAACTGTTTATTAAAGATAATGTGCAAGTAATAACATTATCCATTTAATGTGTTTGTTCCATAAAAAAAAAGAGACATGCAGGGGTCTCAAAAAAATATAGTGTTTTTAAAATCTGAAAATGTATTGTACCATAAAATAGTTAATAATAAAGAATTACCTCTACAAGGAAGTCATATGCTGTGAGGTGGCACCTGTTTACTGTATGGTGTGAACAACACCACCTACATCCAGTTACCTGCCCAGTCGGTTCAGTGTTGGAATTCCTTTAAGAACAGTCTGCTATTGCGGCCTGTCAAGCCCCCCTCGCGGGGCAGTTGCTGGGTAAGAACCCGTTGGTGACACGCTTTCTCTATGACCTAGAGTGCCTGCATGGGACTTGGCCCTTGTCTTGGCGGCCCTTTCAGAGCCTCGCTTTAAACCTCTGACCAAGCTACCTGTAAAGTTCCTCACAGTTAAGTCTGTGTTCCTCTTGGCCATTTTCTCTCTTAAGAGAGTAGGGAATTTTTAGGCCCTCTCTGTGGCCCCTTCTTTCATGGAGTTTACTCCAGGCTTGGCCAGTGCCTTTCTCTTCCCTAAATCAGGGAATTTTCCTAAAGTACCCTAGGTTGTCCCACAACCTCGTTAGCTCTAGGCATTCTCTCCTACTCTTTTTGAGGCCCCAGACCAGGAGAAACTTAATCGACTGAGTCCAGTGCGAGAATTTATGTCCACAGAACAGAACTGTGAAGGAAGTCAAAGCAACTGTTCGCCTGCTATGAGACTCCTAGGAGAGGTCTCCATGCAAATAAGCAGATGCTTAGCTAATGGATTGTGCTATATCTTTCTCTTATGAGTCCTCTGGTCTCCCCTCCATTCGAAATTGAAATGTGGCTGCCTTTAAGGCCTTGTCCTTTCGAGTTCCCCTTCAAGGACATTTGCTTTGCTGCTCTATAGCCTTGACCTCAGTGCCACTCCTGGCCCCTCTGTCAATCACCCTAGCTGTGCCCGTCCACACTAGGCAGGGACTGGTCAGTCTGGCTTGATTAGGCTCTCATTCCCAAAGCTTTTCTGACGCAGCTCGAGTTCCTGAAGGGGAACGTCTCCAGGTTATGTATGTAACCATGGTTCTTCAAGGGAATCTCTATGCAACAATGCCTGCATCCCTGCAGCACTTTCTTCCCTTTTCAGAAGCTGCCACTGGTTTCACTTCTAGTGCTTTTAAGGTTCCTGGTCGTGTCATCACCCTGCCGGTGAAGCCACACTTTCCATTGGGCTGATTATACCCGTGATTCAGAGTCTGGACAACGAGGAGGCGTTCTCAAAGCATTTCTGATGCAGCATCTCTTTCCCTCTGGGGGAATAATGGTTACATACGTAACCTGGAGACGTTACTGATGTGTGGTGAGAAGGCTTGGGTGCAGTCAGTGTTCCAATTAACTTTAAAGGTGTTTAATAGGGTTGAGATAAGATCTCTATAGCAGGAGATCTTTCACTCCAACCCATGTAAAACATATCTTCATGTAGTTGACTCTGTGGACAGGGGCATTGTCATGCTGGAACAAGCAAAGGGAAAAGACAATGTATCCAAAAGTATCCTATACAACTGTGGGCCTCCGACTTTGCAGTAGCTTGAAAAAGAACCACATATGGCTGGAAGTCTCTACTGTTGTCCATATAATGTATTAAAATTGTCAGCACTTGTATACACATCTGCTTGTTTAATTATAAACCTTACATTTAGTCATTTTGGGATTAGCTTATATTTTGTGTGTTAAAAACACACCACAGTCCACTGTCCTTTTTTGAGTCATCCTTTTTTTAATTTCCTTACAATCTAATTTGTAAAGCTTGTAGTTTGCATGTGTGCGATACTAAAAGAGGTTTCTTAAGAACACAGAGGCATAACAGTTCCCAACACTCTTCAAAATTCAGGTATGTTTTAATATTTCGCTGTAATATATATAGTAACAAAAATGACATCTTATATATATATATATATATATATATATATATATATATATATATATATATATATATATATATATATATATATATATATACTTGCTAAGATGTAATTTTTGTTACTATGATGTTCATAGAGCTTCTCTACAGTAAATATCTGAATAATATTTGAAAACTTCATGTGACTACATTAAACCATAAAGCCAATGTATTGGAAATAATCTGTTTTCATGCAGCATGTTGATTTCAACTTTCTTTTGTGTTACATCTACTTTTGTTTTGCTGTATTTTTTTTATTATTATTTCTTCTGTCAGAGTACTGTAGTGACCTGTCCTATGGTTATCAGTATTTATAACATAATCACACAGGTAATGCTAGAAAATCAAAAAAACTATTTTATTCTTTGTCATTTGCTGCTATTACCACATAGTGAAAATGCTTGAGAATTTAAGAATTGTATTTAAGAATTTAAAGAGCTTTTTAATACCATGTAGAATAAAATTTAGAGCACACTATACCACCTATTACCATCCTAATTACACTGTAGTTGATAATATATGAAAAAAGCAAATAAACTAGAAAAAGGACTAAAGGTTCAAGTGCTAGTCATGTAGAATTGTAGCTTTGCCAGAATTATGAGATCCCATCCTTGAGTTTAGTAGCTTGTTTCTCCTGACTGCATGCATGTACATTGTCAGTGATGGGCTGATTTCAAATAAATAAAAAAGTTAATAAAACTGTATTACGTAAGGCCGAGTAATATTAAATATAATGAGATTAAATTTGGTAGGATTGCTCAATATAGCTCATGTGTAATACACTTTAACACAAAGCAATGTTATATAAAAATATAGGTTTTATGATATTTTGTTTTTCTAATGATAAAATTATTTCTCAGATGACAAAATAACCAGGCTATTTATCATCAATTCATATAGATTGTTTGTTTTAGGATGTTTCATCAAGTTTCTCCCGTTTCTTGACAAGGAACTCGGTTGTGTAATGAGTTGGTCCTAATCTGGCCATGTATTCAGCTTTATTTTTACCACAAAAATGTTCATACAAATGCAATCCCACCAACTGGCTGTAACCAGAGTGCAAAACTAGATTTTTGAAACCAAATTTCAATCAATTTGGACTTCATAGTTAAAGCTAGTTTTCTCTATTCAATTGCTAATGTCTGGTTCATGCAACTAGCGAGTACCTGCAAACATATAATTGCTGTAAGTTCTGTCTATTTCTGTCTGGTCATTTTGGTGATGACCCAACATAGTAAGCACTGCTTGACTGGCTACACTAGTAAATAAAAAAACAACAAATTTGGACTTTCTTTTATCAGGTTTAGTGTTTTGGATGGGTGGAAGACTAGGAATACTTAGGAACTGCAAATAATGGTTGAGAAGTGTTGAATGAGCTGGTGGAGGTGTGATGAAGCACAGTTGTGAAGATTGATCACTTTGCTTTAAAGTGATCCCTCAAGAACCCGATGAAGACAGTCCTGGGAAAGTTAATACAAAATTCTGTTTTGTATCAATTGTTGTCTTTGTTTTTATTAAGAAATTCTTAAACTCTGCATGCTTGTTTTTTGTGCTGTGTGGTTTCAGAGGATCGTATACAAACAGTGCAAGCAAAATAGAGAATCCCAGACCACTAAGATTCCAGGAGTTTTAAGTTTAGCAGGGTGGCACTACTCCTTTTTTCCCCACACCTTTCTGAAAGAGCTGCAGTCCTGATATATGTACTGATATAATCCTGTGCATTATTTTATTAGGCACAGACGTCTCTGTATTAAATTTTTTCCCAATATTAGGTAAGAAAAATTCCATAACCCAGCTTTTTAACCCAGTACATTTACATAATGGAAACCATCTGTTATGCAGCGAAGAACAGAGGCGGAAGCCGGAATGCAGTTTGCTTCAGTTTTAATTCAGAGATGACATACAGTACACGAATATGACAGGAAGCAAGCTAGGTTGGCAGGGAGAAAGGCAGCGAAAAGAAGAGAGCAGAATGTCCATGGTACGCTCAGTAGGGGGGCGAAGTCCACACAGTCCAGGATCGAACACACAGTTGGGTAAGAAATCTGAGGTGCGCCAGGGTGAAGCGCGGCCGCTGAAGGATAGAAGAGTCAGACTGGAAGAAATGCATAAGGTTCAATAACGGGTGGCGAGTGAGAGAGTGAGGGGTTTAAATAGCAGCAGGTAACGAGTACTAGGTGTAGGTGGTTAGTATGACGGCGATGCGCTCCGTGCGGGTGGGGGGCGCGCATGAGAGGAGAAGCAGGAGTCTCCTTGACACCATCCCTATAAAACACTAATTTTTTTTACATTCCGCCTGTGATTTGAGACAGGCCTAGAGGATCTGGGGTAGACTTAGAGGGGTTTCCGTATTTCTTAAGTCAGCCTGGGGACAATGGCAGGGAGACCACCATGCAGTGGCGGGCCGTGCATTCGGTAGCTGGGCCTTCACTTACCCAAATTAATCTACCTCTTGATAACACCACTATCACGTTGCAATTATAGAAACCATCAATACTATACAAAAACACAATATAACAACGTGTGGCATTACAGAGAGGGAGGCATTTAGCATATGAAGGGTTCAACCGAACCGCAACTGTGCCACCGACATCATCTGGAGCAGTTCAGAGTCAATATTTGTCTAATAACATGACAAAAACATAAAAACCATACACATACTATACTTTAACTGTACTTCTCCTTCAGAATCACCCCCTACCCACCCTAACCTCCACTCTTCTCCACATCTCCTTTTTTTGCAGTTTCTGCAGACGTCTTCTTCCTCTCCTTCTCCTCCTCTGGCCCAGTTGTGGCTGGAACATGCCATGAATGTAAAAATATGTAATTCTTACTACTCAATGAGGTTGTTATGCAACCAACAAAGCAGGCAAAAGTCCTTAACATTTGCTTCTCTCTGTTTGTTCTTCTGGAAATATATGATTTGCATGTTATTTCAGTTCAATGCATATGTAAGTTTAGATCCCTAATAAGTAAATTAGGGGCAGCAGTAGCAAGGGAAATTTGCCTGAGTTAATATGCAGAAGAAAGTCTGAGAGGAACTCTAGGTGACACCAGATTAGTATCATTATGAATTGTTGTTCACTCTCAACTGTAAGTCAAACAGTACAAAATCAAAGAGTTTTGATCAGTTTCTTTCATTTTATTTTCCTTTTAGAGACTAATAATTTTGTCTGCTGCTTGTTGTGATTTTGGAAATCTTCTGAGGTAACAAGAGGGTCTAAGAATTGGTAAATAACCATGTACTTTCTGCTTAAGCACAGTGCCACTTTTGGTACAATGTAGGAAACTGTATATACTTCATACTTGACACAATGCAAACACTGACAACATTCATCAACATTAAGTTTAATAAACAATGGTCAAGAGACCACACACTAGTTAACACATATTATGTTCAGGTGTGTGATCCTTATCATTTGCTTCCTCTCGCTCTGCTTCCTATTCACAAAATGACAATTGGCCATGCCCCCGCTGCCACATACCCCCACCACCCGACACAGCCATTGGCATCCATAGTCTGTGAACCACCTTGAACTTAGATAGATGAAGTGCCAGATACCACAAGTGATCTGCATATTGGTCTCTTTTAGCCCAAACAAAGAGTGAAGACCAATCCCAGCAGACAGTATCAGAGTTTGATGACTCCCATATCAAGAGTTTACAAATAATGTACAGCACAGGGAACAAGGAACAGGGAAACATGGCTTCCAGGTCACTGTTTGATGCATCGATCTGTAAAACAACCAAAGACCAAGAAGCAGAGATGGGAAGTAACTAAGTACAAATACTTCATTACTGTACTTAAGTAGAGTTTTCTGGTATCAGTATTTTACTCCACTATTTATTTTTCACACAACTCAATACTTTTACTCATTACATTTTTACACAAATATCTGTACTTTCTACTTCTTACATTTTCAAAACCGGCTCGTTACTTTAGTTTTAATACATTAATTTGGTGAAATGTCAATATTTTTCATTTTCACTGCGCGCCGATTTCAGCCCATCAACCGATTAACTGTCAATGCGTGTCTTTTTTAATCCACTGGTGTATAATGTCCTGCTCTCACTCACCACAGACGTAGACTAGTGTACGAAGCTAATAATCAGCAGGGCAGAAACCAACAAGAAGTAAAGCTAATGTGGATGAGGCAGAGGGAGTCAGTGATGTAAACATGACTGAGAACAGACACATTTATGATCATCATCATCTTTTCTCTGCTTGTGTTCTATATGTGGATCTTCAGCCTGGACACATTCATTAGGTAACAACTTTTTAAATTCGTTTTGTATTAATATATATATATATATATATATATATATATATATATATATATATATATATATATATATATATATATATATATATATTAGGCTGTCAAAATAAAAATTATTTTAAACAGCACTAAATTTTATTATCACGATATCAATTCAGCGCTCATTTCTCTTTTTACCATTTTTATAAAAAATATAAATACATAAATAAATAACTAAATATAAAAGAGGCGAAATTAAAACCTTCGGCACAACATACACTCATTCACGACGTCCCTTCTTTACTTAGATATAAAATAAATAAATAAACTACACAGAAAAATATTTTTAATTAGTAAACAAAAAAGTCTCAAATCAAACACCAAATCCGCCATGTTTTACACAATTAACCCTCTAGGTGGCGTTTTGTGGGTTTTTCCCTCACAATGGCGAAACAAACTTAAATTACTGTCTTTATTGATCTTCCAGATAAAAACAATACATTATTCGAATCTGTAAAATGTCTATGATTATATATAAAAGCTTCTTGACTTGAAGAGGTGCAGTTTCTCCGGTTTCACTTCATTAACTGTCCGTGTGGAAACATAGCAAAGGTTCTGTTTGGTGTCCTGATGATTTACGTAATTTAAACCACCATTATTACTTTAAAACTTTTACAATAATTTTTTGTCTTTATGCTTTACGTTGCATTCATATTTCTCCATGTCCATGTTGCTTAAAGTACTAAAAACAGGAAGTATTGAAATATGGTACATGTAGAACAGATAGAAATGTGCGATTGAATTGCAATTAAATATTTAATTTGATTGACAACCTCTGTACAATTGTACATACAATGTACATATTACATAGTATATCTAATTTACTCCTCATTACATCTGTACAATTTTTATCTATATGTATCTTTATATCTTTATATCCTCACTGTACATTCTGCCCAACATTTCACATTCAATATAATGTTGGGTAGAATGTACAGTGAGGATATAAAGACATTAAGATACATATAGATCAAAATTGTGCAAATGTAATGAGGAGGAAAAAAGATATTATAACCTTCCACTTCTGCACATTTCCTCTTCAATGCCATAGCCTTAGAACAGCTATCTGTACTTCTTAATGATGTCCACACATCTCTGCACTGCTATAGCCTTTATATTTATTCACATGCTGTACATATGCTACATATTTATCTTCACTATTTGCACGAATTTACTTTTTGCAATTCTGGTAGATGCCAAACTGCATTTCGTGATGGGTACCTGTACAATGCAATGGCAATGGCAATGACAATATCTATCTATCTATCTATCTATCTATCTATCTATCTATCTATCTATCTATCTATCTATCTATCTATCTATCTATCTATCTATCTATCTATCTATCTATCTATCTATCTATCTATCTATCTATCTGATGTGAGGTCCAGTTACCAGTGTGACACTAAAACAGGTAGAAGTAATAACTACTTTTTACTTAAGTACATGTCAGAGCCAAGACTTCTTTACTTTCACTTGAGTAAAAAAGTATAATCAGCACTTCAACTTTTACCTGAGTATTTTAAAACATGAGTATCTGTTCTTCTATTTAAGTAAAGGATGTGTGTACTTTTGCCACTTCTGCCAAGAAATCAGGGAAATCAGAGTGGTCCACCCTAGAGTGCAGCTTTTACCTGCATGAAAGACCCCACCCCTCTTTTTGCATCTACACGCTGCAGAGCTGATGTTGACAGCCTCGGTAACACCTCCCCAGCCATCGCAGCTCACCACCCACATTGCTTAATACTGATGCAGACAGATGAAATGCTGTTCAATTAGGTCCCAGAATTAGCAGACGGTTGAGGCAGGGATAGTGATAGTGATGGCCACTTATAGATATTCCTGTATATATTCATGCACAAACCTCACCTACACATGATGAATTCAAAGTCTTGCACTGAACGAGGCTTTGATTTATGGTGGACACAGCCTGAATCCACCAAAGTACAGTGTGTACCCCCTTCAAGCCTGCAGAACCCACAGGCTGGCCCAGGATTTCCTCCCATTAATGAGATGTAAGTATCAACGACCTGCAGGGGAGAGAGCACAGACACAGGGAGGAAAATGGAAGGAGGGGGTAGAACCCATGGCTGTGCGACCAGGTTTTGGGAATTGTTCCCCATTTCCACGTTGTGGGGACAGGAGGCCGCATGATAAAATAGCAAAGCCTACGTCCTGCGACAAGAGGACAGACGACAAGTTCACCAGAGAACTAGCTTTATTTTAAGATTTCACTTTTCAGTAATGAAATTCAATCGCACACATCGACACACATACAGTAGCTCCACTTGTCTCTTCTCTTACATCCCATTTATCTTCTCTGTCCACTCATTCACAAACTGGCACTTTGCAAACCCCTGCTTACCTTTTCAGAAAGGGTATTGCAAATACCAGGGGATAAAAGGACAGGACCCTTAGTCATTTAGTTTATGTTATTCTGGTAGTTATGATATATCGTGGTGGCCAAACTGTATAATTATGTATAATGTGAAACATGCAGTTTTTACCAGTACCACTGTAGCTTTTGAATAAATTATTTTATTTTAATTGATGTTATTTTATATTTACTTAGATTTATATATATTTTTAGTGAGTTTCCCAACAACCTCTGCAATGGATCAGCATCTTTTCATCATCCTGTTTTGCACAGGTAAGAGAAAAATATTTGTGTGTGTGCATAATAGCTTAGCACATTAAATAAGCAATATATACAGTAATTTCCGGACTATTAAGCGCACTCAAATATAAGCCGCAACCACTGAATTTGACGAGTTTTATTTTGAACATAAATAAGCCACACCTGTCTATAAGCCACATTGAGCTTTACACAGGCTTTAATAAAAGACAGTGTCTGTTACACGACTTGTATCTAAACAGTAGCCCACAAAGAAAGTCATTGTTTACTGTCCTACTCCTTCCTTTCACAACTATTTATAGTATATGAAATACTATATAGTTTATCTTTTGGCATCGTCGTGCGTTTAAAAATCACCATTGGTGAATTTTTTCTCCCGATGCCGTGCAGCTCAGAACACAGGTGAAGTGTGTTTTCATGACCGGTTGTTTTCAGTGTGACGAATGATTCACATTTCCTGTAGACAGTCCGAGTGAGCGGCAGGTCAAACGTCAGGGGAACCTCACCCATATTTATGATGTGGTGCGGCCCGATTCAGTGGGAGCGCATCTGATTTAATATAAAGAGTTTCATTGGTTCACCTGAACCCATTCGGCAATTTCATTAGTCTAATGTTATGGGGCTCAGTTTTTTGGCTTGAAAATTGTGAAACCGGAAAAAACCCAGGAAAAAATCCATAAATTAGCCGCTTCGTCATTTAAGCCGCAGAGTTCAAAGCGTGGGAAAATAGTAGGGGCTTATAGTCCGGAAAATACGGTAATTATGCTTAAGTTTTATTGGAGCTGTTCAGTGGTGATTGTTAGTTAAACTTTATTTTAATTGAACATTTCTCCCTTAGCATGAACAACAGCTTTACACACATTTAGCATCCAGACAGTTTGTTTCTCCAACATTCAGCTGAAATACTTTGCCATGCCTCTTGTAAAACTTACCAAAGTAAGTCTAGTTGGAGATTTCTGACTGTGATCCAGTTAATCTCAAAGCAGTTTAGAAGGATTTAGGTGCAGTGACTGGGCAGGCCATTCCATGATAGATATCACTCCAACTCACTGTTTGCTTTATAAATAATGCTTATAGAGCTTAGACGTACACTTCAGCTCATCGTCTTTTTGTATGGTAAAGTCAGTTACAATGAGCAGCAGTCCTGACAAAATTGCATGGAATGGTAGCCATGATGGTTCAGGATTCCTTTCACTTTCTGGAATAAGTCTCTAACTTTCCCTTCCCCGAAACAACCCCAAACAATTAAGCTTCAACTGTTGGCAGTCTGTTAACATTTTGTCTCCTATTCTATATCTTACATAAGTTCTACTGTCAGAGAAAAAAAATAATTACATTTGCATTCATTTGTCCACAAACCTTTTTTCCAGTCATTCCCTGTCCAATCTTGTGTGTTTTTGCCTTTTATCTAATATGTTACATACAAACGAAAGAAACATGTGTGTCTCAAAAACCATAAAATACGTGTTTAGTGTTTCCAAACTTTTGACAGCCAATATATTTATAATTACAGAACTCGTAAGTTTAGGGAAATGTTTTTATAACACTGCATTGAAGTAATTAATGAAACACTTAGTATGTTTCTCCCAGAGCTAACAGCACAAAACCAATAATATTTTTCTCCACAGAAATCGCCCCTTTCGCCTCGTCTGTCTCTAATTATAGGTATTATGTAGTCCAGGAGCAGAAAACATGGAGTGATGCTCAGGCGTACTGCCAGGCAACACATACCGATCTGGCTATCATCAAAACTAACGAGGACCTGATCCAAATTCAAGATGAAGCAAACAGACAACAATTCATTTCCACAGCTTGGGTTGGGCTGTACAATGATGTCAATAGTTGGAGCTGGTCACTTGGAAATAAGCCACTAGGAAATATGAAAATATGGGCTTCCGGCCAGCCTAATAACAATGGTGGAAAGCAAAACTGTGGTGTAATAATTCCTACAGGTTGGGATGATAGAAACTGTAAAGATATGAACCCATTTGTATGCTTTGATGGTGAGAGCAGTTCCTTTTTCAGGAGTGAATGTTGTCATAATGTGCTAATACAGTAAATGGTAAAATCTGAGTTGTTTATTGGTAAACTTTATCTAAACCAATGTGTGTATGTTGCTCTATTTTTAGATATTCTTATTTCTGAGACTTGCTTTTAATGGTGTTTTAATGGGTCTAATGGTGTAACTTGTTTTATTTAAATTCTCACAGAAACGAAAAATGGCTCTGACAGATACATTTACAACTCCATAAAGATAACATGGATAGAAGCTCAGAGTTACTGTAGACAAAATTACACAGATCTGGCCAGCACAAGCGATGAAACAGAATACACACTTATACATGATATGGCAACCCCTTTGCAATATTACACCTGGATTGGTCTGTTCAGAAACCCCTGGAAGTGGATCGACCAAATGCCTCTCTCCCTCGTCCCTTGGAAGACTGGAAAACCTGATAATATCCTCAAAAATGAAAATTGCGGGTTTTTGGATCAAAATCAACTCGAGGATGCACTGTGCTCTGAATTAAGGCCTTTTTTCTGCTACGATGGTGAACAAAATGTTTTCTTTCTTATGTCTATAAACAAAGACATTGCGTTTAGTATATCTGTTTAATAGTTTCTTTGTGTGTGTTTCTATGTGCCGTTTGATTCAGTCATCAAAAAACAACAAACGATAAAGGTGAAGGTCCAGTCTAATCAGGACGTGAATGAATTCAAGACAGAAATATTGGAGCAGGTGGGTCTCATCCTCCACAAGACCCCCTCTTACAATTATCTTCTGCATTACTACACCCAGAACAAGACAGACATGGTTCAGCTAGCGTCTTCCTCAGATCATGAAGCATTTACACTGTATTGTAATTAGAATCTGAATTTGGATCATCACAACACATCCCGATTTCTAAAATCTTTACATGAGATTATTGTTTTCTCCTGAAATATTATAGTAATAAAAGTTGTATTATTTAGATTAAGGTAAACCTGGTGGAAGATCTGATGGCAGGAAACATCACGGTGAAATGGACGGTGCCAACAGATGGAGAGGTGTTTCACAAGGAGGATGCAGAAAATAATAATGCCAGAGACAAAGATAAATGTCTTCCATATGTGGGAAATCTGGGATAAACTGGAAAATTGGAATGACGGGAAAACTTTACACTTTCTCTTTCTGATAATGCTGTAGACTATAGTTATATAGTTCGGTTTATACAAGTTTATTTCTTTACTTAAATTGTAGTTAACAATGAGTGGTTTTTAAACTATTGAACACATTGGACAGTGTCACAATTGGACAATGCTGTAAAACTTAGAATAAAGCACGATGAGGAATTTTCCAGAGAGAACCAGATTTAAAATGCAACTGTTGTTCTCTGTAAAAATTGTTAATAGAATTTTAAATAATTATAGAATGATTTAAATGATTACTGTAATTTCCGAACTATAAAGCGCACCCTTGTATAAGCCGCACCCACTGAATTTTACAAATATTTCGATTTTTAACATAAATAAGCTGAAACTAATGAACTTTACACAGGCTTTACCGAAAGAGAGGGTCTGTTACATGGTGTAACGGGTGAAATATGTTATACATATATATTATTTTCTGATGCTCATTTCTAAGTTTCTCTGACTAACCCATAACGCTGTTTCCAAGAAAAATAAAAATGTACGAGTTTTGGAAACCTGTCTGTGCTTATGTGATTTCTGTTGTAACTGGAGTTAGCGAGCTCTCCCGTCACCCAGACTCAACGCGTTACAACGGCTTGTATCTAAACAGTAGCCGACCAAGAAAGTCATTGTTCACTGTCTTCCTCCTTCCTTTCACATCTATTTCTCTCTGGAGTTTATCTTTTTGCATTATCATGTGTTTAAAAATCAACACCGGCTTTTTTTTTTTTTGTGAAGTTTGTGAAACTGGGAAACACCCAGGAAAAATCCATAAATTAGCCGCTTCATTGTTTAAGCAGCTGGGTTCAAAACGTGGGAAAAAAGTAGCTGCTTATAGTCAGAAAAATATGGTACCTGAATAGATTGTTATTGTCAGGCTGCAGACGCGGAAGCCGATATAGTCCGATCATTGTCCTTTTATTTCAACAACCGTACAACACAAAAACACTCATAAGCCGTTGAAAACAACAAACAAAGACATCCGCTCGATACGCGTTGTCCGCTATGAGTTCGAATGTCCCAAGCATAATCCATAAAGCCTTCGGCAATGAGTAATCCAAGTCGGAAGTGGAATTCGCATATACAGCCGGCGGTCGAGCAGCCACGCGATTGTCCAGCTTGACAATATAACGACCGACAGCCTGTGACTCAAGAACGTGAGTTTATGTAGTCTGATCTTTCATGAGCCACAGCTGTCGGTAATCTTGGGAAGCAGCGTAACTGCTATCGAGGGGGGCGTGGCAGGGTAGACCTCTGACAGCTACAGACGGGGGCGTGGCAGGGTGAATCCCTGACAGCTACAGAGGGGGGCGTGGCAGGGTGAATCCCTGACAGTACCCCCCCCTTTCAGGGGCGACACCTGACGCCCCAAAACCCACCTATGCCAGGCGGGCCAGGGCACTCCGAGGAAGGCCTCCTTAGACGCCTGGGAGCAACGGAGGCCTGGTGAGCATCCTCTGCGGAGAGCCGGCATGGGACAACACCTTGCAGGAGGATCCGGAACGGAGCCACGCCCTCGGTGCTGACGGGAGGCTGAGTAAAGCCCCTGGCGGGGATTGGAGCCGGAGCGACCTCCATGGCGGGGAACCGGAACTGGACGCCAACCATGACAATGACCGGGGAGTGGAGGACATCCCGGGCGGAGACCAGGAACGTCGTACCACCCTCTGAGGGACCTGGAGGACCGACGTCGCCGTCAAAGGGACCTGGAGGACCGACGTCGACATGCGGGGATCCTGGGGGCGATCCGTCGTCCTGAAGAGGACCTGGGGGCGAGACGTCGCCTTCTGTGGAGCCCGGGGGCGAGACGTCGCCTTCTGTGGAGCCCGGGGGCGAGACGTCGCCCTCTGTGGAGCTTGGGGGCAAGACGTCGCCCTCTGTGGAGCTTGGATGCGATCCTTCGCCCTGAAGAGGACCCGGGGCGAGACGTCGCCTTCTGTGGGCGCTGGGGACGAGCCGTCGCCTTCTGCGGGCGCTGGGGACGAGCCGTCGCCTTCTGCGGGCGCTGGAGACGAGCCGTCGCCTTCTGCGGGCGCTGGAGACGAGCCGTCGCCTTCTGCGGGCGCTGGAGACGAGCCGCCGCCTTCTGCGGGACTGTGGGGTGAGCCGTCGCCGTCGGTGGAACCCGGGGGCAGCGGTTCAACTTCCCTTTCGCAGTCCTGGAGCCGGGGTGAGTGCACAGGGAAACACCTGGGCGTAGGGGCGCTCCTTGGGACCCTTAGGAGCAGATCGGAGCCTACTGAGCAGCCTGGAAATGAGGTGAAGCCTGCCTGGAGATCCACGAGCGGAGAAGGGCTCGCCTGGAGGTCCACGACATCAGTGAAGCTCTCTTTGGGACACTGAAGCGGAGACGAGCTCGTGGGGTCGCTCGGAGGCGGAGACGAGCTCTCGGGAGGAGCCTGGAGCGGAGAAGAGCTCTCAGGAGGAGCCTGGAGCGGAGTCGTGCCCTCTTGAGGAGCCAGGAGCTGGGCGGAGCGCTCTTGAGGGACCTGGAGGTGGGCGGAGCTCTCTGGAGGGACCTGGAGCTGGGCGGAGCTCTCTGGAGGGACCTGGAGCTGGGCGGAGCTCTCTGGAGGGACCTGGAGCTGGGCGGAGCTCTCTTGGAGGTCCTGGGGCGGAGCCGAGCTTTCCGTGGGCGAGATGTCGCCTTGGAAGGGGCTCTGGGATGGGGCGTCATCTGGAAAGGGACTCGGAGGAGTCACTTCGCCTTCTGTGACCGGAGGTGTCGGCGCGGCGTTCTCGTGACGACTCTGTGGCGGGAAAGCATGCTCCTGGAGACTCTGTGGCGGCGCGGCGCTCTCGTGACGACTCTGTGGCGGGAAAGCATGCTCCTGGAGACTCTGTGGCGGCGCGGCGCTCTCGTGACGACTCTGTGGAGGGAAAGCATGCTCCTGGAGACTCTGTGGCGGCGCGGCGCTCTCGTGAAGACTCTGTGGCGGGAAAGCATGCTCCTGGAGACTCTGTGGCGGCGCGGCGCTCTCGTGAAGACTCTGTGGCGGCGCGGCGCTCTCGTGAAGACTCTGTGGCGGCGCGGCGCTCTCGTGAAGACTCTGTGGCGGCGCGGCGCTCTCGTGAAGACTCTGTGGCGGCGCGGCGCTCTCGTGAAGACTCTGTAGCGGGGAAGCACGCTCCTGGAGACACTGTGGCGGCGTGGCACGCCCACGGGAACCTCGGAACAGAGCGGCACGCCTGTAGAAGCTCTGTGACGGCATGGTGTGCTCGCCGACGCTCGGAGATGGTGTGGTGCGTCCACGAGAACCCCGGAACACAGCAGCACGCTGGTAGAGACCCTGAGATGAAGCAGCCCTCTCATCAAAACATTGGGGCTGACCTGCAGGCTCATGGGAGATCCGGCACGGAGCCGCGTGCTCTTGAGAACCTTGGAATGGAGCACCTTCCTCCTCAAGGGGACTGTAGTGGAGATCCACCACCTCTATCCCCAACTTCCCCAGAAGCAGCCCGCTGAATTCGGCGAGTGAGCCGAATTTGCCCCCTTTGGCGCTCCATAGTGAGCTGGCTTTGGCAAGAACTTCTCCAGACAGGAGGGAAATACAGAGGGCAATCTTGGCTCGTTCGGAAGGAAACCGGGAAATGTTAACAGCCACATACTCGCCGATGCCTTGCAGAAATCCGCCCAATTCGTCTTTTTTCCCCGAGTAACGAGCCGGTAATCCCCTCGCGCTCTCTGAGGGGCGTGGCGCAGCCGCGCTCTCATGATCCGGCTTCTGTGGATCTGAACCGCGAGAAGCGGCACTGAGCTTCCGGAGGAAATCCGAAGCCGGGTTCAGCTGCCGATCCGTTGCGGTCGGAATCGCGGATTGGCGAATCCGCGTTCGGTATAGGTCGGTCGTTCTGTCAGGCTGCAGACGCGGAAGCCGATATAGTCCGATCATTGTCCTTTTATTTCAACAACCGTACAACACAAAAACACTCATAAGCCGTTGAAAACAACAAACAAAGACATCCGCTCGATACGCGTTGTCCCCTATGAGTTCGAATGTCCCAAGCATAATCCATAAAGCCTTCGGCAATGAGTAATCCAAGTCGGAAGTGGAATTCGCATATACAGCCGGCGGTCGAGCAGCCACGCGATTGTCCAGCTTGACAATATAACGACCGACAGCCTGTGACTCAAGAACGTGAGTTTATGTAGTCTGATCTTTCATGAGCCACAGCTGTCGGTAATCTTGGGAAGCAGCGTAACTGCTATCGAGGGGGGCATGAGAGGGTGGATCTCTGACAGCTACAGACGGGGGCGTGGCAGGGTGAATCCCTGACAGCTACAGAGGGGGGCGTGGCAGGGTGAATCCCTGACAGCTACAGAGGGGGGCGTGGCAGGGTGAATCCCTGACAGTTATGCACTACCGCGTTGCTTTGTTTTATTTATTATATGCTACCGTTCAACACTGTTCAACACTGTTTCCTATAAGTGTCCAGTGCCTGTCAAAATTATGAAAACTACTAGTCTTGATTTTTAAGAAATGCATAAATGGTCCTTTTGTCTATCTGCCACAATCTAGGTTGCATTTAACAGTAGGATGATTCCCTTTGACCAAACAAATTTAATGTCCAGATGTTCCACTTTATTTTCATAAAAAAAATCCTCCCTTAGCATTAATTACAACTTTACACACTCTCAGCATCTGGACAGCTTGTTTCTAAAAAGAAATACTTTGTTATGTCTCTTGTAAAACTCACCAAATGTTTTTACCTCGTTTGTTGCACTAAAACAAAACTGTATGTGTTTATAAAAACACAAAAAAGTAGCAGGATTTATTTGAGATAATGTGGATGATAAAAGATTACTGGTTAAACCCAAAAGCATGTCTCTGTCTTTTTGTTTTGTAATACATATCTGATTCCATAAAAGTTGTGACATTACAAATTGTGAATAAAAAGGAAAGGAATAATTTACAAATCTTATATTTCATTCACAATAAAATATAGATAACATATCAAATAATAAAAGTTAGACATTTTTAAATGTCATGTCAAATATTGGCTCATTTTGAATTTCATGAGAGCTACACATTCCAAAAAAGTTGGGACAGGGAGCAATAAGAGGCCAGAAAAGTTAAATGTACATAAAAGGAACAGCTGGAGGACCAATTTGCAACCTATTAGGTCAATTGGCAACATGATTGGGTATAAAAAGAGCCTCTCAGCATGGCAGTGTCTCTCAGAAGTCAAGATGGGCAGAGGATAAGCAATTCCCCCAATTCTGCAGCGAAAAATAGTGGAGCAATATAAGAAAGGAGTTTCGCAGAGAAAAATTGCAAAGAGTTTGAAATTATCATCTACAGTGCATAATATCATCCAAAGATCCAGAAAATCTGGAACAATCTCCGTGTGTAAGGGTCAAGGCCGGAAAACCATACTGGATGCCTGTGATCTTCGGGCCCTTAGACGGCACTGCATCACAAACAGGAATGCTACTGTAATGGAAATCACAACATGGGCTCAGGAATACTTCCAGAAAACATTGTCGGTAAACACAATCCACCGTGCCATTCGCCGTTGCAGGCTAAAACTCTATAGGTCAAAAAAGAAGCCATATCTAAACATGATCCAGAAGCGCAGGCGTTTTCTCTGGGCCAAGGCTCATTTAAAATGCACTGTGGCAAAGTGGAAAACTGTTCTGTGGTCAGGCGAATCAAAATTCGAGGTTCTTTTTAGAAAACTGGGATGCCATGTCATCCAGACTGAAGAGGACAAGGCAAGTTATTATCAGCACTCAGTTCAGAAGCCTGCATCTCTGATAGTATGGAGTTGCATGATTGTGGGTGGCATGGGCAGCTTACACATCTGGAAAGGCACCATCAATGCTGAAAGGTATATTTAAGTTCTAGAACAACATAAGCTCCCATCCAGACGTCGTCTCTTTCAGGGAAGACCTTGCATTTTCCAACATGACAATGCCAGACCACATACTGCATCAATTACAACATCATTACAACATACAACACGTTTACCATTTTGGAGCATGCTGTGAGTAAATACCCTGTAGGCAGTAGGACCAGATGGCTTTACAGGTGAGGTTCTGAAAGCTTGTGCTGACCAACTAGCACCTGTGTTCACGGAGATATTCAACCTCTCCCATGTCTGTCTGGTTCTGGGTGTAGTAATGAAGAAGATAATTTTAAGAGGGGGTCTTGGGGAGGATGAGGCCCACCTGCTCCAAGATTTCTGTCTTGAATCCATTCACTTCCTGATTAGACTGGACCTTCAACTTTACCGTTTGTTGTTTTTTGATGACTGAATAAAATGGCACAAAGAAACAAACACAAAGAATAAATTAAACAGATATACTAAATGCAATGTAAATTTGCTTATAGAAATAAGAAAGAAAAAATTCTGTTCACCATCGTAGCAGAAAAAAGGCCTTAAGTCAGCGCACAGTGCATTCTCAAGTTGATTTTGATACAAAAACCCACAATTTTCATTTTGCAGGATATTATCAGGTTTTTCAGTCTTCCAAGGGACGAGGGAGAGAGGCGTTTAGTCGATCCACTTCCAGGGGTTTCTGAACAGACCAATCCAGGTGTAAAATTGCAAAGGGATTGCCATATCATATACAAGTTTCTTTTGTGTTTCATTTCTTGTGCTGGCCAGATCTGTGATTTCCTGTTTACAGTAACTCTGAGCTTCTATCCAAATTATCCTTTGGAGTTGTAAATGTATGTCAGAGCCATTTTTCTTTTTTGTGAGAATTTAAATAAAACATATTACACTCTTACTGTACTCTTTCTTTAGAATCACCCCTCCACCATTTCTCTTTCCATCCACACCATGATAGAACAGTTTAAACACCTCCAATGTTTCTGGTCTTACCCCCACTCCACTTGGTCCAGTCATAGTACCACCATTTAAAGTACCAACCCAAACCTCCACTCTCCTTCACTTCTCCTTTTCCTGCTGTCTCTGTAGATGTCTTTCTCCTCTCCTTCTCCTCCTCAGGCTCAGTTGTGGCTGGAACATGCCATAAATGTAAAAATATGTAGAACTTACTACTCATTAAGGTTGTTATTCAACCAACAAAGCAAGGCTAATAAAATAATGCACAAGACAATATTAGTACATATATCAGGGCTGCAGCTCTTTCAGAATAGTGTGGGGAAAAAAGTGGTGCCACCCTGCCAAACTTAAAACTCCTGGAATCTTAGTGATCTGTAATTCTCTATTTTGCTTGAACTGTTTGTATACGATCATCGGAAACACAAAAAACAAGCAGGCAGACTTTGAGCATTTCTTAATAAAAACAAAGACAACAAGGTTATCAATTGATACAAAACAGAATTTTGTATTAACATTCCCTGGACTGTCTTTATCGGGTTCATAAAGGAATCACATTGAAGCAAAGTGATCAATATTCACAACTGTAGCGAATTTAGCTCACAAAAAAATTTAATATTTATGAGTAATTATAAAGGGTTATAAGTACTCCTAAATATTTAATTATTGAATATTATTAAAATTAAATTAAATGTATTAAATTAAATTTAATTGGAACTAACGATATAATTATTTGGTCTGTTCTTCACCAAACAGACAGTATAATATTTTAATAATTCTATAAAAGAGGTATCTCCCTGGCCAAGAATGACGCAACCCCCTTTACTTTATACCATACAATTAATAGAGCATCTAGTTTAGATCGAATATTGCAGGAACCTTGAAATGTGATCGGCACTCAGAGACAATCACTTATGAAAAATATGGCGTTTAATGAATGAGACAAAACACAACATAGAACTACCTACACAAACATACAAAAGAAATTAAGGAAATAAAAATAAAAATAAACAAAAAGTTAGCAATAGGAAAAAGAAGAAAGAGAAGGGAAAAGAAGAAAAGTGAGAAAGAAAGGAAAGGAATGGCAAGCTTAATCTTCAAAATTACCCACAACCTAAATGAGAATCATCAAAGGAATATAAATTCACCTTAAAATTAAGGGACTCGAGCTTAAACACGCATTTAGACTGGTTGGTAAAAAGGTTACTTGCATTGGCCTTGTTGCACAAGTGTCTGGATGCGGTAGACATCTTAGGAAGATAGGAATCTTTGAAGAGTCGGTTAGGTGGGAGTCAATGTTCTTCTAGGTTTTTTCTTAAGATCAGAGCAGTTGTTGTTCTTCAAGGTAAAGCTTGCCGGAAGATCTCGTCTCTAAGAGTCGCTGCTGAGCTGTTCTGAGCATCCGAATCTCTGGGCCTTCGGGCCCCCAGACCTTCGGGAGAAACGTCCTTTGTTCATGCATTTGTGGGCATGGTTTCCGGGTTATCCTTGCATTGGAGAACTTAAAGTTTTATGAAAGCTAAAAGTGCATTCATTTTGTGATCATTTTGATATTAAACAAAGAAAAAGACAAAATTAACAGAGGTACATTAACATACCAGGACCTAAAAAGCACCCTTGTTATGAAAGTAAAGAGCAGATCATTTCATTACAACTTTATCAAGCCTTAAAAGAGAAGACAACAATAAAACAGGGGTACCTTTAGAGTGTAACTATTGTTGAGGTACAGTTAAACACAAGATGTATATTTGTCATGTAATGTGGAACATTTTATTTATTAAAAGAATGGTTCCTTGTAGTGTGTGTGTGTGTGTGTGTGTGTGTGTGTGTGTGTGTGTGTGTGTGTGTGTGTGTGTGTCATATCTACTGGGGACTAATTTCGAGAGTGAATTGTTTTATGGTTTAAGGGTCCTTGTGAAGTCAACCAGAGAGGCCAGGGGGTTATCTGGCTTTCGAGGTGGTGTATGTGTGTGTGTGTGTGTGTGTGTGTGTCTACTGTTTAAGGTATAGAGACTGGCTTGTGTTATCAGTTGAATTGCAGTCAGCTGTAGAGGTCAGGGTTTGTCAGGGTTTGTCCTGCTTCGTGTCTTCTGGGGTGGGGGTATGACACGGTGGTATAAAAACCCCCAATAAAAGTGTAGCCGTGGTGCTCATCCTTTGATTGAAATGCAGATGTCAAGGGTTAAAAGGATTCTCTGGGACATTAAATCTCAATGACCTGTGCCAGACGTTACACAACTGTGCTTCATCACTCCTCCACCAGCTCATTCAACACTTCCCAACCATTAGTTGCAGTTCCTAGGTATTCCTAGTCTTCCACCCATCCAAGACACTAAACCTGTCTAAATACTCACTAATACTATGCCTGTTGTTTTTTTTATTTTCTAGCGTAGCCAGTGAAGCAGTGCTTAATATGTTAAGTCATCACCAAAATGACCAGACAGAAATAGACAGAACTTACAGCAATTATATGTTTGTAGGTACTCGCTAGTTGCATGAACCAGACATTAGCAATTGAATAGAGAAAACTAGCTTTAACTATGAAGTCCAAATTAAATGAAATTTGGTTTAGAAAATCTAGTTTTGCACTCTGTTGGTGGCATTGTATTTGTATGAACATTTTTGTGGTAAAAACAACACTGAATACATGGCCAGATTAGGAGCAACTCATTACACAACCGAGTTCCTTGTCACATATGTCAAGAAAGAAGAAAGACTTGATAAAACATCCTAAAACAAGCAATCCATATGAATTGATAATAAATAGCCTGTTTGTTTTTGTCGTCTGGGAAAACATTTAATCAACTGAAAAACTAAATATCAAAAAACCTTTATTTTTACATATAACATTGCTTTGTGTTAAAGTGTATGTTATATTTAATATTACTCGGCATTACGTAATACAGTTTTATTAACTTTTTTATTTATTTGAAAGTTTACCCATCACTGACAATGTACATGCATGCAGTCAGGAAAAACAAGCTACTAAACTCGAGGAAGGGATCGCATAATTCTGGCAAAGCTACAATTCTACATGACTAACACTTGAACCTTTAGTCATTTTTCTAGTTTATTTGCTGCTTTCATATATTATCAACTACAGTGTAATTAGGATGGTAATAGGTGGTATAGTGTGCTCTAAATTTTATTTTACATGGTATTAAAAAGCGCTTAAAAGTGTTAAATACAATTCTCAAACCATATACCCTGTAATAGTAGATTAGAAATTAGGTGTGAAAAGCATTTTTACTATGTGGTAATAGCAGCAAATGACAGAATTAAAGAGTTTCATTTATTTTCTAGCATTACCTGTGTGATTATGTTATAAATACTGATAACCATAGGACAGGTCACTACAGTACTTTGAAAGAATAAATAAAAAAATAAAAGAAATACTGCGAAACAAAAGTAGATGTAACACAAAAGAAAGGTGAAATCAACATGCTGCATGAAAACAGCTTATTTCTAATACATTGGATTTATGGTTTAATGTAGTCACATGAAGTTTTCAAATATTATTTAGATATTTACTGTAAAAAAGCTCTATGAACATCATAGTAACAAAAATGACATCTTAGCAAGTATATTATATATATATATATATATATATATATATATATATATATATATATATATATAGTGAGGAAAATAAGTATTTGAACACCCTGCTATTTTACAAGTTCTCCCACTTAGAAATCATGGAGGGGTCTGAAATTGTCATCGTAGGTGCATGTCCACTGTGAGAGACATGATCAAAAAAAAAAATTCCAGAAATCACAATGTATGATTTTTTAACTATTTATTTGTATGATACAGCTGCAAATAAGTATTTGAACACCTGAGAAAGTCAATGTTAATATTTGGTACAATAGCCTTTGTTTGCAATTACAGAGGTCAAACGTTTTCCACCAGGTTTGCACACACTGCAGGAGGGATTTTGGCCCACTCCTCCACACAAATCTTCTCTAGATCAGTCAGGTTTCTGGCCTTTTGCTGAGAAACACAGCGTTTGAGCTCCCTCCAAAGATTCTCTATTGGGTTTAGGTCTGGAGACTGGCTAGGCCACGCCAGAACCTTGATATGCTTCTTACAAAGCCACTCCTTGGTTATCCTGGCTGTGTGCTTCGGGTCATTGTCATGTTGGAAGACCCAGCCTCGACCCATCTTCAATGCTCTAACTGAGGGAAGAAAATTGTTCCCCAAAATCTCAAAATACATGGCCCCGGTCATCCTCTCCTAAATACAGTGCAGTCGCCCTGTCCCATCCGAGAAAACCCCCCCAAAGCATGATGCTACCACCCCCATGCTTCACAGTAGGGATGGTGTTCTTGGGATGGTACTCATCATTCTTTTTCCTCCAAAAACGTTTAGTGGAATTATGACCCAAAAGTTCTATTTTGGTCTCATCTGACCACATGACTTTCTCCAATGACTCCTCTGGATCATACAAATGGTCATTGGCAAACTTAAGACGTGCCTGGACATGTGCTGGTTTAAGCAGGGGAACCTTAAATGCCATGCATGATTTCAAACCATGACGTCTTAGTGTATTACCAACAGTAACCTTGGAAACGGTGGTCCCAGCTCATTTCAGGTCATTGACCAGCTCCTCCCGTGTAGTTCTGGGCTGATTTCTCACCTTCCTTGGGATCATTGAGACCCCACGTGGTGAGATCTTGCATAAAGCCCCAGTCCGAGGGAGATTGACAGTCATGTTTAGCTTCTTCCATTTTCTAATGATTGCTCCAACAGTAGACCTTTTTTTACCAAGTTGCTTGGCAATTTCCCCGTAGCCCTTTCCAGCCTTGTGGAGGTGTACAATTTTGTCTCTAGTGTCTTTGGACAGCTCTTTGGTCTTGGCCATGTTAGTAGTTGGATTCTTACTGATTGTATGGGGTGGACAGGTGTCTTTATGCAGCTAACAACCTCAAACAGGTGCATCTTATTTAGGATAATAAATGTAGTGGAGGTGGACATTTTAAAGGCAGACTAACAGGTCTTTGAGGGTCAGAATTCTAGCTGATAGACAGGTGTTCAAATACTTATTTGCAGCTGTATCATACAAATAAATAGTTTAAAAATCATATATTGTGATTTCTGGATATTTTTTTTTAGATTATGTATCTCACAGTGGACATGCACCTACGATGACAATTTCAGACCCCTCCACGATTTCTAAGTGGGAGAACTTGCAAAATAGCTGGGTGTTCAAATACTTATTTTACTCACTGTATATATATACATATATATATATATATATATATATATATATATATATATATATATATATATATATATATATATATATATATATATATATATATATATATATATATATAATCATATTATATTACAGCAAAATATTTAAACATACCTGAATTTTGAAGAGTGTTAGGAACTGTATACCTCTGTGTTAAGAAACTTCTTTTAGTATCGCACACATGCAAACTACAAGTTTTTTTTTCCTAATTTACAAATCGGATTGTAAGGAAATTAAAAAAAGATTACTCAAAAAAGGACAGTGGACTGAGGTGTGTCTTTAACACACAAAATATGAGCTAATCCCAAAATGACTAAATGTAAGTTTTATAATCAAACAAGCAGATGCGTATACCAGTGCCGACAATTTAAGTACATTATATGGACAACAGTAGAGACTTCCAGCCATATGTGGTTCTTTTTCAAGCAAGTGCAAAGTTGTACACAGTTGTATATATATACTTTTGGATGCATTGAATTTTTCCTTTGCTTGTTCAGCATGACAATGCCCTGTCGACAGAGTTAACATGAAGATATGCTTTACATGGGTTGGAGTGGAAGATCTCCTGCTATAGAGATCCTAGAAACGCTTTGGGAACGCCTCTGTGTTGTCCACGCTCTGAATCAAGGGTATAATCAGTCCAATGAAAAGTCCCCTTGCCTTAAGAGGTTGTCTGCTCCCTGGTTTAAGTGGCCCAGGATATATGCTGCCTTTAAGGAGAGCAGCTTCTTTGGGCCCACAGGAAGATCTGCCATGCCAGCTTGTACAGGAGGCGAGATCGCAGACCCCATGGTGGTTGATATATGAAACCCCCAAAGTGTTGTCCCTATGGACCAACACATGTTGGCCTCTGTGGTCTGGGAGGAAATGCCTCAGAGCTTGAAGCACAGCCAGGATCTCGATGCAGTTTATGTGCCCCGTTCAATGAGACCTTCCCCAGAGACCTTGAGCGGAGCAGCAACTCATGACCGCTTCCCACCCAATGAGAGACGTGCCTGTAGTAAGCGTTTTGCAACACTCAGGAACTGCCAGCACAGGGCCCTGAGTCAGGCACCAGCTCATAACTTTATGGTGTTATGAACTTTATAAACTGGTGCCTGACTCAGGGCCCTGTGCTGGGAGTTCCAAATGTATTCCTCTGTAAATTACTGCAAGTCTGCACATCTCCCTTATTCTTAAAGATTGGTAACAGCACACTCCATATCTATTCCTTAGGCATCCTCTTACCTTCCAGAATTTTGTGAATAATCTGGTTAAAACTTCACTGCCATCTCTCCTAAACATTTACACTCTTCCACTGGTATGTCATTTGGTTCTACCGACTTTTCACTCTTCATCGTCTTAATCGCTGCTCTCACTCCCTCATCACTAATCCTATCCACTTCCTGCTTCATCTCCACAAACCTAACCTTTTCTCTCTCTTATTTTCCTCATTTATCATGAACAAGTTATGTATCATAGTGATACTAATCTTTTGATACTAATCATACCTTTCTGGTATTCACTCTCCGGAATGCCCTCCTCACATTATGCTCCGAGATGGTGAACATGTTTAACCTTTCCGGCTCTCTCAGTGTGCATGCTGTTTGTGCTGCTAGTGCCGCATCCAGAGAGTAGGGCCACACAGCATGATTAAAGGCATTTTGGGCGGTGGCCGTAAGATAGATATATAAGGTATATGATTATCCAGATTGACATAAAAATAACGCAAAAATGAGGATTGCGTAAAACAATGTGTATACACCAACCAGGCATAACTTTATTGTCACTGATTAGGCATAACATTATGATCATCTGCCTAATATTTTGTTGCTTCCTTTTGCTGCCACAACATTTCTGATCCATGGCACATTAACAACATTTAGTTCTTCATCAATTTGAGCTACAGGAGCTGGTCTGTTGGATCACACGGACCAGCCTTCGCGCCCCACGTGCATTAGCGAGCCTCTGTCACCAGTTCACCTCTGTTCCCTTCATAGACCACTTTTGACAGATACTGACCACTGCAGACCAGTAATATCCCACACCAGCTGGAAATTTGGAGATGCTCTGACCCAGTCATATAGACATTACAATTTAGCCTTGTCAAACTCACTCTTATCCTTACCTTATACAGTCGTGCCCATGTGACGTCCTCTAGGCACGGCATCATTACCCTAAAATGCAGAAAGACCTGGACTGGCAAACAGACTAGACATACAAAAAATACTTACAATACAATTCAAGTGAAATATCAAGGCAAGGCAGAAAGGCTGGGTAACACCCGTAGCAGAACATGAATGCAGAGCGAAGTCCTCAGTGGAGAGTGGAGGCAGAGTAATGCCCTTAGCAAGGTAGCAAGGCTTTGTGGCATTCCCAGCTAAGCACAGAGGCTGGCTGGCATCCTTAGCAGAGCAGGGAGGATAAGTGGCATCCCCAGGACGTCTCGGAGGCTTATTGGGTGAGCAGAACCCTCAGGAAAGCAACATCCTCAGCAGAGAGTGGAGACAGGGCGATGCCTTCAAAAAGGTCTTAAGGCTAGGCAGCATAACTTGTGGGGTGCAGAGGCTGGGTGGCATCCACAGCAGAACAGGGAGGCAGAGCAACGTCCTGAGCAGAGTGTGGAGGTGAAGCAATGCCCTCAGCAAGGCAGGAAGGCTTGCTGACATTCCCACCAAGGCACAAAGTCTGGGTGGCATCCTCAGCAGAACTTGTTGGAGCAGCAGGCACTCTGGGACTCCCAAAAATTGAAGAAAGTGAGGAAACACTGGGTGGCTAAGCCATGACAGCGAAGCTGTACAATGATCTACTGGATGGCATCCCCAGAGGAGCAGAATTGAATATTAGACTGAAGATCCTAAGAATTTAGAAGGAGTGACTTTTAGTGCTGTTTGCTGCAAACCATTTTATCACTACCCCAAACCTAAACCAGGGTTATGGCGATGATGACCTAAAAGGGGATCTGCCAAATGTTGCAAATGTAAACGTTCACTTTGCAGTCCAGTGTGACCAAACCTTACACAGTACAGGAACTGGAGCACAAAAATAAATCAGGATGTCCACATTTTCTTAAAAAGTCTAAATTTTCTTTTGTAAAAATTAGACCTTACAAAATTCTAGTTTTGCACATGGTTACATATCACATGTGCTATAACGCCTACTTGACTGTCAGGGATATTTTGCCAGCAATGATTCCCAACTCTGAAATTGATTTTACATATGCATATGGTCAAAAATAATATGCCATATTTTGCCAAATTTTGCCCCAGAGTCAGGCTTTAGGGTGGACCCAGGCTAAAATTCCCTAAACAAAACAGGAAAGTAACCCACACCCAACACAATTTCAGCCACACCCCTACTTCCATTGAACACAACAAATGTACGGATGTCTAGGGGAACTTAATTTCACCACCTAGGTGCCAGAACAGAGAAGAGCCTTGAAGTATACTTACCTTTCATTGTGAGATAATTGGTATTAGTCTAGCAGTGCTAAAGGATCTCTGACAGCCTAGTGCGATGCGAAATGTGATGAGGTCTCTGAGGTAAGATGGTGCTGGTCCATTTTTGGCCTTAACGGCAAGCATTAGTATTAAGAATCTAATACATGCAGCTACTGGAACCAGTGAAGGGAGCGCAGCAGTGGGGTGGGGTGGGACAACTTGGGCAGATTAAACACGAGTCGTGCAGCTGCGTTTTGGATTATTTGCAGTGGATGAATAGCGTTCAGAGGAAGACCTGAAAGCAGGGAGTTGCCGTAGTCCAGTCTCGAAATGACAAGAGACTAAGCAAGCGCCTGGGCAGCCTATGTGGACAAAAATGTTGTGGAGAAGAAGTAAACAGGAACAAGCCACATTAGCTACATGTGAGATGAAGGACAGTTCATTGTCCATATTTGAGATATTGTTGATCACTAGTCCTAGATTAGGTTGACCCAGGACACTCAGTTCTTGACTTTATCCTCTCTTCATACGCTTCCGCTGTGAGAAAGCCTTTTGGTATGGCTAATCCACGTTTTGTTGCTTCTACTAACCGAATAACATGACCAGATGTGGAGTTATTATCCTTAACACACACACACACACAGACACACAGACACACACACACCCTTTCTCTCCTTCTCTTTGGAAGTATATCTTCATAAACTCACACATGGAACTTCTCTCTAAAAGCTGTCTCTTGTGTTTCATTGAGACTTTCCCATGCACGTAGAAAAGCTAAGATCAAGAGGAAAGGCTGAATTCGAGGGTATCCTGTCCACACGACAGAAGGGAATCCTGTCCACGCGACAGAGGATAAAACACTTCCTTACACCATAGTTACCCCAAGGTTAAGAGCAGTAGCTGAAGGGGAGAGCAGAGAGTCATGAAGAGTTATTCTAAGATCTTGACCTGGAGATGAATCACCTGGGATGACCAGCAGTTCTGTTTTGCTGGGGTTTAGTTTTAGTTGATGAGCACTCATCCATGAAGATATGTCTGTCAAGCATGCTGAGATCTGAGTGGAAGCCGGGGTATCTGAGGAAGAGAAAGAAAAGATTAGTTGAGTGACATCTGCATAGCAGTGGTCAGGAAAACCCTTGTCAGGATATGACTTTACTAATGGAGTGGGTATAGAGGGAGAAAAGGAGGGGACCAAGTACAGAGCCTTGTGGGACACCAGTGGTGAGTCTGCACAGGGGAGATGTGGATCCCCTCCATGTTGCCTTGGATGAGTGACCTTCCAGGTAGGAAGCAAACCATTCCCATGCTGTTCCTTGGATACCAAGGCTCTTGAGGGTAGACAAGAGAGTCTTGTGGTTGACTGTGTTAAATGCTGCTGGAAGGTCCAGGAAGATAAGTACAAATGACAGCTTGGCTGATCGAGCAGCATGCAGTTTCTCAGAAACAGCCAAAAGGGCCGTCTCTGTGAAATGTGCCGCTTTGAACCCAGACTGGTTCGGATCATGGAGGTTGTTCTGTGAGAGACAGACAGACAGTTGGTTAAAAACAGTGCGTTCCAGAGATTTAGAAAGAAGTGAATCTGATCTGTAGATGTTTATGTCTGATGGGTACAGAGCAGGTTTATTTAAGATGGGAATGACCCTTGCATGCAGATATGCATGTGAAAAGTCCTGCAGTGGAAGATTTTATTGTATTGTAAATAGGGTGTATGTTGGTGTGCAAAATATGCAGATGTTGTCTGAAGTCTTTGTTGATATTGTATAATGTGTGTGTATGTTTGTGTCCGAATCTGTTTCTTCAGTGTATACTATAAATATCTATATATTCATTCTCTTAATTAATTTACATGACAGATTAAAATTTCATGATTATACTGCTTTACTATGTGCATTTCCATCTAAAAACCTCTTAAAAGGTTTACAGTTTTTTCAGTCGCTTTGGAGCGTTTATCAGATCAGAAATGAAATTAATTTCTTCTTGCTTTGATCATCATCCTTTGTACATTTATTTACAGTTTTTCTCAGTTGTTTTGGAGCGTTTCTCGAATCATCCTTAATATTTGCAAACCAGTGCGTGCATTTCTCAAAACAATTTGTGCAAACAGCACAACACATTGGATTTCATGCCTGAACTTTTCTCAAAAATAAGTATTTGTGTCAATGATCATCTCATTCCCATCAGAATGAAAAGTCCCTTCATCATTATTCACAAACAAATCGTCATAATGTTTAGTCGTGTTTTCAGTATGATGCTGCACAGTTTCAGTATTTCCTGATGTAAACTATTGTTTGGATCACAGTGACTGAAAATGCACATAATTTGACTTCCTTCTGTTTTTATCTATGAATCTCAGCAGCACAAATTTATTTATTTGATTGGATATGTGATTTATATTGATTGTAAGAAACCGGAAAGGATTCACACTTTTACTGTACTGGTGTTCTTTTGTTTCTTTGTTGTTCATCCATTTTCAGAATGTATAATTCTGTGTTTTTCTCTGTCTCTATTCACTCTCCAACTGAAGGTTCACAAGATTCACCTTTGACCTGTTTTAGAGAACTGGTTGATCATTGGTTGATCTGATGCCGTTCACTCGCCTTCATTAGTGACATTCAAGATTCATCTGCACAATTCAACAATTCAACACATTAAAAAAAAAAACATTTTGCATTCAATGATGTATAAAATGAACTGATGCTGAGATGTCTTGGGGGTTAAAACTATTCAGGTGAAATCAGTATAATACATTTCGATCAAAATGATAATGTAGGAAACAGCAGACAGTTGTACACTATTACAGTTTTTCTCAATTGATTTGGTACATTTCTCCAAACCCAGGTAACAGCTCTCATAACAGTTAACACAGCAAACTAAACACACTCTTATGCGGGCGAAACCGTTAAGTATTCACTGCACAATGAAACACAGCATTTTATTCTAGTAATGCATTTATTAAAATTCAATATTAACATCAAAACTAAAAGTGTGTTCTCTGATGATTTTATAACAAATTCAGCTGAAGATACACAACAAAATAAATAAAAATACATGTTTTTCATTAAGTTATTTAATGAGGAGTTCAGGTGTATAACAATAAGTTGTCACCCCACACACACAATATATATATATATATATATATATATATATATATATATATATATATATATATATATATATATATATATATATATATATATATATTAGTACAGACCAAAAGTTTGGACACACCTTCTCATTCAAAGAGTTTTTTATTTTCATGACTATGAAAATTGTAGAGTCACACTGAAGGCATCAAGGGCTATTTGACCAAGAAGGAGAGTGATGGGGTGCTGCGCCAGATGACCTGGCCTCCACAGTCACCGGACCTGAACCCAATCGAGATGGTTTAGGGGTAAACTGGACCGCAGAGTGAAGGCAAAAGGGCCAACAAGTGCCAAGCATCTCTCGGGGAACTCCTTCAAGACTGTTGGAAGACCATTTCGGGTGACTACCTCTTGAAGCTCATCAAGAGAATGCCAAGAGTGTGCAAAGCAGTAATCAAAGCAAAAGGTGGCTACTTTGAAGAACCTAGAATATGACATTTTTCAGTTGTTTCACACTTTTTTATGATGTATATAATTCCATATATAATTCCACATGTGTTAATTCATTGTTTTGATGCCTTCAGTGTGAATCTACAATTTTCATAGTCATGAAAATAAAGAAAACTCTTAGAATGAGAAGGTGTGTCCAAACTTTTGGTCTGTACTGTATATATATATATATATATAATGCAAATAAGTACATATGTAAATAAAAAATAAAGTGATAAATGTACTGCATTCAATAAATCAATTATTTTATGAAACCAATTACATCTGGCCAGAGAATTTTATCAACATCACAGAAAATATTTTCACGAGTCATGCATCATGGGAAAAAACGCTTTGAATGCTGTATCCATCCTTGACATGCTTGTGCCCCAATATCTCCACAGGTCTCTTCCATCGCTTGAAGGAGACTTACTTGGTTGTAAGGGTTGCGATCATGTACTTTCCATCTCCAAGAGGAGAAGAATTCCTCAATTGGATTCAGGAAAGGAGCATATGGTAGAAGAAACACCATCCTGAATTGTGGGTGTTTCTCAAACCACTCTCGCACTAGTGCTGAATGGTGGAATTGGACATTGTCCCAAACAACTACAAAATTCCGCACCATTTGCTCCTGATCACCCTGCGGAAAGAGGATTTCATTGAGGAGGTTTAAAAAATGTAGGAGCCTTGCTGTGTTGTATGGTCCAAAGACAGCATTGTGTGCCACAACACCAGTTGTAGAAATTGCTGCACAGAGAGTGATGTTGCCTCCTCCTTGTCCAGGAACATTGACTGTAGCACGATGGCCAATCACATTTCTCCCTCTTCTCCTTTTTTTTAAAGATTGAAGCCTACTTCATCAATATACAGGTACTCATAATGAGTTGCACTGCTATCTAACATCAAGATTCTCTAGAGTAAAAAGAACACAAGGTACAATATAGTAAATTTGTGTTTTACAGTATTGGCATTGATTGCAGTCAGTACTATTGTGAAATTGTTGCTGAAGTTTGAGGTCACACTTTGAAGCAGCAGAACACATAGATATGGCTAAATCTTTTCACATATAGTAGCATGGAATAGTTTATGGACACATACTTAAAATTCAGGAAAAATATATCTTTGAGTTGACAGTAAAATTGCAGTAATTGGGTTGCACATACTTGAACAAACTGGAATCGCAACTCCTTCACTCTAACGGAGTTCCTCTAAAAGGGCACTTTGTATACTTGCTTTATTCGGATAGCATTTCTTCTTAGAACACAGTCAATTGTGGAGCGACTGCATTGGTGGATATTGTGGAACAGTTGATTGTCCTGTGTTATTCTTTGCTAAATTTCTTCGAGGCGGAGGGTGTTGTTCTGGACCGCCATGTCAACAATGGCATGCTCTTGTTCAACTGAAAAAAGTCTTGTTCGTCCACCTGAATGTTCTCTAACTTCAATTTTGAAAAAGGTTTGGACAAGCAGGAACATTTACTGTACAGATCTAGACCTATGTCAAACAAGACTACATGGAATCATTGTAAAAGTAGAATGAAATAGTTACTTACCGGTTTTCCCTCTGAAATGTAGGGATAATGGAAGCCACTGTGGATCTGTTTAAATTGGGCTGAACTCTCTGGCCAGCTTCTCTCAGTGAGAGACCATGATTTATGACATGGTCAATAAGTGTGGCTCTGATTTCATTTGAAACACGCGTGTACCCTACCCTCATTCTACCTCTCATCTCTCTTCTTACACCTTGGCCTCCTCTTCCTCTTTGCCCTCCTCTTCCTTCCTGTCCACCTCTTCTTATATTTTCTCTTTCCACTATACCATTGCCCTCCAATCTATCCATCTCTTCAATCTCTTCTCCTCTTCCTACATCCTCAGCTCTTCTCGCTCTTCCTCCTACATCTTCAGCTCTTCCTCCTACATCTTCAGCTCTTCTTTCTCTTTTTCTATCTTCTCTTTCTCTATCTCCTCTTCCACTTCTCCCTCTACCCTGGCCACCCCCTCTTACTCTTAAACCTCTTCTGTTTCCACTGCTTATACTTCTTTTTTTTTGTCTTACTGTATCTCCTCAATTGTTGTAATTACGTAAGACAGCTGTGTGAACAATTAGGAAACTGGCTTTTTCTGTGTTGAGTGGATTACTAACTCATCAGATAACAATTTGGCATTAATTGAAGACACAAGGTGTGCAACTGACTATTTTACAATTCACAGAGTTTTGTTTGTTGTGTTTTGAAAATGGTACAAAAATGCTTGTGATCTTTGTGAAGAACAATGAAAACGTTACAAATGTTTTTCCTGATATATTAAAGATTTGGTTGGCTGTATGAACTCCTGTGATAAAATTAGGGATTTTTGTGCACAGTGTTTTGAGAAAATTATGCTTTTGATTTGTGATTTGTATGAAATGAAGGAGAATTTACTATCTGTTTAGGACAATTACAAAGTGTACTGATCACTGTGTTAACTGTTTTGAGAGCTGTTACCTGAGTTTGAAGAAATGTACCAAGTTGAGTAAGAAAGACTGTAATTAAATGATGTACAAAAGCGTTCACAATTTGATCAAAACAACAAAAAATTTTCTTGTGATAAGCACAAGTGATTCAATGATGCGGAGGAACAAGTAGTTTTGAGAATTTTATTTCTGATCTGAGAAACACTCCAAAGCAACTAAAAAAAAAAAAACTGTAATAATCTTATGTTTGGTTTGTATTATGACATACTAGATACATCTGACTATGTGGGTGAGGTATAAGAAAGAAAGAAAGAAAGAAAGAAAGAAAGAAAGAAAGAAAGAAAGAAAGAAAGAAAGAAAGAAAGAAAGAAAGAAAAAAAGAAACGTCAAAGGTTTTGTGTGCTGTAATACTCCCATCTAGTGGTTACATACAGCTTTATTCTCAATTAACATCTATGTCAGGGGTCATCAACCTTTTTGACACCGAGAGCTACTTCTTGGGTACCGACTAATGTGAAGGGCTACCAGTTTGATACACAATTCTAAAATAAAAAAATTTGCTCAATTTACCTTTAATTATGTTATTATTAATAATTAATGATATTTATCTATATCAGGGTCAAACTCAATTGCACAGGGGGCCAAAACTCAAAGGCCGAACAGGATAAACATTTATTGAACACACTAAAACAATGTTTTTTGAACATAAATATGAATAAAAACAGACAGGAATTTTATTTCACAATAGATAAACTTAAACTTTAAATAAATAGCTCTCCATAAAAATATATCCTGTCCAAATTATTAAATTATTAATTATATAAGTTATTATGAACTTGTACAATATGAACATGCTGCAAAAATAAATAAAAATTGTGCTTTTAACTAAACGTTAAAATAACAACAAATTAAAACAATCCGATTTCTTTGCTCTTATGCAATTTTATAAAAAATAATGTTAAACTTTAAATAACTTAAAATAATTTGCTCTCTATAAAATCTTCTGTCAAACACCTTCATCATGCAGCTCTTCAGAAACTCTCTCTCAGTAAATAACCTGCTGATGTGCCTCTGATTTCTCCTCTGTTTTCACACCAGCTTCACTTTGTGTTTTTGCTCTGGTGAAAAACATCTGCTGAAATGTCAGATTCTTCTTTAACTCTTCTACTTTCTGGTTCTTCAGCTTCTCCTGATGTTTTGTCTCACGGTTCTGTCTTAGATTCAATTCCTTAATTACAGCCACATTCACTCCACATATAAGACACACGTGTTTACCGCCAGTGTCAGTAAACATCTACTCAGAATCCACTTTTCTCTTTACCACTGTGAGGCGCTGTTTCAAAATAACTGTACAAAAAGAGTTAAATACATCAACAGAAGCTTCACTTAATTGACGCTGGAATGTTCTCAGGTAGTCTAGAGTTCGGTAAGGCAGCTGAAGCGCTGCATTATGGGATCCGTAGTTTGTGTTATCAGCGCTTCATATCGCCGGGACATTAATAACAATAATAATAGATCTATATAAAATCATCTGTAATTGTACATCGGGCCGGATTTGACACTGAGTTTGACACCCCTGATCTATGTGAAGACACTGATCATGTTAATGATTTCTCACAATTATTATCAACAATGATTTACCAAGGTAGGAAAGAGCTATTTTTAGAAAAGGCTCGCGGGCGACTCATGTGGTCCTTGCGGGCGACCTGGTGCCCACTGGCACCAAGTTGGTGACCCCTGATCTATGAGATATCAGTTTTCCTCAGTTGCTTTAGAGCGTTTCTCAGATCAGTAATGAATTTCTTAAAACTCCACAAAATGACACCATAAAAGCATTTCTTGCTGCTTTGATTAAATTGTGAACGCTTAAGTACATTCATTTAATTGATTGTGTAAAAGTGTCTGCTGTTTTCTACATTATGAGTTGTTTTTCCTGCTGATCTCGGCTGGCTGGATGGCGTGGTCCGGTACCGCTGGGTTCAGCCATGTCTTGGTGAAGCTTCCAGTCCCAAATGTCCCTCTGGAACTTGACCCTTGCCCTGATGTCGTCAAGCTTGTTTTCCAGAGACTGGGTGCCTACTAACAGGGTACGCAGTGTGCGCATGCCCTCAGCCTGTTTCTATGCCGGCTTGTTTTCCTTGCAGCCGACCTCACTGGCGCCATTTTGAAAAAAAATTCTGCCGCATCCAGAGGTATTCTATACATCTGTGAGCTTCCAACTTTGTGTTTTTAGCTTGTAAAAGAACCACATATTTTTTTAGGAAAGTCTATACATTTGTCCATATACTGTAAAACAGTATGCACTTGCATCTGCTTATTTAATTATGAATTCACATATTGCTATTTTATTTTATAATATAATATATTGATCATATATGGCATATGAGGAGCTGTATGAGAAGTTGGATGTGGAAGTTGGACACTAAGGAAAGAGAAAAGGATTTGTACTTGCAGCTGGGAAGGATGTGCTGCAAGTTAGAGCAATTAAGGATGGAGAGGGCAATGTGTTGACTAGTGAGGAGAGTGTGTTAAGAAGGTGGAGGGAGTATTTTGAGCAACTGATAAATGAGGAAAATCAGAGAGAGAGAAGGTTGGACGATGTGGAGTTGGTGAAGCAGGATGTAGATAGGATTAGTAAGGAGGAAGTGAGAACAGCAATTAAGAGGATAAAGAGTGGAAAGTCGGTTGGACCAGATGACATACCAGTAGAAGCATGGAGATGTTTAGGAGAGATGCAGTTGAGTTTTTAACAAGATTGTTTAACAGGATTTTGGAAGGTGAGAAGATGCCTGAAGAATGGAGAAGGAGTGTGCTGGTACCAATCTTTAAGAATAAGGGAGATGTGCAGACCTGCAGTAACTACAGGGGAATAAAGTTGATCAGTCACACCATGAAGTTATTGGAAAGAGTAGTGGAAGCCAGGCTGAGAGAAGAGGTGACCATCTGTGAGCTACAGAATAAAAGTCAGCTTGACCTTAGTGCTGCTTTTGACACCATTGCCAATAATATTTGCAGAAAATATTGTTGAAATGAAGGGAACGCAAGTTTGGTGTTCTGATAGGATCTGACTTAGACCCAATGCTTTTTTCTTGATATATTCTAGTAGGCAGAAGTGAAAAGTAATTAATAAAATTTACTTACGTTACATTACATTTGTGACATTTGGCAGATGTACCCTTGCTGGGTCATCATCGCCATGACCATGGTTTAGGTTTGGGGAAGTGATTACATCAAAGAATGTGATTGCAGCAATAAATGGAGCACTACAAGGCACTCCTTGTTAATTCATTAGATCTTCAGTCTAATATTCAAGACCTGTGTAGACAGCTGTCCCTGAAACCCCAAGCTCCCCTAGGGACACTATCCAGAAACTCATTGTACGGCTTCCACCTGCCCCAGCACTGCTGTTGTGGCTTAGTCACCCAGTGCTTCCTCACTTTCCTCACTATTTGTTAGGCCCAGAGTGCCTGCTGCTCCAACGACCCAGCCTTTGTCGCAGAAATCAAACGAGTTTTTGACCAACCTATCAGCAAACCTTTTTTCCAGCCTCTAAGCTGCACCGGAGGCATCAACCAGCCTCCAATTTCTGCTAAGGATGCCATCCAGTCTTTGTGCCTTGCTGAGGGCATCGCTTCACCTCCACACTTTGCTAAGGATGTTGCTCTGCCTCCCCGCTCTGCTGTGGATGCCAATGTATAAAGTCATGCCCATGTGACGTCGTCTAGTGTAGCATCTTGTTAGCCCATGCCTGATTTCCCTTCATGATTTTTTTTCATTGTTCTGTAATAGTGTGGTAGCCTGGATTTGCCTGGATTTGATATAGGCTTTTTTTTTTGTCTCTAAGGTTGCACTGTCACTTGTTAAGTGTGATTGGCAACTATGCTTCAGACCATCTCACAAGATCTCATGGCCTTTATCTTCATAATCATCAATGGGTCCTTAAAGTCAAGTCAAGTCAAGTTTATTTCTATTGCTCTTTTCACAACAGACATTGTCTCAAAGCAGCTTTACAGAATTTTTAAAGTTAAGGTGAATGGTGTGCATTTATCTCTGATGAGCAGCCATGGCAACTGTGGCAAGGAAAAACTCCCTTAGATGTTATGTGGAAGAAACTTTGAGAGGAACGAGACTCAAAAGCCCATCCTCATTTGGGTGACATCAAGAGTGTGATTATAGTCTTTAAACAATACAGACCACTGGAGAGTGAGAACTAACATGAACACTGGAATAAAAGATTATGAGTAATGTTCTTTCTACAGTCTTTTACTCATTTGTGGTTCTAAAACCAGGAGCTACTGAGGAACTCATAAAATAGCTCAACATTTGTAATCATCACAGATCCAACACCAGCTTCTCCATGCCAAAGCCTTTAAACACTCAAGGAGGTCCAGTGTCCAAACTCCACATGAAGTGGAATCCAATTGCCACTGGTATGTCTCTAGATTGTTCGGGATGTTTGCGGAGTCAGCATCTACTTCTTTATATCCACAATTTTCATAAGATGGGACATAACTGGGGCTGGAGCAACCTCAGGATAAATCGGGATGGGTAGAGAAAGAAGCAGTGAAGAGAAATTAGCGTAGCTGCTGACATTAACATTAATAATGTTCATTTGATCAGATGTACTGGAGCACATGGTTATGATGTGATGTGTGTTATGTGTAAACTTTGCTAAAAATTTATTTTTAATCTGCACTTAAACTGGGAGAGCCCCGAACATTGTCAGGAAGACTATTCCAAAATTTAGGAGCTAAATGTGAGAATGCTCTATCACCTTTAGTGGACTTTGCTATTCTAGCAACTACTAGAAGTTTTGTAAATAAGTCGCAGTAGTTTGTAGTCTATTCGAAACTTAACAGGTAGCCAGTGTAGGGACGATAAGATTGGGGTTATATGGTCATATTTTCTTGACCTTGTGAGAACACTCGCTGCTGCATTCTGGACAAACTGTAGCTTGTTCATTAATGATGCAGGACAACCACCTAGTAATGCATTACAGTAGTCCAGTCTGGAGGTCATGAATGCATGGTCAAACTTTTCTGCATCAGATTTAGATAAATTACATATTAACCTGGATAGCTCTCCATTTAAGTCTACAAAATGTTAACGATCAGACAGGTAGGATTTAAACCAGCTTAATGCCTGTCCCGGAATGCCAATGTAATTTTGTAAACGATCTAGAAGATGATCATGATATAATGTATAGTGTCGAATGCAGCACTAAGATCAAGTAAAACTAACAAGAGAGCTGATGCCTTGGTCTGAATCTTAAACCAGGTCATTTTAACTAGAACAGTTTCTGTGCTATGATGGGGCCTAAAACCTGACTGAAACTCTTCAAAGATATTGTTCTCTTGTAAGTAGCAACATAACTGGGCAGCGAAAATGTTTTCTAAAATTTTAGACATAAATGGGAGATTTGAAATGGGTCTGTAATTTGATAATGTGTTTGGATCCAAATTAGGTTTCTTAATGAGGGGCTTAATAACTGCTAACCTGAGGGGTTTAGGGACGTGACCTAAAGATACTAAGGAGTTATTAGTGAGAAGAGTCTCACCAGCTGTATGTAACACTTCTTTTAATAGTTTTGTTGGAATGGGATCTAGCTGACATGCTGATTTAGCTTTGGTAATAACATCATACAGCTCTTTCTGTCCTATACATGTGAAGCAGTGTAGTTGTGGAGTTTTAGGTGAGATTGGGTCTAATACTATGAATTTTATATAAAAACTATATAACGTTAAAAATGAAGTCAGCATTAACACATACCTGTACGGCGACTCACGTACGACGTTTAATAAACACGTTTTCCTGACCAACAATTAGTGGCTTCCCCACAAAGCTCCTCAGTCCACCCTTAAATGAAATAATTTTATAAAAACCCAGTGTGATAGACCATAACCATTACAAAACATTCACTGCCTACAGCTCCTACCTTGCCACTATCCGCACGTAAACCCGGAAGTACGGCGGCTCGCTCACGGACAAAGAGCAAACGTACACACAACACGAACCGAAATGATTTTATAGGCGGGTAAATGAGCATATTAAGAACACGCCCTCAGCTGACTAGATGACATCAGACCATACTGCTACACAGAGTATGACGTGCAGTGAAATGCTTTATATATATTTAATGCTTTCCAGCATGGGACTTGGATAGGGAGAAAATAAAACAAAGAAAAAAATGCAGATAAATAAAGAGTATAAACTATGTAAAAAATATAAAATATATAAAGATATATATCAAGAACAAAGTGTATATACAAGGTATATTATGACCATAAACAGTCATAATATGATAACATTGATCACATAAGGTGGTTGATGTGATTGTCCTTAAAGTGAACGTGTGCGGTGTGGTGTGGTATAAAGTGCACTGTGCTGTGCAAGTCCAGAGTTAAAATGACAGTCCAGTGATAAAAGTGTTGTAGTGCGAACAGAAAAAAATATTTGCAGAAAAGTGTGGTGATGGAGAGAATGGACCAGTTTTTAGATCCTGGGTGTTTCCTGGTGGAAAAAGCTCCTCCTCACGCTTTCTGTGTTCGCTTTCAGGGGGCGGAAGCGTTTTCCTGAACACAACAAAAAAAAAAGACCATTGTTGGGATGTCTGAGGTCCTTCCCAATCTTCCTGGCTCTGGTCCAGCACTACGTGCTGTTTATAGCCTGCAGATTAGGGAGCTCAGTGTGGATGGTACATTCAGCTGTAGGGCTCGCCTGTCCTGCATGGTGCTGTAGGAAGTCATGCTACCCGTCAGAACGTGCAGAACGCGCAGAAGTACCGTAAACTGTCCACTCTCTCCACTGGGGTCCCGTTGATGTTTAGCAGTTGGTATGACCGCTTCTGCTTTGTGCTGAAGTCCACTATCAACTCCTTAGGTTCGCTGACGTTCAAGAGAAGGTTGTTCTTCTGGCACCATCTGTCCAGGTTCTTAACCTCCTGTAGGTAGGCCGTCTTGTCGTTGTTGGAAATCAGGCCCACCACAACAGTGTCAGCAGCAAACTTGATGATGGTGGTGGAGTTGGAATTGGCCACACAGTCATATGTGTACAGTGAGTACAGCAGCGGGCTCAGAACACAACCCTGGGGAGCTCCAGTGCTGAGGGTGAGGGTGGATGAGGTGTGTTTTTCAACCTGTACGACTTGTGGTCTGTCTGTCAGGAAGTTAGAGATCCATTGACACAGCGGCAGGCTGAGTCCCAGGACCTCCATCTTAGAGGTGAGTGTGGAGGGAATTATTGTGTTAAATGCTGTAGTCCACAAACAGCATCTTTGTATAATAATAATATGCTCTACCTGTAGTGTTTACAGTATGAGGTATTGGTCTGTGATGTCATCACTCTGAGGTAAAATATCTATATCAGTGACGTCTTCTCAATTGAATATTATTAAGTCTAGTGTGTGGTTAAAACGATGAGTTGGTCTGGTGATGTTTTGTTTAACCCCAAAAGAGTTTAATAAGTCCACAAATTATAGTTTTAGGGCATCATTTGCATCATCTACATGAAAATTAAAATCCCCTACAAGCAGCACTTTAGCAAAATTGATCAAGTGGTCTAAAAGAAAACGAGCAAACTCTTGAAGAAAATCAGCGTAGGGCCCTGGGGGTCTGTACATGGTGGCCAGAGCGAGAGATAGTAGGGGTTTCCTATGTATGTCTAAAAGTACAACTTTAAGAACAAGCACTTCAAATTATTTAAACCTGAATCCTAAGCTTTGACTAACATTAAGAAGAGCACTATAAATGGTTGCTACACCTCCCCCACGACCAGTCTGACAGGGCTCATGCTTATAAACATATCCTGATGCTGTAGACTCGTTTAGACTCATAGAATCATTTGGTTTAATCCAGGTCTCAGTGAGACAAAGTGCATCGAAATTATATCTGTGATCATCTCTTTTATAATGAGTGCTTTGGGTGCAACTGATCTAATGTTTAGAAGACCAAGCTTTAGAACTTTTTTGTGTTTGCTTATCTGGTATTTTTCATTTTGGTATTATTTCTGGATCATGTGTATTTATTTCTTGGTTTTACTACACAAGGAATAGACACGGTTTCTATAAATTGGGCTGTGTGTGTACTTGTAACTATTTGTTTTGTTGTATAAATGTGGTCATAGTTGTAAATTGCATGATATCTTACCAATCAGATGGTGTGAAGCATCCTAGAGATGTTTTTTTGATATGACCTAGGATGCTCTAAGGAAAAAAAATACCAATTAACAACAAAGAGAAGTTTGTACTCTCGACACCATGACTGTAACCATTCATTTAGTGCAAAAAGTCTTCTAAACTTCTTAATCCCTCGCTGGTAAGTGGAAAGAGGTCCTGACACTATGATCCTCATTGTGGGCGATGTGCTCCCTTTTTAAGATCCCTGTTTGCCTCAGCCTGGTGTCGTTTTCTCTGGCATGGAGAACAACAGCTCTGAAGTTCTAGTTTAGAATTGCAGATACCTGCGCAGCAACATCGAGAACATGAGCACCAGGAAAACAGCAAATATGCACCTTACCTTTGGCTCCAGTAGCGCGGATACGCCGAATGATGGAATCTCCAAGAATCATTATCACGTTTCCTCCCACGGAGAGGGGCTCGAAGGGGAGATCTCGAAGGCCGGTGGTGGTGGCGGGTGAGACGTCCTCAACCGGGGCTTGGCTACCTTTAAGCAAGCAAGGGTTATTTCCATCTTAAAGAAACCTGCTCTGGACCCATCAGACATCAACATCTACGGACTTTAAGAACAAGCACTTCAAATTATTTAAACCTGAATCCTAAGCTTTGACTAACATTAAGAAGAGCACTATAAATGGTTGCTACACCTCCCCCACGACCAGTCTGGAACACAATGTTTTTAACTAACTGTCTGTCTATCTCTCACAGAACAACCTCCATGATCCAAACCAGTCTGGGTTCAAAGCAGCACATTCCACAGAGTGTAAATGTAAATGTAAATGGTTGGTTGTAAATGGTGTGGGTTACTTTCCTGTTTTTGTTTAGTGAGTTCACAGAATTTACATTCTTTTTGTGTTTTCTGTGTAGGTCATTTAGTCTCAGGGTCTGCATGTACATAGCACAATAAACACAGACCAGACATAACCTTGACATTATTACAATATGAGCAGTAAATTGAATAACACTGATTATCTCTTCATCATGGCACCTGTTGGTGGGTGGGATGTAATAGGCAATAATTGTACATTTTGTTCTCAGAGTTAATGTGTTAGAAGCAATAAGCTTCTATGAGCGAGCATAAGAATTTGAGTTTGACAGGGCCAAATTGTGATGTCTAGATGACTGAGCCGGAGTATCTCCAAATCTGCAGCTCTTGTGGGATGTTCCTTGTATGCAGTGGTCATAATCTATCAAAAGTGGTCCAAGGAGGAAACAGAGGTGAACCACTGACAGGGACATGTGCGGCCAAGGCTCACTAATGCACATTGGGAGCGAAGGCTGGTCTGTGTGATCCAACAGACGAGCTCCTATAGCTGAAATTGCTGAAGAACTAAATGTTATTAATGTGCCACAGGTCAGGATTGTTTGGCAGCAAAAGGGGAGCAACAGAATATTGGGCAAGTGATCATAATGTAATGCCTGATCAGTGGCCATTAAGTTATACCTCGTTGGTGTATACACTTTGTTTTACACAATCCTTATTTTTGCTTTATTTCTATGTCTATCTGAATATCACATACCTTATATATAGCTATCTTACAGCCACTGCCCAAAATGCCCTTAATCATGCTGTGTGGCCCAACCTTAACATCAGACTCATAGGCATGGCATGCTGTTGGTATTAATGCTACTCTCTGGATGTGGCGCTAGCTGCACAAACAGCATGCACACTGAGAGTGCCGGAGAGGTAAACACGTTCACCATCTCCACAGAACAGAACTGTGAAGGAAGTCAGAGCAACTGTTTGTCTGCTATGGAACTCCTAGGAGAGGTCTACCTGCAAATAAGCAGATGCTTAGCAGGTGGATTGTGGATGCTATTTCTTTCTCTAATGAGTCCTCTGGTCGCCCCTCCACTCAAAATGTGGCTGCCTCTTAGACCTTCTTTTCGAGTTTCCCTCCAGGACATTTGCATTGCTAAGGGCCAGTCAGGTTCTACTCCAACTTTGCACTAGCTTGAAAAAGAACCACATATGATAGTCTCTACTGTTGTCCATATAATGTATTAAAATTGTCTGCACTTGTATACACATTTGCTTGTTTGATTATAAACCTTACATTAAGTCATTTTGAAATTAGCTCATATTTCGTGTGTTAAAAACACACAACAGTCCACTGTCCTTTTGTGAGTCATCCTTTTTAAAATTTCCTTATAATCTGATTTGTAAAGTAGGTGTAAATACTGTAACACTGTACAATGTATAATAAATAAATTTATACTCAAGAGTTCACAAGTAAAGAAATGAAGTGAGAGAAAGGGGCTTGACATTGAACTCAAGATAGAATAAAGATAAAATAAAAAAATTAAATGAAATAGAGTAAAGTGTCCCAAAGTCTCTTGTATCCTGTAGGTGTAAATATATTTCTTAACCGTAAATGGTGTAAAGGTTTTTTTTTTTTTTTTTTTTTTTTTTTTTTTCTACCCGGGTAGTGTGTACAGAGTGTGTGAGATCGTAGCTTAGCTGCTGTATCCCGTAAATCCACAGGGGGGTGTAAGTTCACTTCACATGTGTCGGTCAATAGGCTCTGGTTCGCCAATCAAAAGTAGATCACAATGCAGAATCAGACTCCAAATATAATCAACCGAAAAAATCAGATCTTTTCAGCAAAACTGAAATGTATTTCCAACCTCATGGTGCATATCCAGCTAGCTTCTTCAGCTGAACTAAAAGCAACCAGTTCACTCATTACACTAAAGTCAACTGCCCTCTAATGGCGCGAAAACAGTACTGCACTAATTACATGAGTCTCTTTGGTAACGTACAGATCAAAAGGGTTCCCACAGAGTTAATTTACACAAGAAGGTAATGTTTAATTTAAAGGGGTTACATCTCCTCCCCTCCTGAACCTGCATGCGTCCTCGCATGTAGTGTATCTACAAAATAATTGATTCATCAGGAGCAAACAACCTAAGCTCAGAGAAATCATTTGGTTCAAGAGCCTGAGAAAAAGCTTTGTCTAATCCACTTAGTAGGGAATGCATGACTAGCACTAAGGGATTCCCAAAGACTTATAGTTTAATCTGTCAGGCGGTTCCCTATGTCTTGCAGAACGTCTGAGCTCTGGCACTTCTGGAACAGGTATATTACTGTTCTCAACCTCAGTGTCCACAATTACAGTTTCACTACTTTCAGGCTTATTTTCTGTTTCATCCTGTTCCTGTCCAACAGGTTCAGTACTACTTAGGATCAAATCTCCAGTAGACGTGTCATCAGCATCCAGAACTTGTGGATCCAGCCTCTCAACAGGTAAGTTTCCCATATTTGTTTCAAACGGACTGCTTTTCTCCAGGCCTTTCTCAGGTAAGTACAGAACCTTACTGCTTTCTGAAGGTTCAAAGGGCATTGCATTAGGATTTAGTGTTGTCACACTGGTATCCTCATCTGTGGAGTCTTTGTAAAGTGTTTCTCGAATAACGGTAATGGTAGGACATGGTGCGTCTTCGGGGATATAATAATCTACCTTTGCTTCATCATGGTCTAGGACTGATTTTGGTGCAGTTTCATCTGGAAAGTCAAATTCATCCATTTCAAAAGTCTCTCCAGAACAAAGGATTCTTTCCTCATTATCCACGTTGTCATTTTCATTTGATGAATTTGAGGAAGTCAAAAATCCGCAGGGCAAAAGCAAATCTCGATGAAGAGTTCTTTCAGGACAATTCATGGAAAAAGGCTTTACCACATAAACAGGGGAATCATTTATCTGCTTGACCACTTGATAGACTGTATTACTCCATCTGTCATCAAGCTTATGTTTTCCTCTTACGCCTACATTTCTCACAAGGACACGATCCCCCACATGCAAGGTAGATTCTCTCACTTTCAGGTCATACCTCTCTTTATTACGAAGGGTTGTTTTCTTACTGTGCTCAACAGCTTTCCTGTAAACTTTCCTGCAGCTTCTTGATGTACTCAGTGAAAGTAACTCTCTTTCCTCCTTCTGGTCTGATACCAAAAGCCACATCAATGGGAACGCTTGGCTGTCTCCCGAACATTAACTGGTAAGGAGAGAAACCAGTCGTATCATTCTTGGTACAGTTATAGGCGTGTACAAGCGGTTGAACATGATCACGCCATCTCACTTTATCTTCCTCTTGAAGGGTTCCAAGCATTTGAAGCAGTGTGTGGTTAAACCGCTCTACAGGATTTCCACGTGGGTGGTAGGGAGTAGTTCGCGTTTTCTTTATCCCTAACAAGAGACAAAGATCTTTTATTACAGCTGATTCAAAATCACGACATGGATCGCTGTGCAAACGTTCCGGGATCCCATAGTGTATAAAGAAGTTATTCCACAGAGCTTTAGCAACAGTTTTGGCTCTTTGGTCAGATTTTGAGACTGCCACTGCATATTTTGTAAAATGGTCAGTGATAACGAGGATGTTCTTTGTACCAAGGCCATCCAGTTCAAGAGAGAGATAGTCCATACAGACTAGTTCTAGAGGTCTGCTGGTCTCTATATTAAATAAAGGGGATGCTCTTTGGGCCTTGGCTTTTCTCCTTATGCACCTCTCACAAGTATTGACTTTGTGCTCCACATCTAGAAACATCCTTGGTCAGTAAAAGCGGGTGCGGACCAGATCCAACGTACGCTCTCCCCCCATATGACCTATTAAATCATGCAGGGCTTCCAATGCAATCTCTCTGAACTTCTGTGGAAGGACAAGTTGATGGAACTGATTTTCTCGGTCTATACGTTTTCTGTATAGCACTCCATCTATGAAGGTGTACTGATCCATAACTCTGAGCATTAACTGCACTTCTCTGGGCTCTTGACGTCTGACACGGTAAGAGAGTCGTTTGCCAGTTTTTAAAAGTTCAATTACTCTGCTTATCATAGGGTCCTGTGACTGTTCAGCAATCCATTCTTGCGATGACATTCTGGGGAGAGTGCTCGACCCAGAAAGTAAACCTGCCCCCATAAATTCAGTTGGAATGGCATCAGCATTCATTACCAAACATTCTACAGCAGTAAGTATGGAATCTCCGTTTCCTTCTTCACCCGGAGGCTCATGCAACTGATGTCTTCTGCTAATGGCTTTCACTGCCTCACTTGGAAATAAGGTTCCATTCCCTTCTCCCATAAATTGAGCAAGGAATTGAGAAACACGATCATCTTCAGCTTCACAACTGAAATCCACATTTGATTGAGGGTGTGGTCGATGGGACAGCCCATCGGCATCCACGTTTTTCTTTCCTGCTCTATATTGAAGGCTAAAATTGAAAGTTGATAAGGACGCAAGCCAACAGTGTCCAGCAGCATCGAGTTTAGCCGATGTCAATATATACGTCAGTGGGTTATTATCGGTCATGACAACAAACTCTGTTCCATACAGGTAATCGTAGAATTTTTCTGTTATGGCCCACTTCAAGGCTAAAAATTCCAGCTTGTGGGTGGGATAATGTCTCTTACAATTTGTTAGCCCCCTGCTGGCAAATGCAATGACCCTCAGTTGGCCTTCTTGCTCTTGATATAAGGCAGCTCCCAGGCCTTGCAGGCTGGCAACTGTGTGAAGGATGTACGGCAACTTAGGATTTGCAAACCCTAACACTGGGGCACTGGTGAGTTTCTCAATTAAGGTCTGGAAAGAAACATCACACTCTGCTGTCTACCTGCTACCAAAAGGCTTCTTAAAGTCAACGTTGGAAGGAGGTCTGGAGTCTTTTTTCTTCCGGTGTGGACAATAACCAGCCGTAAGTGCATTTAGAGGTTTTGCAATCTTCGAGTAGTCCCGGACAAATCTCCAATAATATCCAGTGAATCCTAAGAAGGATTTCAGTTCACGGATGTTAGTAGGCTTCGGCCAGGAGGTAAGTGCTGAGATTTTATCTGGGTCAGTCTCCACACCGTTTTCCGAAACAATGTGGCCAAGGGACTTTACTGATTCCATGAAGAAATTACACTTATCAGGAGAAAGCTTAAGACCAAACTCTTTTAATCTGTTTAAGACTCTCATGAGGCGTTCCTCGTGTTCCTCCAAACTGCTTGAGAAAACAATTAGATCGTCGAGAAAAACAAGAACTTCTTTCAGGTGCAGGCTGCCCACACATTTTTCCATGACACGTTGGAACGTGCTGGGTGCATTTGTCACTCCCTGCGGCAATCTGTTGAATTCCCAGAACCCCATTGGTGTCACAAATGCTGTCTTATGTTTGTCCTCCTCTTCTACCTCGACTTGATAATACCCAGATTTTAAGTCCATAACAGAAAACCATTTAGATCCTGTTGAGGCGGAGAACGTCTCTTCAGTGTTGGGCAGTGCATAAGCATCCTTTATTGTTTGATTGTTCAACTTTCGATAATCTACGCAGAGGCGGATGGACCCATTTTTCTTTTTCACCACACCTATGGGTGAGGCGAATGGACTTTCAGACTCCCGAATGATGTTTGCATCTTTGAGTTCCTGAAGATGTCATCTAATAGCCTCATAATCAGAAGGATGGATAGGTCTCACCCGTTGTTTAAAAGGGGTTGGGTCAAAAAGACGAATCTTGTGCTTAACTACTGTGGTATGTCCATAATCAAGATCATTTGTCGCAAAGACAATGAAATTGGAATTGAGCTTTTCTGTAATCCTGTTTTTCCACTCTTCAGAGAGAGGTGAGCTGGTGAAATCAAAAGAGATCTTATCATCATGGGTAGTAGAACACATGGCATTGCAGCTAACCACTGCAGAGGGAAGGAGTTTCGACTCTTTCTCTTTGACAGAAGTCTCCTTCAGTAAAGACAGAACAGATGGAACATAAAGTTCAGCTAAGCAGCACTTTCTTGGAAGTGTTATTTCGTGGGCAGTTTTTATTTTTGCAAAAAAATAAGCCACTAGGAAGGTTGGGGTAAGCACATGGTTCCACCACAAGGGATGCATTTGTGGCTGTAGACACGCCCCTCACGTATCCATCCAAAACCATCTTTTGACCAGCAGGTATTTTGATGTTCTGTTTCCCTTTCAGGTTTACTTGGCCCACATTACCATTTCGTTGTTCAATGGTGTGTCTGCGCAACAGGGTATTGAGGTAGTTCTTTAAAAACAGTATGGCCATTTCTAGCCGTGGCACAAGATCTGAACAAGATATCAAGAGTGTTGGTGCCAACAAGTACTGGGATTTCAAGATTGAATTTGTAATCAGGAATGACAAGTGCTAGTGTGGTAACAGTTTCAGCTTTTCTGGTGATGTCTTCAGGAAAATGCATGTCCACTTCTATGTAGCCCAGATATGGCACTGTCTGCCCCCCAGCTCCCTCAACCTCAATGAGATTGTCTAAAGAAAAGATTGGACAGGATGATAAGTAAGTGTCATGAAAAGACTTGGACACAGTTGTCACCTGTGACCCTGAATCAAGAAGGGAAATACAAAGCTTTCCTTTAATGACGATTTCAGCTGTACATTTGGGACCTATGATACTAGACGTTAGCTCACTATCATCAGCTAGACCATTGGAAAAGTTTTGATTTTGTATACCTTCTCTTTTTGATCCATGGGGACACTTGATTTGGCAAAGGGCCCCAGTATGTCCCATTACTGAAACCTGATCTGGTTTAATGGCATGCCATTCCTCTTTGTCCAGTCATCCTGTTTAGCTTTAAGCTCTTTGTACTTTCGGTCTACAAGAGCTTTGTTGATGGAGCCTTCACACAGTCTGGCTACATGGCCATCTTCTCCACATCTAAAGCAGAACCACGGCTTTGGCGGTTTACTTGTTACATGTTGCACATTCGTCTCAACTTTAGCTGCCATTTGCTTTGAACTCTTCACTAATTCAGGTTCATGTCTCTCTTTCTTTTTTGATTTGGAGGATTCTAACTGCAATTTTAAATCGGCCACCTGCCTTCTCAAGGCCTCAGTCTCAGACAGACAAGCTTGCAATAATCCAGAATCACCATAAGTAGAGACATCTGTAGCTAACTGGAAATGACTGGCAGCTTTATGTTTCGAACTACCTATGTGTCGCTGCATCCGGTCAAGCTTTGCAGCTCTTCGGTCTTCTTCAGTTCTTAAAAGCAACAACAGCTCAGCAAAGTCAGTTGGTGTCCTCGCCTCAGACTCAAGCTGTAGAGTAAGTATCAAAGAATGATCCCAGCACCCCCGCTGAAACTGTTTTAGTAGGTGTCGATTTGCAGAGGACTCCTTTACTCCGCCCCGTCCGACAGCAGTGCTAAGAATGGTCTGTAAACTCTGTAAGTAGTTAGAAGCTTTTTCACCGGCATCCTGGTAAATATTAAGGAACCTGGCTAAAATCTCATCGCCATCCTTCACCAGCCCGTAAGCAGAATCAAGAAGCTTAACAAAGTCTTTTGGAGGGGCAGTGGAACCCAGTTGGTTTGACTACATGTGAGGCTGGTGGTAAGAGACTTTCAAGGATTTTCCTCCGCTGAACATCTGGAGGCAGAGAATCTTGTAGCAGAAGGTCAACATGGAGGCACCACGTATCAAAGTCAGCCTCACCGGGGGGTTTTGGGACCCTACCAGAAAAGGAACGCAGCCACTTTGTATGTGTTTGCACAGCAGAAGTGTCGTTTTTAATAACATGCTCTACAACTATACGTTGCACCTCAGGTGGGTTTACTTCATCAATGTCTTTTTCAAGTAAGTACATTCAATGTCTTTTTCCTCACTACTGGATCAGATATGCTGTCAGATTTTGGGACAGTGGATTTCACTTTTCTTCTCTTAAGCTGCGATTTTCCCTTGCGTCTTTGCAGGATGGAACTGCTTTGATCAGTGACATCTGAATCAGTGTCACCACTACTAACATCACTGGAGTCCAGAGAAGAGTGCTCTGCTTGGGCATCTGACTGTTTAGTGAGTGGGGTTAACACTTTAACAGTATCTATATGCCAAGTCACTGTGGGGTTCCACACATTATTGACCTCTAGAGGTAATTCTGGCTCCAGATTTAAAACAGGAGTATGTGTATCAAACTCTACTATTGCAGTTGGCTGCCCTGACTGTACAGCGCTGGGGTCTACCCAACCCCATACCTTTTGAAAGTTTCAGCAATATCATCATCAGTATCTGTATCAGTGACACCTAACACACATACAGAGCAATTTGCTTTGACATGGTAGCGCCTTTCAACATCTGAGACACTCATTTTGCTATCAAAAACCCTTTCTCTTTCAAAAGAATTTTACAGGAAATAAAATGTCACTTGGTACAAAAAAGAAAAAGAAAATGTGCTCAGGATGTGTTTATCCTCCTGGCTGGCTCGCCACGATGTTAATACTGTAACACTGTAAAATGAATAATAAATGAATTTATACTCAAGAGTTCACAAGTAATTTAGGTTCGACTCTAGGAGGATAAAATAACACTGAGCCCAGTTATGAATGAAATTTAACAGCCGGCACTTTAATTGCAATTTCAGAAAGAAAACTTAGAAAATAACACAATGAAGTGAGAGAAAGAGGCTTGACATTGCATTCAAGATAAAATAAAGATAAAATAAAAAAATGAAATGAAATAAAGTAAAATGTCCCAAAGTCTCTTGTATCCTGTAGGTGTAAATATATTTCTCAACCGTAAATAATGTAAAGGTTTTTTTTTTTTTTTGTAAATTTTTCTTTTTCTACCCGGTTAGTGTGTACAGAGTGTGTGAGATCGTAGCTTAGCTGTTGTATCCTGTAAATCCACGGGGGGGTGTAAGTTCACTCCACATGTGTAGGTCAATAGGCTCTGGTTCGCCAATAAAAAGTAAATCACAATGCAGAATCAGACTCCAAATATAAAACCCAATCAGAGTTCTCATAAAGAAACACGGTAATCAACCGAAAAAATCTGATCTTTTCAGCAAAACTGGAATGCATTTCCAACCTCATGGTGCATATACAGCTAGCTTCTTCAGCTGAACTAAAAGCAACCAGTTCACTCATTAAACTAAAGTCAACTGCCCTCTAATAGCGCGGAAACAGTACTGCACCAATTACATGAGTCTCTTTGGTAACGTACAGATCAAAAGTGGTCTCACAGAGTTAATTAACAAGACAGATCAGTGCAGCTCCTGCAGTAATACGGTCGATGTACCAATCTGTCGTGGTGAAAAAAGAGCTGAGCCGCAAGGCGAAACTCTAGATGACTAAACTCATTAAACTCTTGTTAATGAAACTCATTTCATTAACAAGAAGGTAATGTTCAATTTAAAGGGGTTACATAGGTAAAAAGAAACTTGTAGTTTGCATAAGTGTGCGACACTATTTAAGAAGTTTCTTAAAAACACAGAGGCATAACAGTTCCCAACACTCTTCAAAGTATGTCCAGGTATGTTTAAGTATTTTGCTGTGTATATATATATATATATATATATATATATATATATATATATATATATATATATATATATATATATATATATATATACACACTTGCTACGATGTCATTTTTGTTACTACAATGTTTACTGTAGAGCCTATTTACAATAAGTATCTGAATAATATTTGAAAACTTCATGTGACTTCATTGTGTTATCTGTTTTTGTTTTTCCTTATTTTTTTATTATTATTTCTTCTGTCAGAGTACTGTAGTGACCTGTCCTATGGTTATCAGTATTTATAAACAATCATCACACAGGTAATGCAGATGCTAAAAAATGCTTTTCACACCTAATTTTGAACTAAATATTACAGGGCATCTGTTTTGGGAATTGTATTTAGGAAATTAAAAATATTTTTAATACTATGTAAAATGAAATTTAGAGCACACTATACCACCAATGACCATCCTAATTACACTCTAGTTAATATATAATATATAAAAAGAGCAAATAAACTAAAAAAAAAAGGACTAAAGGTTTAAGTGCTATTCATGTAGAATTGTAGCTTTGCCAGAATAATGAGAACCCATCCTCGAGTTTAGTAGCTTGTTTTTCCTGACTGCATGCATGTACATGGTCAGTGATGGGTTAACTTTCGAATAAATAAAAAAAAATTAATAACACTGTATAATGTAAGGCTCAGTAATATTGAATATAACAAGATTAAATTTAGTAGGATTGCTCAATATAGCTCATGTGTAATACACTTTTACACAAAGCAAAGTTATATGTAAAAATAAAGATTTTCTGATAATTAGTTTTTTAAGTGATTAAATGATTTCTCAGATGACAAAAAAAAAACAGGCTATTTAACATCAATTCATTTGAATTGCTTGTTTTAGTACGTTTCATCAACGTCTTTCTTGTTTCTTGACACATGTGACAAAAAACTCGGTTGGATAATTAGTTGCTCCTAATCTGGCCATGTATTTAGTGTTGTTTTTACCTGTAACCAGAGTGCAAAACTAAAATTTTTAAAACAAAATTTCATTCAATTTGGACTTCATAGTTAAAGCTCGTTTTCTGTATTTAATTGCTAATGTCTGGTTCACGAAACTAGCGAGTATCTGCAAACATATAATTGCTGTACGTTCTGTCTATTTCTTTCTGCTCATTTTGGTGATGACCCAACATATAAATTACTGCTTGACTGGCTACGCTAGAAAATAAAAAAAACAACAGGCATAGTGTTAGTGAGTATTTGGACTTTCTTTTATCAGGTTTAGTGTTTTGGATGGGTGGAAGACGAGGAATACTTAGGAACTGCAACTAATGGTTGGGAAGTGTTGAATAGCTGGTGGAGGAGGGATGAAGCACAGTTGTGAAAATTGCTCACTTTACATCAATTTGATCCCTCATGAACCCGATAAAGACAGTCCTGGTCAAGTTAATATAAAAGTCTGTTTTGTATCAATTGTTGTCTTTGTTTTTATTAAAAAATGCTCAAACTCTGCCTGCTTGTTTTTTGTGCTATGTTGTTTCTGAGGATCGAGTTCAAGCAAAATAGAGAATCCCAGATCACTAAGATTACAGGAGTTATATGTTTAGCAGGGTGGCACTACTTTTTTTTTTTTCCCCACACCTTTCTGAAAGAGCTGCAGTCCTGATATATGTGCTGATATAGTCCTGTGCATTATTTTATTAGGCACAGACATCTCTGTATTAAATTGTTTCCAATATTAGGTAAAAAATATTCCATACCCCAGCTTTTCAGCACAGTGTATTTACCTAATGGGAACCATCCCTATGAAACAAACCTCCAGCTAATTTTTTTACATTCCGCCTATGATTTGAGACAGGCTTAGAGGATCTGTGGTAGGCTTTGACGTCTCTGTATTTCTTAAGTCAGCCTGGAGACAATAGCAGGGAGATCATCATGCAGTGGCGGGCCGTGCATTTGGTACCTGGGCCTTCAGTGGGGACTAACACGTATTAATCCACCTCTTAATACCACCACTATCACGTGGCAATTATAGAAACCATCAATACTATACAAAAATGCAATGTAACAATGCGTGGCATTGGAGAGAGGCATTTCGCATATATGCAGGGTCAATACCCTTTTTACTACAGCAAGCTCCAAACCTCTACACTATAACCGCAACTGTTGGTGTAGATCATCTGGAGCAGTTCAGAGTCAATATTTGTCTAATCTCATCTTATCTTCTCCCGCTTACCTGGGGCCGGGTCGCGGAGGCAGTAGTCTAAGCAGAGATGCCCAGTCTTCCCTCTCCCTAGACACTTCTTCCGGCTCTTCCGGGGGGACACCGAGGCGTTCCCAGGACAGCCGGGAGACATAGTCCCTCCAGCATGTCCTAGGTCTTCCCCAGGGTCTCCTCCCAGTGGGACGTGCCCGGAACACCTTCCCGGGAAGGCGTCCAGGAGGCATCCGGAACAGATGCCCGAGCCATCTCAGCTGACCCCTCTCGATGTGGAGGAGCAGCGGCTCTACTCTGAGCTCCTCCCTAGTGACCGAGCTTCTCACCCTATCTCTAAGGGATCGCCCAGCCACCCTGCGGAGAAAGCTCATTTCGGCCGCCTGTATGGGGGATCTTGTCCTTTCGGTCATGACCCAGAGCTCATGACCATAGGTGAGAGTAGGAACGTAGATTGACCGGTAAATCTAGAGTTTCGCCTTGCAGCTCAGCTCTTTCTTCACCATGACAAACTGGTACATCGACCGTATTACTGCAGAAGCTGCACCGATCTGTCTGTCAAACTCCCGTTCCATCCTTCCCTCACTCGTGAACAAAACCCCAAGATACTTAAACTCCTCCACTTGAGGCAGGAACTCTCCACCAACCTGAAGTGGGCAAGCCACCCTTTTCCGACTGAGGACCATGGCCTCGGATTTGGAGGTGCTGATTCTCATCCCAGCCACTTCACACTCGGCTGCAAACCGTCCCAGTGACTGCTGAAGGTCTTGGTTTGATGAAGCCAACACGACAACATCATCTGCAAAAAGCAGAGACGAAATCGCGTTGTCACCAAACCGGACACCCTCCGGCCCCTGGCTGCGCCTAGAAATTCTGTCCATAAAAATTATGAACAGAACCGGTGACAAAGGGCAGCCCTGCCGGAGTCCAACATGCACCGGGAACAAGTCTGACTTACTGCCGGCAATGCGAACCAAGCTCCTGCTTGGGTCGTACAGGGACCGGACAGCCCTTAGTAAAGGACCCCGGACCCTATACTCCCGGAGCACCCTCCACAGGCCGCCGTGAGGGACACAGTCGAATGCCTTCTCCAAATCCACAAAACACATGTGGACTGGTTGGGCAAACTCTTATGAACCCTCCAGCACCCTGTAGAGGGTATAGAGCTGGTCCAGTGTTCCACGGCCTGGGCGAAAACCACACCGTTCCTCCTGAATCCGAGGTTCTACTATCGGCCGTATCCTTCTCTCCAGTACCCTGGCATAGACTTTCCCAGGGAGGCTGAAAAGTGTGATCCCCCTATAGTTGGAACACACCTTCCGGTCCCCCTTCTTAAAAAGAGGGACCACCACCTCGGTCTGCCATCCCAGACCACCACGCAATGCTGCAGAGGCATGTCAGCCCAGACAGCCCCACAACATCCAGAGACTTGAGGTACTTAGGGCGGATCTCATCCACCCCCGGTGCCTTGCCACCGAGGAGTTTCTTGACTACCTCGGTGACTTCAGCTTGGGTGATGGACGAGTCCACCTCTGAGCCCTCAGCCTCTGCTTCCTCAATGGAAGACGTGATGGCGGGATTGAGGAGCTCCTCAAAGTATTCCTTCCACCATCCAACGACCTCCCCAGGTGAGGTCAACAGCTCCCCACCTCTACTGTAAACAGCATTGGTAGGCCACTGCTCCCTTCTCGGACAGTTTGCCAGAATCTCTTCGAGGCCAGCCAATAGTCCTTCTCCATGGCCTCACCGAACTCCTCCCAGGCCCGAGTTTTTGCCTCCACAACCACCCGGGCTGCAGTTCGCTTGGCCTGCCGGTACTCGTCGGCTGCCTCAGGAGTCCCACAAGCCAACCAGGCCCGATAGGTCTCCTTCTTCAGCTTGACGGCATCCCTTACTTCCGGTGTCCACCACCGGGTTCGGGGATTGCCGCCTCGACAGGCACCGGAGACCTTACAGCCACAGCTCCGAGCGGCCGCTTCGACAATGGAGGTGGAGAGCATGGTCCACTCGGACTCAATATCTCCAGCCTCCCTCGGGATCTGGTCTAAGCTCCGCCGGAGGTGGGAGTTGAAGATCTTTCTGACAGTAGACTCGGCCAAACGTTCCCAGCAGACCCTCACAGTACGCTTGGGTCTGCCAAGTCTGTCCAGCTTCCTCCCCCGCCATCGGATTCAACTCACCACCAGGTGGTGATCAGTTGACAGCTCCGCCCCTCTCTTTACCCGAGTGTCCAAGACAAACGGCCGCAGGTCAGATGAAATGACCACAAAGTCGATCATCGACCTACGGCCTAGGGTGTCCTGGTGCCACGTGTACTGATGGACACCCTTATGCTTGAACATAGTGTTCGTTATGGAAAAACTGTAACTAGCACAGAAGTCCAATAACTGAACACCGCTCGGGTTCAGATCAGGGGGGCCGTTCCTCCCAATCACGCTCCTCCAGGTGTCACTGTCACTGCCCACGTGGGCATTGAAGTCTACCAGTAGAACGATGGAGTCCCCAGTCGGAGCACTTTCCAGCACCCCTCCCAGAGACCCCAAGAAGGCCGGGTACTCTACACTGCCATTTGGCCCGTAGGCACACACGAGAGTGAGAGACCTATCCCCGACCCGTAGGCGCAGGAAAACGACCCTCTCATTCACCGGGGTAAACTCCAACACATGGCGGCTGAGTTGGGAGGCTATAAGCAAACCCACACAAGCCCGCCGCCTTTCACCATGGGCAACTCCAGAGTGGGGAAGAGTCCATCCTCTTTCAAGGAGTGTGGTTCCAGAGCCCAAGCTGTGCGTAGAGGTGATCCTGAGTATCTCTATTCGGAACCTTTTAACCTCACGCACAATCTCAGGCTCCTTCCCCGCCAGCGAGGTGACATTCCACGTCCCTAGAGCTAGCTTCCGTGTCCAGGGATCGGGTTGTCGAGGCCCCCGCCTTCGACTGCCGCCCGATCCTCTTCGCACAGCCCCTTACGGTCCCTCCTGCAGGTGGTGAGCCCATGGGAAGGCGGCCCCACGTCGCTCCTTCGGGCTGAGCCCGGCCGGACCCGTGGGGGAAGGCCCGGCCACCAGGCGCTCTCATACGAGCCCCAACCCTGGGCCTGGCTCCAGGGTGAGGCCCCGACTGTTTTTTGTATAAAAGTAGGAGCTACTGAGCTCAACATTTGTGATCATCACAGATCCAGCATCAGCTTCTCCATGCCAGAGCCTTTAAACACTCCAGGCGGTCCATTGTCAAACTCCACACATGCAGTGGGATCCAATTGGCACTGGTATGTCTCTAAATGGTTCAGGATGTTTGCCAGTTTGGTATCTACTTCTTTGAAGTCCATAATCTTCATGAGGTGGGACGTGACTGGAGCTGGCCAAACCTCAGGAAGCCTCGGGATGGGGAGAGAAAGAGAAGCAGTGGAGAGGAATTAGCATAGCTGCTGTTCATGATATTAACAGCACAAGTTGATAATGTGCATGTGATCAGATGTTCTGGAGCACAAGGTTATGATGTAATGTGTGTTATGTGTAGGCTTTGCTAAAAAGATATGTTTTTAATCTGCACTTAAACTGGGAGAGTGTGTCTGAGCCCCGAACACAGTTAGGAAGACTATTCCAGAGTTTAGGAGCTAAATGTGAAAATGCTCTACCACCTTTAGTGGACTTTGCTATTCTAGGAACTACTAGAAGCCCAGAGTTTTGAGATCTCAGGGAGCGCGACGGATTGAAATTGGTCTGTAATTCGATAGCGTGTTTGTATCCAGATTAGATTTTTTAATGAGGGGCTTAATAACTGTTAGCTTGAGGGATATAGGGACATGACCTAAAGATAATGAGGAGTTAATAATATTCAGAAGAGACTCACCAGCTGTATATAACACTTTCTTTAGTAGATTCGTTGGAATTGGATCAAACTGACATGTTGTTGATTTAGCTTTGATAATAACATCATACAGCTCTTCCTGTCCTATACATGTAAAAGAGTGGAGTTGTGGAGTTGAAGGTAACACTGTCAGGAGATGGTCTCAGAGAACTGCCAATTGTTTTTCTAATGTTGTCTATTTTTCCAGTGAAGAAATTCATAAAGTCTTCACTACTAAACTGTGATGGAACACATTTTTTGTAGTGATTTGTAGTTAGTTTAGATACTGTAGTAAAAAGGAACATGGGATTGTTTTTGTTATTTTCGATGAGTTTGCTCAGGTGTTCAGCTCTAGCAGCTTTTAGCGCCTGTCTGTAGCTGAGCATATTGTCTTTATACACAGCCATTGGGCTTTGGCCTTTAATTGCCAGATATTCCTTTTAGATAAGGCTCTTCCATATCAAAAGCTTACAAATGATGTACAGCACAGGGTTCTTCTACCCCTCCACTACCAGGAAACATGGCTCCCAGGCCACTGTTTGATGCATTTATCTGTAAGTCAGACCAAGAAGTCAAGGGAATGTAAGAGTGGTCCACCCTAGAGTACAGTCTGGCCCAGGATTTCCTCCCATTAATGAGATGTAAGTATCAACGACCTGCACAGACACAGGGAGGAAAATGGAAGGAGGGGGTAGAACCCGTGGCTGTGCGACCAGGTTTGGGGAATTGTTCCCCATTTTTACGGTGTGGTGACAGGAGGCTGCATGATAGAATAACTTAAGCAAAGCCTACCTGCTTCGACAAGAGGACAGACGACAAGTTCACCAGAAAACTAGCTTTATTTTGAGATTTCACTTTTCAGTAATGAAATTTAATCGCACATATCGACACACATACAGTAGGTCCACTTGTCTCTGCTCTTACATCCCCTTTATCATCTCACCACACACTGCAAGAGATCACACACTTGTTAATAATTATTATTTATGTTAATCATGTTAAAATGATTTGGTGCTTTGCAAACCCCTGCTTACCTTTTCGGAAAGGGTATGGCAGATACTAGGGGACAAAAGGGTTTAGCCTACACATAAAGCCTACACGTAACACACATCACACACATCACATCATAACCTTGTGCTCCAGAACATCTGATCACATGCACATTATCAACTTGTGCTGTTAATATCATGAACAGCAGCTACGCTAATTCCTCTCCACTGCTTCTCTTTCTCTCCCCATCCCGAGGCATCCTGAGGTTTGGCCAGCTCCAGTCACGTCCCACCTCGTGAAGATTATGGACCTATGGATGATCATGGAGAAGTAGATGCCGAGTGTTTAAAGGCCCTGGCATGGAGAAGCTGATGCTGGATCTATGATGATCACAAATTGTTCTGTATTGTTGAAAGATTTATGACCAAACTTTTGATGTCACCCATATGAGGATGGGTTCCCCTTTGAGTCTGGTTCCTTTCAAGGTTTCTTCCTCATATCATCTAAGGGAGTTTTTCCTTGCCACTGTCGCCACGGCTTGCTCATTAGGGACAAACGCACACCATTCACCTTCACTGTTGTTTTCTGTAAAGCTGCTTTGAGACAATGTCTGTTGTGAAAAGCGCTATACAAATAAACTTGACTTGACTTGACTTGACAAAAGGACAGGACCCTTAGTCAATTAGTTGATGTTATTCTGGTAGTTATGATATATCGTGGTGGCCAAACTGTATAATAATAGATAATGTGATACATGCAGTTTTTACCAGTACCACTGTAGATTTTAAATAAATTATTTTATTTTAATTTATGTATTTTTATATTTACTTGGTTTTATATACATTTTTAGTTTGTTTCCCAACAACATCTGCGATGGGTCAGCATCTTTTCATCATCCTGTTTTGCACAGGTAAGAGAAAATATTTCTGTGTGTTTATATTTGTGTGTGTGTGTGTGTGTGTGTGTGTGTGTGTGTGTGTGTGTGTGTGTGTGTGTGCATAATAGCTTACCATATTAAATAAACAACATATTATTATGGTTAAGTTTTATTTGAGCTCTTTAGTGGTGATTGTTAGTTAAACTTTATTTTAATTAAAAATGTCTCCCTTAGCATGAAGCTAAGAAGCGAAGAACCTAAGAAGCTAAGATAAGATAAAATAAGATAAGATAAGATATACCTTATCTTATCTTATCTTATCTTATCTTATCTTATCTTATCTTATCTAATCTTAGCTGTTCTTCATGCTAAAGGAGAAATTTTTAAATATTTAGACACTTTTACACACTTTTAGCATCCAGACAGTATGTTTTTCCAACGTTAAGCTAAAATACTTTGCCATGCCTCTTGTAAAACTCACCAAAGTAGTTCTAGTTGGAGATTTCTGACTTTGCGATCCAGTTAATCTCAAAGCAGTTCAGCAGTATTTAAGGGCAGTGACTGGGCAGGCCATTCCATGATAGATATCACTCCAACTGTTTGCTCTCTAAATAATGCTCATCCTCTATTTGTATGGTGAAGCCAGTTACTATGAGCTGCAGTCCAGACAGAATTGCATGGTGTTGAAGCATGGAATAGTAGCCATGATGGTTTAGGATTCCTTTCACTTTATGGAATAAGTAACTTTCCCTGCTCCGAAACAACCCCAAACCATTAAGCTTTGACTGTTGGCCATTTGTCCACAAACCTTTCGTCTTGTCCTTCTCAAATTTCAGGTATTATGTAGTCCAGGGGCAGAAAACATGGAGTGATGCTCAGGCTTACTGCCAGGCCACACATACCGATCTGGCTATCATCAAAACTAACGACGACCTGATCCAAATTCAAGATGAAGCAAACAGACAACAATTAATTTCCAAAGCTGGGTTGGACTGTACAATGATGTCAATAGTTGGCGCTGGTCACTTGGAAATAAGCCACTAGGAAATGTGAAAATATGGGCTACCGGCCAGCCTAATAACTATGGTGGAAAGCAAAACTGTGGAGCAATAGTTTCTCAAGGTTGGGATAATAGAGACTGTACAATTATGTACCCATTTGTATGCTTTGATGGTGAGAGCAAGTCATTTTTCAGGAGTGAATGTTGTCATAAATGTGCTAATACAGGAAATGGTAAAATTTTGAGTTGTTTATTGGTAAACTTGATCTAAACCAATGTGTGTGTGCTTTGCTTTATTTTTGGATATTCTTATTTCTGAGACTTACTTTTAATGGTGTTTTAATAGGTCTAATGGTGTAACTTGTTTTATTTAAATTCTCACAGAAACGAAAAATGGCTCTGACAGATACATTTACAACTCCAAAAAGATAACATGGATAGAAGCTCAGAGTTACTGTAGACAGTATTACACAGATCTGGCCAGCATAAGAGATGAAACAGAATACACACTGATACATGATATGGCAACCCCTTTGCAATTTTACACCTGGATTGGTCGGTTCAGAAACCCCTGGAAGTGGATAGACCAAACGCCTCTCTCCCTCGTCCCTTGGAAGACTGGAAAACCTGATAATAACCAGCTGAATGAAAATTGCGTGTTTTTGTATCAAAAACAAATTGATAATGCACTGTGCTCTGATTTAAGGCCTTTCTTCTGCTACGATGGTAAACAGAATTTTTTCTTTCTTATGTCTATAAACATCTCTAGGTTATGTATGTAACCCTAGTTCCCTGAGGGAACGAGGCGCTGCGTCCAAATGATTTGGGAACGCGCCTGAGTGTTCACGCTCTGAAATAATGTGTGTAATCAGTCAAAAATTGGACGCTGGCCGTCACCAGTGAGGAGTATAAAGTGCATATGGGAGAGGACAGTGGCAGCTTCTGTAAGTGAGAAGAGAACGCTGCAGGGACACCGGAGGTGTGGCATAGAGACGCATCGTCTCGTTTCCTCGGGGAACTAGGGTTACATACGTAAACGCTTTGGGAACGAGTGTCCAATCATGCCAGACTGACCAGTCCCTGCCTAGTTTGCGTCTGTCACCACAGCCAGAGAAGGACTGAGGGGCCAGGAGCGGCACTGCGGTCTAGGTTAACCGCACAAAAAGGTCAGTGGGGTAGACCAACCCGCAGCATTACATAGATCTTGGAGGGAACTTCAGAGGACCAAGATTTTGAGGCAGCCACACTCCGGGTGGAGTGAGTTTTGACCCCGAATGAAGCAGGGAGACTAGAGGACTCATAAGATGAGATCGCATCAACAGTGTGTACAGTCGCAACCTCCGGGCCTCAACACCCGCCTCGACAGGGTGTCTGCTGCCTCCTATATGGTTAATGTAGGGGACCACCGCAGTATTGTCTGTACGGACCAACCCGTGGTGACCTCTGAGGTCCAAGAGGAAAAGCTTTAGTGCTAGAAGCACAGCCAGCATCTCTAGGCAATTGAAGTGCCAGCATAGATGGGGCCCCTCTCACAGACCTCTGGCTAAGCGGCCACTCGTGATCATTCCCCACCGACGCATCTGTTGTTAGCATTAAGCAACGACCGGGGACTCCCAGCACAGAGCCTACAGAAAGGAACTGGGCATCTCTCCAAACATCTAAGGCACGTAGGCATCGCTGCGTGACCTTGATAGTGCAGAAGGGGTTGCCCCTTCATGAGAACCCGCAAGTCCTGAGCCATCACTGAAGGGGTCTCAGGTATAGCAGGCCAAGTGGAATCTCACTGGATGCAGCTGCCATAAGCCCTAGCAGTGTCTGGAACTGCTCGACAGTGGGAGGCTCCGCTTCTCTGACCTTCCTGACGGCCGTAAGGATGGCCAAAATGTGGGCTGGGGAAAGCAGCGCACACAAAGTAGTCGAATCCCATATGACACCGAGATAGGTAGTTCTCTGTAATGGAGAAAGCACACTCTTCCCGGCATTCAGCCAAAACCCCAACGCCTTCATGTGGGCGAGAACGTCACCTCGATGCAGAACCGCCAACTGCTCAGACTGAGCTAGGATCAACCAATCGTCGATGTAGTTGGGGATGCGGATGCCCTGAGATCAGAGCCACATTCACACATTCGTGAAGGTACGGGTGAGCGGGCAAGGCCAAATGGAAGAATCCGGTATTGGTAAGCTTCGGCCCCGAAAGCAAACCTCAGGAACTTCCTGTGAGAAGGTAGGATGGAACATGAAGTACGCATCCTTTAGAACTACCTTGACAAACCAGTCTTTGGATCTGATTTGAAGCACGACCTGCTTGAGGGTCAGCATGTTAGACCTGAGTCTTATGAGAGAGCGGTTTAGCTGACGTAGATCTAAGAAAGGACGCAACCCTACATCCTTCTTGGGAACCATGAAGTCCCAGGTGTAGAACCTGGACTCAAATACGGATGATAGGACCACCTCGATGGCCCCCCACCTCAGGAGAGTGTCTACTTCCTGTTCCATGACCAAAGCCTGCTGGCTTCCCACCAGGGTGAGAAGAACCCCGTGAAAATAGGGCGGAGGCGACCCGAACTGAACTGAGTAGCCTCGCTCTACAGTACGCAGGACCCACCGGGACACATCTGGAAAAGCTTGCCAAGCTGCCAGAAAGCACCTTAGGGGTATCAGTCTCTCAAGACTGACCTCTGGTATGTCCAAAGCCAAGGGAGCACCCTGAGACGGCTCTAGGGGAGGCTGGCTGTGCCCTGAAGCACCGAGGGTGGCAGGGTTAATGGACCAGGTCCCTGAGGGGGCCGGGACAGGGCGGGCACCGGATAGAATGGTGTGGCACGCCCCTTCACAGCCAGATCCCCAGAAAGGCCTGTGTCAGGATATCTTCATCGAAGTCTTCCTTCTCTTTTTTAGAGAAAGAGAGGCGGAGCTTATGCCCTCGTGGCAGGAGGAAGAATCCGCCGAAAGGCGTGCTTCTAACCTGCGGGCAAATGCTGGACCAAGCAGGTGAGGTTGGAGAAAGGGACAAGCCCATCTCGAAACCCTCTGCGAGGTCCATGCGAGCCCAGGAACTGCCGCGCTGCTCCGCCTCAGCGAGTGCGGGGCAAAACCCGAGACGTGAGCTCTCTCCTCGGTGAGTGCAGCTCGAAAACAGAGCGAGGTCATTGACATGCAGCCGGATCTCTCGAGAACTGACTAGCGTGCTCCGCTCCAGGGAAATATATATAATCTCCCTTTCTTTTCTTTTTTTTTTTTGACAAACAATCTGACATAAAACACAACACACAGAGGGATTTCTGAACAACAGAAGCTGTCGCTGTCCTCTCCCATATGCGCTTTATACTCCTGGTCATAAGGAGTATAGGTCTTTAGGCGCGTTCTCAAAGCGTTTCGACTCGAGTTCCTGAAAGGGAACAAATTCACATTGCATTTAGTATATATGTTTAATTGTTTCTTTGTGTGTGTTTCTATGTGCCGTTTGATTCAGTCATCAAAAAACAACAAACGGTAAAGGTGAAGGTTCAGTCTAATCAGGAAGTGAATGAATTCAAGACAGAAATCTTGGAGCAGGTGGGTCTCATCCTTCACAAGACCCCCCTCTTACAATTTTCTTCTGCATTACTATGCCCAGAACCAGACAGGCATGGTTCAGCTAGCAGCTTCCTCAGATCATTTAGCATTTACATTGTATTGTAATTAGAATCTGACTTCGGATCATCACATCCCGATTCTGAGCATTTCTAAAATTTGTACATGAGATTATTGTTTTCTCCTGAAATATTATAGTAATATAAGTTGTATTATTTAGACCAAGCTAAATCTGGTGGAAGATGGGATGGCAGGAAACATCACGGTGAAATGGAGTGTGCAAACAAATGAAGCGGTGTTTCACAAGGAGGATGCAGAAAATAATAATGCCAGAGACAAAGATAAATTTCTTCCATATGTGATATATCTGGGATAAACTGGGAAATAGGAATGACAGGCAAACTTCCACACTTTCTTTTTCTGATAATGCTGTAGACTCTAGTTATATAGTTCTGTCTTGATGTCACCCAAATGAGGATGAGATTCCCTTTTTGATTCTGGTTCCTCTCAAGGTTTCTTCCTCATAACATCTAAGGGAGTTTTTCCTTGTCACAGTCACTATGGATGTTCATCAGGCATAAATACACATTCACCTCAACTGTTAAATTCTGTAAAGATGCTTTGAGACAATGTCTGTTATGAAAAGCGCAATAGAAATAAACTTGACTTGACTATAGTTTGGTTTATACAGTTTATTTCTTTACTTGAATTGTAGTTAACAATCAGTGGTTTTCAAACTATTGGACACACATTGGAAAGTGTCAAAATTGGACAAGCTGTGGTGATGATGGTGAAACTTGAGATGGCATGCGAAATAATTTTTCAGAGAACCAGACCCAAAATGCAACTGTTGTTCTTTCCTGTGAAAATTGTTAATAGAATTTTGAATCATTATAGCATGATTTAAATGATTTTCTGAATAGATTGTTATGCACTACCGCTTTGCTTTGTTTTATTTATTATATGCTAGGGTGTGACATCTAAAACACACCTCACCTTTGTTCTGAGCTGCATGGCATCGGGAGAAAAAAATTTTTTTTTACGCACGACGATGCCAAAAGACAAACTCCTGAGAGAAATAGATGTAAAAGAAAGGAGGAAGACAGTGAACAATGACTTTCTTGGTAGGCTACTGTTTAGATACAAGCTGTTGTAACGCGTTGAGTCTGGGTGAAGGGAGAGCTCGCTAACTCCAGTTACAACAGAAATCATATAAGCACAGACAGGTTTCCAAAACTCGTGCTTTTTAATTTTTTTTGGCAACAGCGTTATGGGTTAGTCAAAGAAACTTAGAAATGAGCATCAGAAAATAATAAGGACATAATCCTCGTCTTGAACAAATGCTTTAATAGCAGAAAAATGCAGTGCCAGCCTATTCCCAAAATACCGCTATGCTCCTAAAGGAAGCGCAACATATTTCACCCGTTACACCTTGTGTCACGTGTCTTTCGTTAAAGCCTGTGTAAAGTTCATTAGCGTAGACACCTGTGGCTTATAGACAGGTGTGGCTTATTTATGTTCAAAATAAAAATATTTGCAGAATTCAGTGCTTATATATGGGTGCGCTTTATAGTCCGGAAATTACGGTACATGTTCCTTTTGTTTATCTGCCACAATTTAGGTTGCATTTAACAGTAGGATGATTCCCTTTGACCAAACAAATATATAAATGTCTAGTAAGACTAGTTGTTTTCCACTTTATTTTTTACGAAACATCCTCCCTTAGCATGAATAACAACTTTAACCACTCTCAGTATATGGACAGTTTGTTTATCCAAATAAATACTTTGTTATGCCTCTTGTAAAACTCACCAAATGTTTTTACCTCGTTTGTTGCACTGAAACAAAACTGTATGTGTATATAAAAACACAAAAAAGTAGCAGGATTTATTTGAGATAATGTGGATGATAAGCAATTACTGGTTAAACCCAATAGCATGTCTCTGTCTTTTTGTTTGTAGTACAAACCCGTTTCCAAAAAAAGTTGGGAAACTGTACAAATTGTAAATGAAAATGGAATGCAATAATTTACAAATCTCATAAACTTCTTTTTTATTCACAATAGAATAAAGATAACATATCAAATGTTGAAAGTTTTGAAATGTCATGGCAAATATTAGCTAATTTTTAAATTCATGAGAGCTACACTTTCCAAAAAAGTTGGGACAGGTAGCAATAAGAGGCCAGAGAAGGTAAATGTACATATAAGGAACATCTGGAGGACCAATTTGCAACTTATTAGGTCAATTGGCAACATAATTGGGTCCAAAAAGAACCTCTCAAAATGGCAGTGTCTCTCAAAAGTCAAGATAAGCAGATGATCTTCAATTCCCCCAATGCAGCGGTGAAAAATAGTGGAGCAAAATCTGAAAAGAGTTTCTCAGAGAAAAATTGCAAAGTTTGAAGTTCCTTATCATTTACAGTGCATAATATCATCCAAAGATTCCGAGAATTAGTAACAATCTCTGTGCATAAGGTTCAAGGCCTGAAAACCATACTGGATGCCCGTGATTTTGTTTTTGACATTGACATTGGACCTCCTGGAGTGTTTAAAGGCTCTGGCATGGAGAAGCTGGTGCTGGATCTGTGATGATCACAAATGTTGAGCTCAGTAGCTCCTAGTTTTATAACCATAAAGACTGTATAAGACTGTAGAAACAACATTACTTATAATCTTATACTCCAGTACTTATTTTAGTTCTTACTCTCCAGTGTTCTGTATTGTTGAAAATTTATGATCAAACTCTTGATGTCACCCAAATGAGGATGGGTTCCCCTTTTGAGTCTGGTTCCTCTCAAGGTTTCTTCCTTGTAACATCTAAGGGAGTTTTTACTTGCCACAGTCGCCACGGCTTGCTTATCAAGGATAAATGCACACCATTCACCTTGACTGTTGATTTCTGTAAAGCTGCTTTGAGACAATGTCTGTTGTGAAAAGTGCTATAGAAATAAACTTGACTTGACTTGACTTAAGTAGATTTTTTTGGTATCAATACTTTACTCCACTATTTATTTTTCAGACAACTTATTACTTCCACGCATTACATTTTTTGCACAAATAGTACTTTCTACTTCTTACATTTTCAAAACCGGCTCGTTACTTTAGTAACCTATATCTATTGATTTGAAAATCTACTGAAAAGCCAGGTGCATTTGTGAAGGAGGAGATTTGGAGAGTGGAAAGAGAAAAGAACACTGTTCACTGTCACCTCGGGAGCATGTTTCATTTGACAAAGAGGGAGAGAGAAGAAAAAGAGTAAATAAAAAATTCTCTCAGTTTCATAAAAATTAAAGACACTGTACAGAGTGATCGGGGTGCAATTATTGATTCTGGCCAGATTAGTTATGGCAGCATAACTACAAATATCCTAGTTCACCAAAACACACTTCAGCCACAATCCCTCCAGATCTGCTTCTTTACCAATGTTAGTGTTAAGATGGTCCTCACACTGGTTCACACACATTCCTTTGTCTGTTCAGTGTCTATAGAATATTTACATTGTTAGTATGTAAGGTATACAGGAAGTCTTTTTCTGGGTTCACACATCTCCGGCTAGTATTTCTTCTTATCTAAACAGGAAACAACTTTAGGTCAGGCTTTCTTTCCAATATATGTATATACAGTATACCTGTCTGTTGCCTGCAATAAACCGAAGAAGAACATTGATCCATTCTGTGTGCTGTGTGATTCCGTTCATATAGAAAAACCTCTTCAAGAATTACGTTTTGTTTGTGCATGATAAAAATCTAACAGTTTTTGGTGTCAGTAGTGGGATACTTTCTGGCAATATCTGAAGAGAAATCACGCATCAAGGTAAGTTTTAGGATGCTTCCTTGTTTGCAGGGATTGTCCCATTTGCCAGTGAATCAGGCTGCATGTGTATTCATGTCTTGGTTACGCATTAATTGTTTAATTAATGATAACAATTTCCTTTGGTGGGATGATGTCGCAACGTTTTCCTCACCTTAGACGTAAGATGCAAGATTAGTAGTCGTTTTTTATGGTCTGTCTAATATAGGCGATATTGTCTGAAGTATCGAAAAGAATCCACGATTATTTTTATATTCCCGAAAAAAATAGATAACTAAATAAATTCATTCATTGATTAAAAAAAAAAGAAAAAAGGGAAACATTTTGAAAAGACTTCAATTTTCTTTTGGCTTTATAGTCTATTTTATTCTCCTAACTTTCAAAATTTGTGATCCAATTGGAGAGATTGGATTACCTTTTTTTGTTTGAAGACTACAATCCCCCTGGTGCCTAACGCAGCTGTATTGTCTGAGTGTTAAGTGTTCTGTGCCTGTTCTTTGTTCTGTGTAAAAAAGATTGGTCATGACATCTCTCGCTTACTCCTGGAAGAAAATCCCAAAAGTTTGGATGTATAGGAACAGTGCCGGTTATTGGACTAATCCTTATTTAGATCATTTGGCAGGATGGAGAGAAAATGCTCTAGGTTAAGTTAACCCGTTATGCTCTGCACTGCAACAGGAAGTGGAGCATTCCAGCATTAGCACAAATCACAAGGAGGAGGTCCTGGAGAAAGGGGAAGTTAATGTATCAGGGAATAGATAGAGTTCCAATTTCATGTCCTGTAACTCACCTTTTGTCTGTGGTGACACCGACTGGTACAAATTTTTATCATGGCTTTATAATAATTCCAAACTTACCCTTAAACCTTTTAGGAAGAGATATGATGCATAAAATGGGAATGGAGATTCATTATTTTTTAAACCAATGATTCACTGTCTTTTCCTTCTGTCCTGATGCTCTCAACTGAGCCACAGCCACATCCGGAAGATTTCTTCCAGGTAGTACCAAGGTCCTGCCTGATGAACCAAATTTAGGTGAAGTTGAACCTAAATTATGGGCCTCTTACAAAGATAAGGCAGGTTTAATCCAGGTAAAAATGTATCATGCACTCATGAAAACACACCATCCGGTTTTTATTAAACAATATCCATTGTCAAAAGAGAAGAATGTTGGCATTGCTCCAGTGTTTTGAGCGAGACACATTCACCTTATAACACACCAATTAATCCCATCTTGAAGGCAGATAAAAAATGCTGAAGGTTAACAAAAGATTTACGAGAGATTAATAAAATAGATATTCCATTAGCTCCTTTGGTGCCTGATGTAGCAACCATTGTCAACTCACAGATTTTTTACTGTGATTGATCTTTGTTCTGCTTTTTTTTAGTGTCCCTTTGGCCTCAGAGACGCAGCCGCTTTTTTGCATTTTCCTATAGGGGACGTCAATTCACCTGGTCTTCCTCAGGGCTTTGTTGACTCGCCAGCCATATTCTCCGCTGTAGTGCACAAAACTCGGCCGATATCCACCTTCCAGAAACAACCTGCATCCTTCAATACGCAGATGACATCCTTGTCACAGGACTGACTGAGCAGGACTGCCACAAAGCATCATTGGTCGTCTGCAATGTTCTGGCTCAGGCTGAATTTAAAGCTTCACACCATAAACTGCAGTGGGTGAAGCGAAAGGTCTCATATCTGGTCATATGTGATCTCAAAAGGCCAATGTAGGATATCGCAGGACCGAGTTAAGCTTGTGACTAGGTTTTCAAGACCTCAGACTGTAAAAGAGATGCAGAGCTTCTTGGGAGTGATCAACTACGGCCGAGCCTGGATCCTGACTGCACACAGCATGATAAAATTTTGCGTAGTGCTATTGATCACAAAGCTCCTCCATCACATCTCATTCTGTGGACTCATGAAATGACTGACAGCTTTGCTGCCCTCAAGAAGGCTATACAGTTTGCTCTAGGTCTTCTGAATTATGCTAAGCCTTTTCACCTTTATGTGCACGAATATGGTGGTACGGCTGCGGGGATCCTAGCCCAGGAACACGGTGACATATCTCCCTGTTGCGCATCTTTCCAAATATTTAGACAACATAGCACAAAGGTTGCCTTCGTGCTTGCGTGCAGTAGCTGCTGTGGCTCTGATGGTCCAGGATGCTAAAAAAAATGGTGCTGTCATATCCTTTGATACTGTACACCTCACATCAGGTAACAGCTATTTTACACAACCTCAACACAACATATGACAGCACAACATAGATCTGGTTATGAAACCACACTCTTGGCGACAGAAAACTTTACTATTAAGCCTCTTCTCAGCTGCATTCAGCTGTAGTAACGCTGTGTGATCTGCTAGATGATATTGACTTAGATGGTTTTGACGACGCACATGATTGCCTTAAACACATTGAACAAGAGACCTCTTGTAGGCCCGATATTTTAGATACGGCCCTGGAAGAGGGAGATTGTTTATATGTGAATGGTTCATGTTCAAAACCTTCTGATGGTGTGTATTAATGTAGCTATGCAGTTGTAAGATTACCTGATGAAATAGTTGAAGCTAAATCATTACCATACACATCTGCACAAGCTGCTGAGTTGGTGGCACTTACAAGAGCATGTCAGTTGTCTGAAGGTAAAGTAGTGACTATATACACTGATTCTGATTATGCTTATGGTGTTGTGCATGATTTTGCCAAAACATGGAAGCAAGAGACTTTAAAACAGCTAATGGAAAGCCCATAGCACCTTTCAAATGCTGTTCAACTCCCTGCCAAAGTGGCCATAGTTAAGGTAAAAAGACATTCCACAGGTGATTCAGAGGAAATTCAGGAAAAACACATTAGCAGATAAAGTAGCTAAGGATGCAGCAAAACAAACAGTAGATTTGGAAACAGTACATACAAATCCTGAGATCTCAATGATGTCACATATCTCCAATATAACAGATATTGATCTAAAAATATATATAGGAGGACATAAAGCAGTGGGCTTCTAAACAATGTAAATCAGATTCTGCTGGTATCATTAGAGATGTAGATGGTAAACTTGCTCTGCCTAAACTAGCTTTAATAGTGTTGGTGAAGCATTACCATGGGATGTCACACATTAGCTAAAGTCATACAGGCTATAAACGCATTATACTATGTTGCTGATGTAGCTAAAACAACCAAGCTAGTGTTGGATTAATGTTTGATTTTGTGCCAAAACTAACGTACATTGACCTGTACAACATACTGCCCTTACTTTTCCCGAAGCCCCTTTCCAACACCTACACATAGATTTTACACATATGCCACCTGTAGGAAATTTGAGATACCTGTTAGTAATAGTTGAAAGATTCAGTAAGTGGCCAGAAGCATTTGCATGTGCGACAGAGACTGCTAAAACAGTTGTCAAAATATGAACGAAAGAGATAATCTCTAGGTTTGTTATTCCTACTGTGATTGAAAATGGTAACGGCACACCTTTTGCTTCTAAAGTATCACAACTTTTGGCTAAAAGCTTAGCAATTGACTGGCAGACTATCACCCACAGTCTGTTCACAGACAGTTTGTTCACAGAAAGAACAAACAAAACCATTAAGGAATATGTTACTAAAGCCTGCATTAAAACAGGCCGAAATTGGACTGTTGATCTCCCGATAGTACTCACAGAAATGAGAATGACCCCATCTTCAACAAAACTAACCTTTTGAAAGTTTTATGTTCAAGCCTTTTTCCATCCCCATGGGTCAGGGAATGCACTGGCATTTCTTCCTTAGGTAACCTGGAACTGATGGTGGACGACTAGGTTTCTGCCCTGGTAGAAAAATGTTATTCTATTAGTGCTGATGTCTCACCAACTCTTCCTCTGCCCACAGAAAAACCAACACACCCTTTTGTGCCTAATCAGCAGGTCCTGATACGACGTCTAAAGCCTACCAAGGTCGGTGAACCGAAGTATCTGGGTCCAGCGACTGTTCTAGCTGTAACCAGAACTGGAGTTCTGACTGATTATCAGCCACAGTGGATACGCGGAAGCATGATCAAAACAGCACCCCCTTAATCTGTGCACTAATTGGTCTGTTGGCCTAAGAAGCCTACCTAAGTTAGTACTCTGGGCTGAAACAGTTGAGAGCCCACGGAAAGATCCTTTCTTTTTAGTAAAAAGGGGGCCACCTCTGGGGTAAAGATCTGACTCACTCGACTGTTTTGTTTAGCTTACCCTGATACCTGCTCTAGGTCTAAATTCTAAAACAATATGTGCATAGTTGTAATTACACTCCGAATTTTTTTTTATTTTTTATTCTCTTTGAACACATCATTCAGAGAAGAAACTGTTACGTATACCTTATAATACTAATAGACATATTGAACAAGCACTGAGAAACATCACTGAAGCCTTTCGATGTCTGGGAGAACATGAAACAACTGCTGAACAAAGTTTTTTTGAAAAGATTAAGAATTTGTTTACGAGTGTTGAACACTACTTTGTTTTAGGATTGATTGTTGTTTTGATTGTTGGAATTGTACTTTGTATGTTGCCATGTTTGATGACTATGGTAAGACAGGCCATAAAGGCCTCGATTGGAGGGGTGATGATGAAGGATTATATGCATGTAGGGATGGAATTAAATGAAATCTGTTGTTTTTGTTTTGTCTTTATTTTTACATTTGCAGTTTATGTCACCGATTCAGTTCCCATAAAGAACATCCTATTTTATTGGTGTGAGATGCTAAATCATAAATGATTTTAAGTAGCCATTGTTAGTGTTAAGATGGTTCTCACACAGGTTCACACACATTCCTTTGTCTGTTCAGTGTCTATAGAATATTTACTATTGGTGGACTTGGTGATCCTCTGCCCATCTTGACTTCTGAGAGACACTGCCACTCTGAAAGGCTCTTTTTATACCCAATCATTTTGCCAATTGACCTAATAAGTTGCAAATTGGTCCTCCATCTGTTTCTTATATGTACATTTAACTTTTCCGGCCTCTTATTGCTACCTGTACCAACTTTTTTGGAATGTGTATCTCTCATGAAATCCAAAATTAGCCAATATTTGGCATTACATTTCAAAATGTCTCACTTTCAACATTTGATATGTTATCTATATTCTATTATAAATCAAATTTCTATTTAATCAATTGATCTATCCATCGATCCATCCATCCATCGAATTGGGCTTTAAAACGCTTCCCTTCTCATTTCATTGAACTTTGTTGAAGTGAGATGGAGCTGTAATAAGCTTTCGTTCTCTTTCTCTCACGTTCTGCCTTTAGCTAAACATTAAGGCAAAAATGATCACATTTAACAGCACTGTGGTTATAACAAATGATTTCAAGGTAATGTGGTTTCTGTGTATTAGGGGTGTAATGGTACACAATATTCACGGTTTGGTATGTAACTATTTTTTGTCATGGTTCGGTTCAATTTCGGTACAGTTAGGGGAAAGAAATGCAAAAAAAAATTTTTAAATAATAATTAAATTGTTTAATTATTAGTAGCATTTGTGAACAACAGATTTAAGTTTTTTAAAACAATATTAAATAAAATGCCTGCTTGGTTTAAATAAAATAGAAACATTCAAATAGAATAAATCAAATAAATACAATGCAATTTTATTATTTTTATCAAATTAAATACTGGATAAAATTTTAGCATACTTCGTCTTTATTTAAGTACCTTTGGGCTGGAATAGATTAGAAAAAACGTAGCAAAATATCAACCCATTTGTGTTTGAAGTGAGTCTTCTTTGACCAAAAAAGTGTGAGAAAATCACAGCTGTGTTTGAGGAGTGGCAGGGTGAGGAACCAAGACCCAGAGGTTCCTACTTATACACATCATGGTTTAATGATCATTATTAGCGGTGGGAGAGAAAATCAGTTAAGACCACGTAACTACCACGTAAAGATGGGGGCACAGAAAACACACACACTAAACATTTATTCAGTGGGGAAAATAAGCATTAAAATTGTCATATGGTGATTCTATAATGATTCTATAATTGTGTGTATGTGTATATATATATATATATATATATATATATATATATATATATATATATATATATATATATATATATATATATTATACACACACTACGTATATATATATTACAACGTCCAACAAAGATACATACACATACATACACACATTCATACCAAATTAGAGTTAAACTAAATATGGATGAGGCTACAACTAAATAATAAGTCATGGTTCACAAATTAACTGAAAACCAAAATTAAACTACTGCATGTAACAGACAAATGTTGGCTGTAGCCAAAATAAAAAGAATAACACATCACGACATTACATAAAATATGCTGCGCCACATGGAACACAGAAAACATGCAAAAAATTAAATATATAAAACAATCCATCCAATATAATTTCACACACATGTTATTAAACCATTTGTAAAACAATATATTTCTTTGAATAACATGGATGGCTAATATAATTTGATAAATTTAACATATATTATTGAGAACAGCAAAAATACTCCTAACTTTTTCACAAAGGAAATAGAACTGGGGGAAACAGCTCCACCCTTGCGAATAAAGGTTTAATCTACTAATAACAAAGAACACACAGCTCCCTCCAAAGGCAGGAAGAGCAAATTACACTATCCCTGCATCCAACCCCACCTTAAATGATGTTGTCCCAGTCATCTGTAAACTCAGGTTAAACCTAAATAATTGAAATCAAGCAAATTTGGAACTTAAGACACTATCAAGTATGCGCATGTCTAACAGTGTTGCTAAAGCAGGTCTTCCTGGCCTTGGCAGCTTCCCACTATTTTCTTCCTCTCTCTAACTTCTCCTGGTCACTTTCACCATTTTTGGCATGAATGTGTAAGGAGAGTCTACTTTGGTGGGCACCTTTTCCGGTCAGGATATCTCCTCTTTGGACAGCCAGGATCCGAGACTTCCAGTGGTGTCTGCTCATTTTGCGCTCTCCTTTCTCCCACAATCTCTTCCAACAGACTCTCATTCTGTTTGCACTCTTCGTCCACCCTATCTATCAAACCCACACTTGTGCACTGTGTAATTCTGCCACTTTCTCCACTCTCGCCAGTTTCCACCACTTCCACTTCTTCCTCAGCATCACTTGAGTCTATCCCAGACACATCTCCAGCTAGGTGCTTTGAGCCCATCGGGAAAAACATACACTGGGCCAGAAGATTTCGGTGGATAAAACTTTCCCTGTCACCATCTTCTGAACGAACAACATACACCGGAATGTCTGGCTGTTTCTTTACTACAATACATGGATGTGGTTCCCACCTGTCAGCCAGCTTCCGTTTTCCCTCAACATAACACAAATTCACCATCACTCTGTCACCAGGTTGAAACACATCACTCCTGGCTTTCTTATCATAGTGCTTCTTCTGAAGTTCCTTAACATGCCTTGACATTCTGTCTGCCTCACCATAAGCGTATGTCAAGCATTCATGCAGCGACTGGACATATTCACTGTGCTCACATGGCGGTTTTTCAGTTGTCAACCCAAAAATAAGATCAACAGGCAGTTGTGGATGTCTTCCATACATCAGAAAGTATGGCGAGAAACCAGTTGAATCAACATATTCATGCCACCTGGGTTTTTGATCAGGATCAAGAGTGCCCAGCATATTCATCAGTGTTCTGTTAAATCTCTCTGTGGTTCCATTGCCCTGTGGGTGGTAAGGGCTGGTACGAGTCCTTGTGATTCCAGTCAACTTGCACAACTCTTTGACCACTGTACTTTCAACATTTCTGCCCTGATCAGCATGGAGTCGTGCTGGGAACCCAAATCGGCAGAAGAAATTCTTCCACAGCACCTTTGCCACCGTGACAGCCTTCTGGTCTTTTGTGGGGTAAGCCTGAGCAAATCTCGAAAAATGATCGGTTGCCACCAGAATATTCTTTATTCCTCCCTTAAACTTTTCCAAGACAAGAAAATCCATGCAAATGAGTTCCATAGGGGCTTTAGTGTGAATGCTCACCAACGGAGCCCTATTTCCAGCTGTTGGAGTTTTTCTCAGACAACATCTTTCACACTGCTCACACCAGGACTTTACCTCTTGACGCATTCTTGGCCAAAAGAACCGTTGTTAGACCAGATTCACAGTACGTTCAAATCCCAAATGGCCAGAATCATCATGAAGACTTGTTTTAGCTATAAGTCTCATTTTCTCTGGTCACACCAGCTGGGCCACGGACTGTCCCTGGGAATGTTTAACTTGTCTGTAAAGAATTCCATCTTTGATCATCAGTCTCCTCCATTCTTTTAAGAGAACCAGTGTATTTTTTTCTTGCTCCAACCTTTCTCCACGTCTTGGCTTTTTGTTCAATGTTTTGTAGTAGAGAACAGCCCCAATGACAGGGTCCTCTTTTTGATACCCTCTGATCTCTAACTTTGTCATTACAGGCAGTGCATCAGTTCCTGCTCCATCAAACAGGTTAGCTGGCTTATCAATAAATTGCACAAACTCGCCCCCTGTGCATTCATCAGTTCTCTCTGCTTGCTCTCTAGCATCTGCCTGCTTTCCACCTGAGTCAGCTCCCCAGGACTGGTTTCTCTGAGTTGAAGAAATTAACTGTGGGCATGACTGAAGAGTTTCTGTAACCTCTTGCCTCGACATTCTTGAGAGTGCGTCAGCATTTGAGTTAGACTTCCCTCGCCTATACTCAATGTCAAAGTCAAACATGGCAAGTTGCGACACCCAGCGCTGGCCCGTGGCATCCAACTTTGCAGTGCTCATCACATATTTAAGAGGGTTGTTATCAGTCAGCACAAAAAAAACTTATGTCCATAGAGGTGGTCATAGAACTTTTCTGTAACTGCCCACTTTAGAGCTAAAAACTCCAATTTGTGTGCAGGGTAGCGGGTCTCACTCCTTTGCCGGCATAAGCAATTACCTTTTCCTCACCGTCTGAACTTGTGCCAGTACAGCCCCAAGACCCTCACCAGAAGCATCCATTTGCAGTACAAATGGCAAGCTGTAGTCAGGGTAGCCCAGAATTGGTGCAGTATTCAATCTCCCCTTCAATGCTTCAAAAGCTTTTTCACATTCGTCGGACCACTCAAATGGCTGCTCAGGTCCATAAGCTCTTTTTGAACCTCTTTTCATGCGGCTTTTTTTATGGCTGGTTTCATGCGGCTCTTACGTTCATATCGAAGTTTGTGTTTGTTTGTTTTTAATGTGCGTGTTCGCTTTGCTTGAGATCAATACGGTATTTTTAAGACTTAAATGATCTCGCCCCTACTCGGAAACTTTGCGGTATATTCATCTCACGCACATGCGCATTTGACGAAAATACCGTATTGGACTCAAGCGAACACGCACATAAAAAAAAACAACACAAACAAAGTCTGTGTTTTCTGTCATTATGTGGGTGTGTGACATTTACAATAAATCTGGCTGAGCAGAGGTGTGTGTGTGTGTGTGTGTGTGCGCGCACGCGCGTGTGTGAGAGAGGAAGGGATGGGTTAGGTTCATGTGTGCCCATGTGTATGATGTGGCTCGGGTTAGGGTTAGTATCTGAAAATCTACTGAAAATCTATTTACTAAATATTAATTTACTGAAATCAAGCCTTTGTTGTTTATCTTGAGGCGGGGTGCAGGTTTCATTCGGCTCTCTCTTTTCCAAATCTGTAGTGCTGTGCTTTGCTTGCGGATGTTTTTTAAAATTCGAAGTGGTATTTTTTGGCGTTGATAAAAAGCTTTTCACCAACACATAATTTACACTTAACGATTATTCCCTTCTCCTTTTCCTCGACTATTTCAAAATAATGTGAATACTTTCATCGCAGTAATGTAATGCTCTGTCCTGCCATCTCTGCTTCTAACCAGCTTCTGTTCCCACGGCTCGCACGTAGGGGTGCGCGATTCCAGGAGATTACGTTCATTTTATTGCAAAATAATTGAACTGAAAAGTTACTCGCATTACTTTTTTAAAAAAGTAACTCAGATATTAGTGTGTACATTTATAAAGTAACGCGCTACTTTACTCGTTACTCCAGAAAAGTAATATTAATACGTAACGCACGTTACTTGTAACGCGTTACCCCCAACACTGATCGTCCCACTCCCCTCCATAAGTCAAAAGTCTTAAGCAGTTGATCAATCAGAGTCCGATTAAAGCGCTCAACCATGCCGTCTGATTTCGGGTGGTAAGGTGTGGTGCGAGTCTTTTTAATGTTCAAAAGATGGCAGAGTGTCTGAACCACTTCCTCAAACTGACGACCTTGATCTGAGTCCAAAGTCTCCGGTACGCCATGAAGCAGAACTGAAGCATGAAGCTCCTGTTTTTATACATTTTGACCCTTAACATTGATAACTCCCCAAACCTAGGTCCTCCTCAGTTACCATCAGTTTTTACCATTATTTGAAATCTTCAGATGTTAAACCTTCCCCCAAGTATTTTTATCTATCATTAACATTCAAATATTCCAACATTCAAAAGGTCAATTCTGATTACCATTATCTTCAAGATTCTTCGAGAGGGTTGGACCACAAAAAGTGGGAAGTATACCACTGTTTCACTTTATTATTTTACTTCGCTTGGTTGCCAGTGCAATTTGATCATGCATGAGTACTTTGCTTTTTCCTTATTTCATAGATTATTCTATATTATTATTTTGTTAGCAATTGTATTACTTTGCATAAGCTCATTAGTATTTTTTGAATATATTCTTAACTTTATTACTTTGATGGTTTTAGTAGACTGCTTGGCTGCTTAGGCTTTCCACAAATGTGGTAGATTTCACTGAAAAGGTATCAATACCTTTTTTGGCCTGCACTTGGGGCGAGCTTCACGGAAGACATGTTCTCCATCCCCTTTTATTGCATTTATAATAAACTTCCTCGTTCAGGATTCATGCTGTTTGTGTTATTTTCGTCTGTGTTGGGTGTGGCCCTTTTTTTCATGTATAGTGAGTGTTATGGGAACTTTTCTATGGGTTATGTTTACTTAAGCATAAATAAGCTACTTTTTAATCCTATATTAGGTAAAGCATACAAATTGACAAATTTGGTGAAATAGTCCTCGACGACCAGCACATACCGGTTACCTTTCGAAGTGGCAGGCAGCTACAAGATGTCCATAGCCACTCTTTCAAATGTTCACACTGACTGAGAACCACCCATCGGCGCACGGTAGGCTGAAACAGGACTACGCCGCGTCTGACACGCCTTGCACTGCTCACACCATGCTTTAATATCCTTGTACATGGAAGGCCAGTAACAAAATTGTCTCGCCTGTTCCCACACCCGCTCAGAAGAGAAATGGGCAGAAGCTGGTGCACCATGCAGCTGTAAAAGAATGTCAGACACCAGAGCAAAGGGAACAGCCATTTGAACCACTGGTTTACCCATGTGTGGACAGAAACCTGAATGGCATAACAGTCCATCAACAATAGAAAGATGATTAAATTTAATCCAGAACTTACGTAAGTGCCAAGAAGCTCCCTATAACCTCTGCCTGGTCTTATGGATTGAGCCACCCAGCCCAACACAGTCAAAATATCAGGGTCAGCATGCTGCATAGCCCTAATGTCCGATACAGAGTATGACAAAGTATTAATATGAGACCCTCTGTCCGAATCACTTAGTGAACCCCGTCACCAGTAGAATCAGAGACATCAGAGGAACATGGAATGTCAGTGTCCATTCGAGCAGAACTCAACATGTTCACATCCAATACTCCCTTACCACTCGGCTCTGCCTCACTCAGGCTGGACGATTTAGGGCGGCGAGAAAGCGCATCCGCACATACGCCGAAGCGCTAAGAGCGGACGGTGGTCTGTGATAATGGTAAATGCAGAACATGCCTCTTTTCCTTGAATCATCCTCATGACTGGTCCATCTACGAGCGGGGCTGGGGCTGCGTCTAGCAGGGGAGCGAGCAGCGTATGAGACGTTATAATCACGAACATCCATACATGATGTATGTTCATCACTGCGTTGGAACATTTTATTCTCAGTCTCAGGTGAACGGCCCCTCCGTGCGCTGTCAAAAACACGTGACTGGCATCCACGGCACCTGCAGACACATTGGCACATACCATTAGACCGAGAGTGGTCTCCACTCCACTCATTCGTCGCTCTCGAACTCGCATCAGATTTCAGTCTTTGGTTTTCCTCACCTAAACGCTCCATCCTCATATCTCTCATTTCTCCTGTTAGCTGATCCACTGCTCTATAAAGTCCTCCATTATCAGTCACAGAGTAAACAGCAGAAACTCCATCCATATTGCCATAGGCATTATTAACAGGCATGCAATCAGTCTTTATCCTGTCCCTAGCCATTTCACACCAGCCGGCAATTATCACAGCTTCCTTCAAGTCTGTTGTTTCTTGTTCGTGGCATTTAGCTCTGAGCACAGGATCCAGACCAGCCAATTCACTCAATTCTCACGTGTCTGTTGATCCTGTCACGGTCCCGTCTCGGGTAGAAATCATCCTCGTCTTTACACCACATGATGGCCGCGCCCACGCTGAACCCGCGCGTGCTAACTCAGCTAAGCACTTTTCAACTATAAACTAACTAATTAAACACCTGTGGTAACACTGAACCAGGTAAACGACAAAAACAAAACAAAACCGCTGCCACCAATGTAACCGAGCGTTAGTGTAGGGTTCGCCTAAACACTTTATATTGAGTAAAAACAATAAACGAGATTATCCAAACTTTTCACAACTTTATTAAACAGCATAACCTTCAGCCAGAAGTCACCGACACTTTAGCAACCCCAAGTGCGCATGTCCCTTACCTATCTATGGCAAGCCCTGAGGGGAAAAATGGATTACACACACAATAAGCACCAGTCAATCCAGAATTAGTACAGCATAACAAAATTCAATAAAGTCTGTTACAATATCTATATCAGTGACGTCTGTTCAGTGGGATATTATTAAGTATAGTGTGTGATTCAAACGATTGGTTGGTCTGGTGATGTTTTGTTTAATCCCAAAAGAGTTTAATAAGTCCCCAAATGATAGTCCTAGGGCATCATTTGCATCATCAACATGAATATTAAAATCTAATACAGGCAGCACTTTATCAAAATTGATCAAGAGGTTTGAAAGAAAATGAGCAAACTCAAAAGAAAATCAGCCTAGGGCCATGGGGGTCTGTACAGGGTGGCCAGAGCGAGAGACAGTAAGGGTTTCCTATGTACGTCTAAAAGTACAACTTTAGGGACAAGCACTTCAAATGATTTAAACCTGAAACCCAATTTTTTACTAACATTAAGAAGGGCACTATAAATGGTTGCTACCCAATCCCCCTTCAAGCAAGCAAGGGTCATTCCCATCTTAAAGAAACCTGCTCTGGATCCATCAGACATCAACATCTACAGACCGGTATCACTTCTTTTTAAATCTCTGGAACGCAATGTTTTTACCCAACTGTCTGTCCATCTCTCACAAAACAGCCTCCATGATCCAAACCAGTCTGGGTTCAAAGCAGCACATTCCACAGAGTGTAAATTTAAATGTAAATGGTTGGTTGTAAATACTCAGCGTTATTGTAATATATGTATACACTTTTCTTTTTACAATATATGTATACACAAAAAAAGTGTATACATATATTGGGGTGTGGCTGAGATTGTTTTGGGTGTGGGTTGTTTTCCTGGTTTTGTTTAGTCAAGTCAAGTCAAGTCAAGTTTATTTGTATAGCGCTTTTCACAACAGACATTGTCTCAAAGCAGCTTTACAGAAAACAACAGTGAAGGTGAATGGTGTGCGTTTGTCCCTGATGAGCAGCCGTGGCGACAGTGGCAAGGAAAAACTCCCTTAGATGATATGAGGAAGAAACCTTGAGAGGAACCAGACTCAAAGGGGAACCCATCCTCATATGGGTGACATCAAAAGTTTGGTCATAAATCTTTCAACAATACAGAACAATTTGTGATCATCATAGATCCAGCATCAGCTTCTCCATGCCAGGGCCTTTAAACACTCGGCATCTACTTCTCCATGATCATCCATAGGTCCATAATCTTCACGAGGTGGGACGTGACTGGAGCTGGCCAAACCTCAGGAAGCCTCGGGATGGGGAGAGAAAGAGAAGCAGTGGAGAGGAATTAGCGTAGCTGCTGTTCATGATATTAACAGCACAAGTTGATAATGTGCATGTGATCAGATGTTCTGGAGCACAAGGTTGTGATGTGATGTGTGTGATGTGTGTTATGTGTAGGCTTTGCTAAAAAGATATGTTTTTAATCTGCACTTAAACTGGGAGAGTGTATCTGAACCCCGAACACTGTCAGGAAGACTATTCCAGAGTTTAGGAGCTAAATGTGAAAATGCTCTACCGCCTTTAGTGGACTTTGCTATTCTAGGAACTACTAGAAGCCCAGAGTTTTGAGATCTCAGGGGAGCGTGACGGATTGTAGCGTGTTAAGAGACTGGATAGATACATGGGAGCCAAACCATTTAGTGCTTTATAAGTGAGTAGCAGTAGTTTGTAGTCTATTCGAAACTTAATAGGAAGCCAATGTAGGGACGATAAGATTGGGGTTATATGATCGTATTTTCTTGACCTAGTAAGAACTCTTGCTGCGGCATTCTGAACTAACTGAAGCTTGTTTATTAATGATGCAGGACATCCACCTAGTAATGCATTACAGTAGTCTATTCTAGAGGTCATAAACGCATGGACGAGCTTCTCTGCATCAGATATAGATAACATATTTCTTAGCTTAGAAATATTTCTAAGGTGAAAGAAGGCTGTTTTTGTAACTTGATTGATGTGATTTTTAAAAGATAAGTTGCTGTCTAAAATAACTCCCAGGTCTTTTACCGTTGAACTAGTAGTTACAGAACAACCGTCTAAATGCAGGCTGAGATGCTGGAGCTTCTGTGTACTATTTTTTGGGCCGATGAGCAAAATCTCCGTTTTATCAGGATTTAATAGCAGAAAGTTATGGGTCATCCAATCTCTTATTTCTTCAACACACTCAGTTATGCGAGCTAATTGAGCTGTATCGCCTGGTTTGGATGAAATATATAGCTGGGTATCATCAGCATAACAATGGAAGCTAATTCCATGCCTTCTAATAATATTTCCTAATGGAAGCATGTATATTGTAAAAAGCAGGGGTCCCAGAACTGACCCTTGTGGCACGCCATAATTTACTAGCATTATCCTGGTTTAGCGAGTTCACAGAATTTACATTCTTTTTGTGTTTTCTGTGTAGGTAATTTAGTCTCAGGGTCTGCATGTACATACACCAATATACACAGACCAGACCAGAACATTATTACATTATTACATTATAAGCAGTGAATTGAATAACACTGATTATCTCTAAATCATGGCACCTGTTGGTGGGTGGGATATATTAGGCAACAATTGAACATTTTGTTCTCAAAGTTAATGTGTAAGAAGCAATAAGCTTCTAGGGCAAGCGTAAGGATTTTAGTGAGTTTGACAGGGCCAAATTGTGATGTCTAGATCACTGGGTTGGAGCATCTCCAAATCTGCATCTCTTGTGGGATGTTCCTGGTCTGCAGGGGTGAGTATCTATCAAAAGTGGTCCAAGGAAGAAACAGAGGTGAACCAGTGACAGGGTCATGTTGGCCAAGGCTCACTAATGCATGTGGGGAGCAAAGGCTGGTCTGTGTGATCTAACAGACAAGCTCCTGTAGCTCAAATTCCTGAAGAACTTAATGTTGTTAATGTGTCATGGGTCAGGATTGTTTTGGCAGAAAAAGGGGAGCAACACAATATTGGGCAGGTGATCATAATGTTATGCCCGATCAGTGGCTATAAAGTTATGCCTGGTTGGGTTATACACTTTGTTTTACACAATCCTTATTTTTGTTTTATTTTTATGTTAATCTGGATATCACATACCTTATATATCTATCTTACAGCCACCGCCAAAAATGCCTTTAATCATGCTGTGTGGCCCAACCTTAACATTAGACTCATAGGCATGGCATGCTGTTGGTATTGATGCTACCATCATCTGTGGATGCGGCGCTAGTGGCACAAACAGCATGCACACTGAGAAAGCCAGAGAGGTAAACACGTTCACCATCTCGAAGCATAATGTGAGGGCATTCAGGAGAGTGAATAACAGAAAGGTATGATTAGTATCAAAAGATTAGTATCACTATGAAATACAACTTGTTCATGATAAATGAGGAAAATGAGAGAGAGAAAAGGTTGGATGGTGAAGCAGGAAGTGGATAGGATTAGTAAGGAGAAAGTAAACACAGCAATTAATAGGATAAAGAGTGGAAAGTCTGTAGAACCAGATGACATACCAGTGGAGGAATGTAGATGTTTAGGAGAGATGGCAGTGGAGTTTTAACCAGATTATTCAACAAATTTCTGGAAGGTGAGAGGATGCCTGAGGAATGGAAAAGGAGTGTGTTGTTACCAATGTTTAAGAATAAGGGAGATGTGCAGACCTGCAGTAACTACAGGGGGATAAAGTTGATCAGACACACGATAAAGTTATGGAAAAGAGTACTAGAAGCCAGGCTGAGAAAAGAGGTGAACATCTGTGAGCTACAGAATGAAAGTCAGTTGGAGTAAGACAGAGTACATATTTGAGTACATGTGGCAGTGGAGTGGAGCGGTTGCAGGGATAAGAGGTGGAGAAGGTGGAGGAGTTTAGGTATCCGGGGTCAACAGTGCAATGTAATGGAGAGTGTGTTAGAGAAGTGAAGAAAAGAGTGCAGGCAGGGTGGAGTGGGTGGAGAAGAGTGATAGCAGGAGTAATTTGTGATACAAGGGTATCTGCAAAAGTGAAAGGGGTAGTTTTTAGGACTGTGGTGAGACCTGCAATGTTGTATGGTTTAGAAACAGTGGCATTTGCTAAACGACAAGAGGTGGAGCTGGAGGTAGCATAGCTGAAGATTTTGAGATTTTCATTAGGAGTGATGACAATGGACAGGATTAGATACAGGTTTATTAGAGGAACCATGCATGTAGGACGTTTTAGAGACAAGGAGAGGGAGGTGCGATTAAGATGGTTTGGACATGTGCAAAAGAGGGACATTGGGTATATCGGCAATATAATGCTGAGGATGGAGCCACCAGGAAGGAGGAAAAGAGAAAGACCAGAGAGGAGGTTTATGGATGTGTTGAGGGAGGACATGCAGGTAGTTTTTGAAACAGGTAGTTGAGGCAGATGTTGAGGACAGGAGGTTATGTAGACAGATGATCCACTGTGTGACCCCTAATATGAGTCGCATAAAGAAGAGGAAGAAGAAGAAGATCATATATTACTTGTTCAGAGCTGTCAACTCAAGCTGTAGTTGTTGTTGCTTGTTGTTGTTGTTGCTGCCATCTGGCATTGCTTCTTTCATCGCTCCCCCTTGTTGCTATCGTTCCTTCCAAGGACCCACAGGAACTGGGGGAGCATTCTTCATGATCGCCTTGGCACACCAAACCGGAAGTGAATGTTTGCACTTCGGGAGCCACACATTACAGGAGAAGCTCAGTCAGGATTTATGGGGGGTTATGACTCGGTTTCTAGGTTTTTGTTTTTTACTTACCTTGTGTTTCCTGTTTTTCCCAGCCAGAAGTCACCATTGTGTTCCTGAAACCTAATCATTTTAAATTTTTTCCACCTGCATCCTGTTAGCTCTGTTTGTATTTAGGTTCCTTTTTTGAGTCAGTCTAAGGCTTGTTGGTTTGAAGTTGTAGCTCATTGGTGTTGGGCTTTGGTTTGCAAAGCTGTGAGTTCAAATCTTGGTGCCACCAAAGAAGGCCTTTTATCCCCACTCAGTTTTAATGTCGTTCTGGTTTAGGCCATCTGAAAATGCTGTAAATGTTAATAGAGAATGAGATAAAGAGCATGGTTAAGAATGCAAATAGGGACTCTAGCAAGACTATTTATCACAGCATAACTAAAAGAGAGAGCCAGAAGGTAACACAGACATGAGTGCAGTCACACATTTAACCTCCATTACTCATTAAATATCAATTGTGTATGTGTATCTGATCTATCCGGTAATACAAAAGGGTAAAAGAGTGGTTTGTAAACTGTTTATTAAAGATAAAGTGCAAGTAATAAAATTATCCTTTTAACTTCACCAAAAAGAGACATGCATGGGTCTTCAAAAATATAGTGTTTTCAAAATCTTTAATTTAGAATTTGGAAATTGTTTGAACCATAAAATAGTGCAGATAATGCAAATAATAAATTACTGGTTAACCCAAACATCATGCCATATCTTGTTTTTTCTTTTTTTTTTTTCTTGTTGGTGTTGATCTCCTCCTAGATCGCTTACAGAATTACATCGGCATTCAGGGACAGGCATTAAGCTGGCTTAAATCTTACCTGTCCGATCGTTACCATTTCGTAGACTTAAATGGAGAGCTATCCAGGCTAATGCTAGTAAATTATGGCGTGCCACAAGTTTAAGTTCTGGGACCCCTGCTTTTCACAGTATACATGCTTCCTTAGGAAATATTATTAGAAGGCATGGAATTAGCTTCCTTTGTTATGTTGATGATACCCTGCTATATATCTCATCAAAACCAGGTGATATAGCTCAATTAGCTCGCATAACTGAGTGTGTTGAAGAAATAAGAGATTGGATGACCCATAACTTTCTACTATTAAATTCTGATAATACCTAGATTTTGCTCATCGGCCCAAAAACTAGTATACAGAAGCTCCAGCATCTTAACCTGCATTTAGACGGATGTTCTGTAACCACTAGTTCAGCAGTAAAAGACCTGGGAGTTATTTTAGACAGCAACTTGTCTTTTAATAATCATTCCAATTAAGTTACAAAAACAGCCTTCTTTTACCTTAGAAAAATTTCTAAGCTAAGAAACATGTTATCTATATCTGATGCAGAGAAGCTCGTCCATGCGTTCATGACCTCCAGAATAGACTATTGTAATGCATTACTAGGTGGATGTCCTGCATCATTAATAAACAAGCTTCAGTTAGTTCAGATCAATTTTCTTACAAGGTCAAGAAAATATAATTATATAACCCCAATCTTATCGTCCCTACACTCTGGAATAGTCTTGCTGACAGTGTTTGGGGCTCAGACACACTCTCCCAGTTTAAAAGCAGATTAAAAACATTTATTTTTAGCAAAGCCTACGCATAACACATTTTACATCATAACCTTGTGCTCCAGAACATCTGATCACATGCAAATTATCAACTTGTGCTGTTAATATCATGAACAGCAGCTAGGCTAATTTCTATCCACCGCTTCTATTTCTCTCCCCATTCCGAGGCATCCTGAGGTTTGGCCAGCTCCAGTCACCTCCCACCTCATGAAGATTATGGACCCTTGAAGAAGTAGATGCCGTACTCGCAAACATCCTGAACCATCTAGAGATGTACCAGTGCCAATTGGATCCCACTACATGTGTGAAGTTTTGACATTGGACCTCCTGGAGCTCTGGCATGGAAAAGCTGATGCTGGATCTGTGATGATCACGAATGTTGAGCTCAGTAGCTCCTAGTTTTATAACTATAAAGACTGTATAAGACTGTAGAAAGAACATTACTTATAATCTTATACTCCAGTGCTCATGTAGTTCTCACTCTCCAGTGTTCTGTATTGTTGAAAGAATTATGATTAAACTCTTGATGTCACCCAACTGAGAATTGGTTCCCCTTTTGAGTCTGGTTTCTCTCAAGGTTTTTTCATCATTACATCTGGGAAGCAGCTGCAGAGGTTCCTGAGGTTCGCCAACTTTTTTTGAAGGTTTATTCGAGGTTACAGTTTAGTTGCTGCCACACTCCACCAACTGAACTCCTCCTGCCCATCTTTTCGTGGCCTCCCGATGTGAAGCAAGCTTTTATCAGACTCAAAGACCTCATCACCTCTGCCCCAGTCCTGTTTTTTCCCGATCCCTATCGCCAGATCATTGTGAAAGTCGATGCCTCCGACCTAGGGGTAGGTGCCGTACCTTCCCAGAGGGGCGCTACTGATAGTAAGTTGCACCCTTGCACCTTCTTCTCCTGCCATCTTAACCAAGCAGTCCGTAATTACTCCATTGGAGAGCGGGAGCTCCTGGCCGTCAAGCTTGCCCAGGAAGAATGGCATCACTGCTTAGAGTAGGGAAGAGACCCCTTTCTTGTTCTGGACAGGTGCACTGGACCGAGACCTCGAGGCTAGGGTTAATCTTGCCACTGTGGACCAGCCGTTTCCTGAGGGTTGCCCTGCTAAGAGACTTTTTGTTCCCAATCAGCTGTGGTCCCAAGTCCTCCAGTGGTGTCATGGCTCACCTGTTTTGCCATACCGGAGTTCCCCATAATCTGTCCCTTCTCTGGCAGTGGTTCTGATGGCCCACTGTCCAGAGAGATGTCCGTGAATTTGAAGCCGCCTGTCCTACTTGCACGCAACCCTAAGGGCCATTTGGTGGGGTTACTACGTCCACTCCTTGTGCCTAAATGCCCCTGGTCTTACATTGCCCTAGATTTTGTTACCCGACTCCTTCCCTCTGCCGGATGCACACTCATCCTTACAGTGGTGGACTGTTCTACAAAATGGTAAATTTTATTACCCTAACCAAACCCCCTCGCAACATTCTCTCTGACTGGGGCCCTCAATTCACGGACAAATTTTGAAAGATGTTATTTTGCCTCTTAGGGGTCTCGATCAGCCTCCCCTCTGGGTTTCAGCTGCAAACCAATGGCCAGACTGAGAGGCTTAATCAAAACCTGAAGACCAGACTCCATAACCTTTGTGCCCAAGATGCCTCCTCATGGTCCTCCAAGCTGTTGTGGGTTGAGTAAATAAACCGCTGCCTACCTCCGCCACTGGACTATCACCCTTTCAGATGGTTTATGGTTACCAACCCCCTCTGTTTTTCACCCAGTAGGCTGAGGCTTCCATCCCTTCTGCGTTGGCTCAGTTCCGACGCTGCCGACTCAGTTAAAGAAGGTCCCACACAGCTCTTCTTAGAGCTTCCCAGAGCTATGCTTGCTGGGTCAACCAAAGGCGACGTCCTGCACCCCAATACCGGCTTGGTCAAACGGCTTGGCTTTCCACTCGGGACCTTCCACTCAAGGTGTCGTAAACTCGCCCTACGATTTTGCTTGCATGTTGCTTGTTTTTTTTATTTTGCCGGTTTTCTGAAGTTTGTTTTTACAGTCAGTTTCTGGTCACTTCTGCCCTGGGTTTCCTGGTTTGTGGTTTAGTTTTTGCCTTTTACTGCTCTCTGTCTTTTGGTGCTCCTATTTAAGGATATACATTTTCAGACAGTTTTTATTATTACTTAGTTTTTTTCTCATTAAAAGACTGCCTTTTGAAATTCATCCTGCGTCCTGCATTTGGGTCCTTCCTCTCATGCCTCATGACAAGCCCCTTTTTTCATGGAGTTTACTCCAGGCTTGGCCAGTGCCTTCCTTTTCCCTATATCAGGGTATTTTATTAAAGTACCCTCACTTGCCCCACAACCTCGCTCGCTCCAGGCATCCTCACCTCCTCCCCTTGATGCCCCAGACCAGGAGAAACTTAACTGACTGTGTCCAGTGCGAGCACATTTATGTCCACACAACAGAACTTTAAAGGAAGTCAGAGCAACTTTTCGTCTGCTATGGGACTCCTAGGAGAGGTCTCCCTGCAAATAAGCAGATCAGCAGGTGGATTGTGGATGCTATTTCTTTCTCTTATGAGTCCTCTGGTCTCCTCTACAATCGAAATGTGGCTGCCTCTAAGGAAACTTTCGAGTTTCCTTTCAGGACATTGCATTGCTGTGGGCCAGTCAGGTTCTATAGCCTTGACATCAGCGCCACTCCTGTCCCCTCTGTCCTTCACTCTAGCTGTGCCAGTTCACACTAGGCAGGGACTGGTCAGTCTGGCTTGATTGGGCTCTCATTCTCAAAGCGTTTCTGATGCAGCTCGAGTTCCTGAAGAGGAACGTCTCCAGACTACATATGTAACCATGGTCCCCCGAGGGAACGAGACGCTGCATCTCTACACAACACTGCCTGCATCCCTGCAGCACTTCCTTCCATTTTCAAAAGCTGTGACTGGTTTCACTCCATGTGCTTTTATGCCTCCTGGTCGTGACGTCACCCCACCAGTGACGCCGCGCTTTCCATTGGACTGATTATACATGTGATTCAGAGCATGGACAACGCAGAGGCGTTACCAAAGCATTTCTGACGCAGCATCTCTTTCCCTCAGGAGGAATAATGGTTACATACTGTACGTCACCTGGAGACGTTACTGATGTGGATGTTATGAGAAGGCTTGGGTGCAGTCAGTGTTCCAATTAATTTTAAAGGTGTTTAAAAGGGTTGAGATCTGATCTCTATAGCAGGAGATCTTCCACTCCAACCCATGTAAAGCATATCTTCATGTAGTTGACTCTGTGGACAGGGCATTGAGATGCTGGAACAAGCGAAGGGAAAATTCAATGCATCCAAAAGTATATATACAACTGTGGGCCTCCAACGTTGCACTAGCTTGAAAAAGAACCACATATGGCTGGAAGTCTCTACTGTTGTCCATACAATGTATTAAAATTGTCGGCACTGGTATACGCATCTGCCTGTTTGGTTTATAAACCTTACATTTAGTCATTTTGGGGTTAGCTCATATTTTGTGTGTTAAAAACACACCACAGTCCACTGTCCTTTTTTGAGTCAACCTTTTTAAATTTCCATACAATTTAATTTGTAAAGTAGGTAAAAAGAATTTATAAAAAGAAACTTGTTGTTTGCATGTGTGCGACACTAGAAGAAGTTTCTTAAGAACACAGAGTCATAACAGTTCCCAACACTCTTTAAAATTCAGGTATGTTTCAATATTTTGTTGTAATATATATATATATATATATATATATATATATATATATATATATATATATATATATATATATATATATATATATATACTTGCTAAGATGTAATTTTTGTTACTATGATGTTCATTGAGCTTTTCTACAGTGAATATCTGAATAATATTTGAAAACCTAATGTGACTACATTAAACCATAAATCCAATGTATTGGAAATAATCTGTTTTCATGCAGCATAATGATTTTAACTTTCTTTTTTGTTTTTGTTATCTGTTTTTGTTTAGCTTCTTCTGTTTATTATTATTTTTTCTGTCAGAGTACTGTAGTGACCTGTCCTATGGTTATCAGTATTTATAACATAATCACACAAAAAATGCTAAAAAATCAACAAAACTCTTTTATTCTTTGTCATTTTCTGCTATTACCACATAGTGAAAATCCTTTTGGCACTTAATTTTCAACTTAATATTACAGAGTATCTGGTTTGAAATTGTATTAAGACATTAAAAATCTTTTTAATACCATGTAGAATAAAATTTAGAGCACACTATACCACCAATTACCATCCTAATTACACTGTAGTTATGTCAGGAATCCCCCTGACACGCCCCCTTCGTAGGCTGTCTTTCCCGGGGATTTCCTGACGCACCGCGCTCCTGTTCCCGCCCGCATGCAGCTGCAATCGGGCTTCACGAGGAGCAGCTGAGACTCATCTCCGTTTCCCCTTACACCACCCATATAAACCCCACGCTGACCTTCACGAACTGTCGGTTATTAGATGTACGTATGTGTAGTTTCGTGTTGGTCTGTGCAGGTTCCTGGTAGCTCGCTGCTCCGCGTATGCTTCCCCAACGCTACGCATCTTCGCCTTCCGGATTCCCTGTTCTCTCCACGGCGGCGTGTGAGTTTCCCGGCGCGCCTCGGACTTCTGACGCTTCTCCGTCTCTGCCTCCACGCCACACCATGCACTGTGGATATTATTTGTTTATCATTTGTATTTCGGACTTCCGTTTGCCGGTTTATCCAGCGCTGCGGGTGTTTTGTTTTGGCTCTGCCTGTTTTGTTTAATAAAGACACCGGCTTCCATTTCTGCCTCCGCCTCCATCTACGCCGCGTGACAGAATAACCGACCACCGAAAAGGAATAAAGGACATGATCGGATTAACGCCGTGTTCCCGGCGCGAATCGCACCTCGGTGGGCGGGTGTTCGGCGGCGACACACCCCTTCGATAACGTCACAGGATTCCCAAAACGCTGCTCTGGCAACAGAGCAGAATTGGGCGATTTTTTACGGAGTGTGAGAGACTTTATGGAGTCGAATGCGTTCCTCTACCCGACTGAGAGAACCCGGGTCGCGTCGGTCTTCTCTCTCCTGACGGGGGAATCCCTCACTCTCGCCGTACAGCTATGGGATGTGTATGGGGGTAAGTTTGGCACGTGCACCCGGTTCCTACAGCTTCTCACCAGGGGACTCGGGTTGGTCATGGCTGATCTTCAGCTCCTCTCACCCGCCTCCGAGAACATGGTCCCATCCCAGGACCTCCCTGAAAGCTCGGCTCCGCCCCAGGACCTCCCTGAAAGCTCAGCTCCGCCCCAGGACCTCCCTGAAAGCTCGGCTCCGCCCCAGGACCTTCAGGTCCCTCCAGAAAGCTCCGCCCAGCTCCAGGTCCCTCCAGAGAGCTCCGCCCAGCTCCAGGTCCCTCCAGAGAGCTCCGCCCAGGTCCAGGCTCTGCCAGAGAGCTCCGCCTCTCCACTTCAGGCTCCTCCCGAAAGCTCCGCCTCTCCGCTCCAGGCTCCTTCCGCGAGCTCCGCCTCTCCGCTCCAGGCTCCTCCCGAGAGCTCCGCCTCTCCGCTCCAGGTTCTCCAAGGGAGCTCCTCTCCGTCTCCGAGCGACCCCGTGAGCTCCTCTCCGCTCCAGTGTCCCAAGGAGTGCTACGCTACGCTCCAGTGTCCCAAGGAGTGCTACGCTCGGCCCCAGTGTCCAGAGGAGAGCTCTGCTTCGCTCGTGGATCTCCAAGCGAGCCCCTCTCCGCTCGTGGATCTCCAGGCTAGCTCCTCGCCACTCCTCGGCCTCCATGGGAACTCAGCTCCGCCCCAAAACTCCCAGAAGAGATCTGTTAAGCCCGAGCACGTCCCCGTAAGCTCCTCTCCGCCCAGGGGTTTCCCTGTGCACTCACACCGGCTCCAGGACTGCGAAAGGGAAGTCGAACCGCTGGCCCCGGGTTCCACGGAAGGCGACGGTTCGCCCCACAGTCCTACAGAAGGCGATGGCTCGCCCCACAGTCCTACAGAAGGCGACGGCTCGCTCCATAGCTCCTCTTCGGGCGACGTTTCGCTCCCTAGCTCCTCTCCGGGCGACGTCTCGCTCCCGAGCTCCTCCCACATAGCACTCCAGGGGTCCTCCAAGGGCGTCGCTCGGCCTCCTGACTCCGCCGAGTACGTCCTCCAACCTCCAGTCGGGGTCGTCAACACCATCCAGTTCCGGTTCCCCGCTGAGGAGGGCGCTCCGCCTCTGAAGACCACCGGGGTCTTCGTTCCGTCTCCGGCCTCCATCCAGGGGGTCCACCCGCCGGTAAGCCTCGTTGACTGCTCACCCCCGCCTCCGGTGGTCTGTCCCTTCCAGGTCCCCGTGGGTGAGAAGGCTCCGGTCCAGACCTCCGGCGAGGACATTGCCCAGCCTCAGGTCGGCACCAGGGACATCACGCCCTACCCGGTCGATGCGGTGGAAGGGGCCCCGTTCCAGGCCTCCACGGGGGCAGCCGATCCATTCCGGGTTCCTGTGGTGGCCAGCCCGCTTCCCCAGACCTCCGGCGAGGATGTCTCACAGCTGCCGGCCTCCAATGAGGGCGTTGCTCCGCCTCCAGACTCCCCTGAGTGCAACGTGCAGCTCCTGGTCCCCGTAGGAGACGTCTCTCCGTCTTCAGTCAACGCCAGGGGTTTTGCTTCGTTTCTGGCCGCAGCGCTGGGATGTACTCCGTTCCTTGTCCCCGTAGGTGACGCCTTTCCGTCTCCAGTCGACGCCAGGGGTTTCGCTCCATTTCTGTCCGCAGCGTTGGGATGTGTTCCGCTCCTAGGTCCTGCGGTGTCCATGGTCCACTTCCGGCTCGTCTTGCAGGGGGTCGCTCCACTTCAGGTCCTTCCCGGCTCTCCCCGGCTCTATGGTGGTTCCTACCTGGTCCCTTTAGGCCCTAGACGATCAGGGGGGCCGTCCTCCGAGTGCCCCGGCCCTCCGGGCTTTCTGTGGGTTGGGGGCGTCCGGTGCCGCCCCGTCGGGGTGGGGGGGGGGTGGGGGTGGTGTCAGGAATCCCCCTGACACGCCCCCTTCGGAGGCTGTCTTTCCCGGGGATTCCCTGACGCACCGCGCTCCTGTTCTCGTGCGCGCCCCGCCCGCATGCAGCTGCTCGCAATCGGGCTTCACGAGGAGCAGCTGAGACTCATCTCCGTTTCCCCTTACACCACCCATATAAACCCCACGCTGACCTTCACGAACTGTCGGTTATTAGATGTACGTATGTGTAGTTTCGTGTTGGTCTGTGCAGGTTCCTGGTAGCTCGCTGCTCCGCGTATGCTTCCCACGCTACGCATCTTCGCCTTCCGGATTCCCTGTTCTTTCCACGGCGGCGTGTGAGTTTCCCGGCGCGCCTCGGACTTCTGACGCTTCTCCGTCTCTGCCTCCGCGCCACACCGCGCACCATGGATATTATTTGTTTATCATTTGTATTTCGGACTTCCATTTGCCGGTTTATCCCGCGCTGTGGGTGTTTTGTTTTGGCTCTGCCTGTTTTGTTTAATAAAGACACCGGCTTCTATTTCTGCCTCCGCCTCCATCTACGCGTGACAAGTTAAGATATAATATATTAAAAAGAGCAAATTAACTAGAAAAAGGGCTAAAGGTTCAAGTGCTAGTAGAATTGTAGCTTTGCCAGAATTATGAGATCCCATCCCTGAGTTTAGTTGCTTGTTTTTTCTGACTTCATGCATGTACATGGTCAGTGATGGGTTAACTTTCAAAAAAATAAATAAAAAAGTTAATAAAACTGTGTAACAAGGCTCAGTAATATTTAATATAATGAGATTAGATTTGGTAGGATTGCTCAATATAGCTCATGTGTAATAGACTTTAACACAAAGCAATGTTATATGTAAAAATAAAGGTTTTCTGATATTTTGTAGTTTTTCAAGTGATTAAATGATTTCTTAGACCACAAAAAACAGGCTATTTATCATCAATTTATATGGATTGTTTGTTTTAGGACGTTTCATAAAGTCTTTCTTGTTTCTTGACATATGTGACAAGGAACTCGGTTGTATAATGAGATGCTTCTAATCTGGCCATGTATTCAGTGTTGGTTTTGCCATACAAATGTTCACAAAAATACACTGCCACCAACTGGCTGTAACCAGAGTGCAAAACTAGATTCCTGAAACCAAATTTAATTCAATTTGGACTTCATAGTAAAAGCTAGTTTTCTAAGCTAGAAATAAAAAACAACAGGCATAGTATTAGTGAGTATTTGGACTTTCTTTTATCAGGTTTAGTGTCTTAGATGGGTGGAAGACTAGGAATACTTAGAAACTGCAACTAATGGTTGGGAAGTGTTGAATGAGCTGGTGGAGGAGTGATGAAGCACATTTGTGAAGATGGATCAAGAACCTGATAAAAACAGTTCTGGACAAGTTGATATAAAAGTCTGTTTTGTATCAATTGATAATCTTGTTGTTTTTGTTTTTATTAAGAAATGCTCAAACTCTGCCTGCTTGTTTTTTTGTGCTGTGTGGTTTCCGAGGATTGTATACAAACAGTTCAAGCGAAATAGAGAATCCCCGATCACTAAGATTCCAGGAGTTTTAAATTTAGCAGGGTGGCACTACTCCTTTTTTCCCCCCCACACCTTTCTGAAAGAGCTGCAGTCCTGATATATGTACTGATATAGTCCTGTGCATTATTTTAGTAGGCACAGATCTCTCTGTATTTAATTTTTTCCAATATAAGGTAAAAAATATTCCATACCCCAGCTTTTTAACCAATTACATCTACATAATGGGAATAATCCCCATGAAACAAACCTCCAGCAAATTTTTTTTACATTTTACATTTGAGACAGGCCAAGAGGATCTGCGGTAGGTTTTGACATCTCTGTATTTCTTAAGTCAGCCTGAAGACATTTGCAGGGAGACCACCATGCAGTGGCGGGCCATCCATTTGGTACCTGGGACTTCAGTGAGGACTTACACGAATGAATCGCCCTCTTAATACCACCACTATCACGTCGCATTATAGAAACCATCAATACTATACAAAACGCAATATAACAACGTGTGGCATTACAGAGAGGGAGGCATTTAGCATATATGGAGGGTCCATACCATTTTTATCAAATCAAGCTCCAAACCTCTACACTATAACCACAACTGTAGGTGCACATTATCTGGAGCAGTTCAGAGTCAATACTTGTCTAATAACATAACAAAAACATTAAAACTCACCATACACATACTATACTCTTACTGTACTCTTCCTTCAGATTCCCCCCTACACCATTTCATTTTCCATCCATACCATGATAGAAGAGTTTAAACCCACCACCAATGTTTCTGGCCTTACTCCCATTTCACTTGGTCTCCTGAACACAACATATCTACCTTTCTCCTCTCCATCATATCAGCTCCCTCTCTCCCTTTACCAGTCATAGTACCAACATTTAAAATACCAACCCTAACCTCCACTCTTCTCCACTTCTCCTCTTCCTGCTGTCCCTGTAGACGTCTTCCTCCTCTCCTTCTCCTCCTCCAGCTTGGTTGTGGCTGGAAAATGCCATAAATTAAAAAATGTCAATCTTACTACTCATTGAGGAACCTGCATTTTACCTTACATTTTATCTTACAACCTTACATTTAGTCATTTTGGGGTTAGCTCATATTTTGTGTGTTAAAAACACACCACAGTCCACTGTCCTTTTTTGAGTCAACCTTTTTAAATTTCCATACAATTTAATTTGTAAAGTAGGTAAAAAGAATTTATAAAAAGAAACTTGTTGTTTGCATGTGTGCGACACTAGAAGAAGTTTCTTAAGAACACAGAGTCATAACAGTTCCCAACACTCTTTAAAATTCAGGTATGTTTCAATATTTTGTTGTAATATATATATATATATATATATATATATATATATATATATATATATATATATATATATATACTTGCTAAGATGTAATTTTTGTTACTATGATGTTCATTGAGCTTTTCTACAGTGAATATCTGAATAATATTTGAAAACCTAATGTGACTACATTAAACCATAAATCCAATGTATTGGAAATAATCTGTTTTCATGCAGCATAATGATTTTAACTTTCTTTTTTGTTTTTGTTATCTGTTTTTGTTTAGCTTCTTCTGTTTATTATTATTTTTTCTGTCAGAGTACTGTAGTGACCTGTCCTATGGTTATCAGTATTTATAACATAATCACACAAAAAATGCTAAAAAATCAACAAAACTCTTTTATTCTTTGTCATTTTCTGCTATTACCACATAGTGAAAATCCTTTTGGCACTTAATTTTCAACTTAATATTACAGAGTATCTGGTTTGAAATTGTATTAAGACATTAAAAATCTTTTTAATACCATGTAGAATAAAATTTAGAGCACACTATACCACCAATTACCATCCTAATTACACTGTAGTTATGTCAGGAATCCCCCTGACACGCCCCCTTCGTAGGCTGTCTTTCCCGGGGATTTCCTGACGCACCGCGCTCCTGTTCCCGCCCGCATGCAGCTGCAATCGGGCTTCACGAGGAGCAGCTGAGACTCATCTCCGTTTCCCCTTACACCACCCATATAAACCCCACGCTGACCTTCACGAACTGTCGGTTATTAGATGTACGTATGTGTAGTTTCGTGTTGGTCTGTGCAGGTTCCTGGTAGCTCGCTGCTCCGCGTATGCTTCCCCAACGCTACGCATCTTCGCCTTCCGGATTCCCTGTTTTCTCCACGGCGGCGTGTGAGTTTCCCGGCGCGCCTCGGACTTCTGACGCTTCTCCGTCTCTGCCTCCACGCCACACCATGCACTGTGGATATTATTTGTTTATCATTTGTATTTCGGACTTCCGTTTGCCGGTTTATCCAGCGCTGCGGGTGTTTTGTTTTGGCTCTGCCTGTTTTGTTTAATAAAGACACCGGCTTCCATTTCTGCCTCCGCCTCCATCTACGCCGCGTGACAGAATAACCGACCACCGAAAAGGAATAAAGGACATGATCGGATTAACGCCGTGTTCCCGGCGCGAATCGCACCTCGGTGGGCGGGTGTTCGGCGGCGACACACCCCTTCGATAACGTCACAGGATTCCCAAAACGCTGCTCTGGCAACAGAGCAGAATTGGGCGATTTTTTACGGAGTGTGAGAGACTTTATGGAGTCGAATGCGTTCCTCTACCCGACTGAGAGAACCCGGGTCGCGTCGGTCTTCTCTCTCCTGACGGGGGAATCCCTCACTCTCGCCGTACAGCTATGGGATGTGTATGGGGGTAAGTTTGGCACGTGCACCCGGTTCCTACAGCTTCTCACCAGGGGACTCGGGTTGGTCATGGCTGATCTTCAGCTCCTCTCACCCGCCTCCGAGAACATGGTCCCATCCCAGGACCTCCCTGAAAGCTCGGCTCCGCCCCAGGACCTCCCTGAAAGCTCAGCTCCGCCCCAGGACCTCCCTGAAAGCTCGGCTCCGCCCCAGGACCTTCAGGTCCCTCCAGAAAGCTCCGCCCAGCTCCAGGTCCCTCCAGAGAGCTCCGCCCAGCTCCAGGTCCCTCCAGAGAGCTCCGCCCAGGTCCAGGCTCTGCCAGAGAGCTCCGCCTCTCCACTTCAGGCTCCTCCCGAGAGCTCCGCCTCTCCGCTCCAGGCTCCTTCCGCGAGCTCCGCCTCTCCGCTCCAGGCTCCTCCCGAGAGCTCCGCCTCGCCGCTCCAGGTTCTCCAAGGGAGCTCCTCTCCGTCTCCGAGCGACCCCGTGAGCTCCTCTCCGCTCCAGTGTCCCAAGGAGTGCTACGCTACGCTCCAGTGTCCCAAGGAGTGCTACGCTCGGCCCCAGTGTCCAGAGGAGAGCTCTGCTTCGCTCGTGGATCTCCAAGCGAGCCCCTCTCCGCTCGTGGATCTCCAGGCTAGCTCCTCGCCACTCCTCGGCCTCCATGGGAACTCAGCTCCGCCCCAAAACTCCCAGAAGAGATCTGTTAAGCCCGAGCACGTCCCCGTAAGCTCCTCTCCGCCCAGGGGTTTCCCTGTGCACTCACACCGGCTCCAGGACTGCGAAAGGGAAGTCGAACCGCTGGCCCCGGGTTCCACGGAAGGCGACGGTTCGCCCCACAGTCCTACAGAAGGCGATGGCTCGCCCCACAGTCCTACAGAAGGCGACGGCTCGCTCCATAGCTCCTCTTCGGGCGACGTTTCGCTCCCTAGCTCCTCTCCGGGCGACGTCTCGCTCCCGAGCTCCTCCCACATAGCACTCCAGGGGTCCTCCAAGGGCGTCGCTCGGCCTCCTGACTCCGCCGAGTACGTCCTCCAACCTCCAGTCGGGGTCGTCAACACCATCCAGTTCCGGTTCCCCGCTGAGGAGGGCGCTCCGCCTCTGAAGACCACCGGGGTCTTCGTTCCGTCTCCGGCCTCCATCCAGGGGGTCCACCCGCCGGTAAGCCTCGTTGACTGCTCACCCCCGCCTCCGGCGGTCTGTCCCTTCCAGGTCCCCGTGGGTGAGAAGGCTCCGGTCCAGACCTCCGGCGAGGACATTGCCCAGCCTCAGGTCGGCACCAGGGACATCACGCCCTACCCGGTCGATGCGGTGGAAGGGGCCCCGTTCCAGGCCTCCACGGGGGCAGCCGATCCATTCCGGGTTCCTGTGGTGGCCAGCCCGCTTCCCCAGACCTCCGGCGAGGATGTCTCACAGCTGCCGGCCTCCAATGAGGGCGTTGCTCCGCCTCCAGACTCCCCTGAGTGCAACGTGCAGCTCCTGGTCCCCGTAGGAGACGTCTCTCCGTCTTCAGTCAACGCCAGGGGTTTTGCTTCGTTTCTGGCCGCAGCGCTGGGATGTACTCCGTTCCTTGTCCCCGTAGGTGACGCCTTTCCGTCTCCAGTCGACGCCAGGGGTTTCGCTCCATTTCTGTCCGCAGCGTTGGGATGTGTTCCGCTCCTAGGTCCTGCGGTGTCCATGGTCCCCTTCCGGCTCGTCTTGCAGGGGGTCGCTCCACTTCAGGTCCTTCCCGGCTCTCCCCGGCTCTATGGTGGTTCCTACCTGGTCCCTTTAGGCCCTAGACGATCAGGGGGGCCGTCCTCCGAGTGCCCCGGCCCTCCGGGCTTTCTGTGGGTTGGGGGCGTCCGGTGCCGCCCCGTCGGGGGGGGGGGGGGGGTGGGGGTGGTGTCAGGAATCCCCCTGACACGCCCCCTTCGGAGGCTGTCTTTCCCGGGGATTCCCTGACGCACCGCGCTCCTGTTCTCGTGCGCGCCCCGCCCGCATGCAGCTGCTCGCAATCGGGCTTCACGAGGAGCAGCTGAGACTCATCTCCGTTTCCCCTTACACCACCCATATAAACCCCACGCTGACCTTCACGAACTGTCGGTTATTAGATGTACGTATGTGTAGTTTCGTGTTGGTCTGTGCAGGTTCCTGGTAGCTCGCTGCTCCGCGTATGCTTCCCACGCTACGCATCTTCGCCTTCCGGATTCCCTGTTCTTTCCACGGCGGCGTGTGAGTTTCCCGGCGCGCCTCGGACTTCTGACGCTTCTCCGTCTCTGCCTCCGCGCCACACCGCGCACCATGGATATTATTTGTTTATCATTTGTATTTCGGACTTCCATTTGCCGGTTTATCCCGCGCTGTGGGTGTTTTGTTTTGGCTCTGCCTGTTTTGTTTAATAAAGACACCGGCTTCTATTTCTGCCTCCGCCTCCATCTACGCGTGACAAGTTAAGATATAATATATTAAAAAGAGCAAATTAACTAGAAAAAGGGCTAAAGGTTCAAGTGCTAGTAGAATTGTAGCTTTGCCAGAATTATGAGATCCCATCCCTGAGTTTAGTTGCTTGTTTTTTCTGACTTCATGCATGTACATGGTCAGTGATGGGTTAACTTTCAAAAAAATAAATAAAAAAGTTAATAAAACTGTGTAACAAGGCTCAGTAATATTTAATATAATGAGATTAGATTTGGTAGGATTGCTCAATATAGCTCATGTGTAATAGACTTTAACACAAAGCAATGTTATATGTAAAAATAAAGGTTTTCTGATATTTTGTAGTTTTTCAAGTGATTAAATGATTTCTTAGACCACAAAAAACAGGCTATTTATCATCAATTTATATGGATTGTTTGTTTTAGGACGTTTCATAAAGTCTTTCTTGTTTCTTGACATATGTGACAAGGAACTCGGTTGTATAATGAGATGCTTCTAATCTGGCCATGTATTCAGTGTTGGTTTTGCCATACAAATGTTCACAAAAATACACTGCCACCAACTGGCTGTAACCAGAGTGCAAAACTAGATTCCTGAAACCAAATTTAATTCAATTTGGACTTCATAGTAAAAGCTAGTTTTCTAAGCTAGAAATAAAAAACAACAGGCATAGTATTAGTGAGTATTTGGACTTTCTTTTATCAGGTTTAGTGTCTTAGATGGGTGGAAGACTAGGAATACTTAGAAACTGCAACTAATGGTTGGGAAGTGTTGAATGAGCTGGTGGAGGAGTGATGAAGCACATTTGTGAAGATGGATCAAGAACCTGATAAAAACAGTTCTGGACAAGTTGATATAAAAGTCTGTTTTGTATCAATTGATAATCTTGTTGTTTTTGTTTTTATTAAGAAATGCTCAAACTCTGCCTGCTTGTTTTTTTGTGCTGTGTGGTTTCCGAGGATTGTATACAAACAGTTCAAGCGAAATAGAGAATCCCCGATCACTAAGATTCCAGGAGTTTTAAATTTAGCAGGGTGGCACTACTCCTTTTTTCCCCCCCACACCTTTCTGAAAGAGCTGCAGTCCTGATATATGTACTGATATAGTCCTGTGCATTATTTTAGTAGGCACAGATCTCTCTGTATTTAATTTTTTCCAATATAAGGTAAAAAATATTCCATACCCCAGCTTTTTAACCAATTACATCTACATAATGGGAATAATCCCCATGAAACAAACCTCCAGCAAATTTTTTTTACATTTTACATTTGAGACAGGCCAAGAGGATCTGCGGTAGGTTTTGACATCTCTGTATTTCTTAAGTCAGCCTGAAGACATTTGCAGGGAGACCACCATGCAGTGGCGGGCCATCCATTTGGTACCTGGGACTTCAGTGAGGACTTACACGAATGAATCGCCCTCTTAATACCACCACTATCACGTCGCATTATAGAAACCATCAATACTATACAAAACGCAATATAACAACGTGTGGCATTACAGAGAGGGAGGCATTTAGCATATATGGAGGGTCCATACCATTTTTATCAAATCAAGCTCCAAACCTCTACACTATAACCACAACTGTAGGTGCACATTATCTGGAGCAGTTCAGAGTCAATACTTGTCTAATAACATAACAAAAACATTAAAACTCACCATACACATACTATACTCTTACTGTACTCTTCCTTCAGATTCCCCCCTACACCATTTCATTTTCCATCCATACCATGATAGAAGAGTTTAAACCCACCACCAATGTTTCTGGCCTTACTCCCATTTCACTTGGTCTCCTGAACACAACATATCTACCTTTCTCCTCTCCATCATATCAGCTCCCTCTCTCCCTTTACCAGTCATAGTACCAACATTTAAAATACCAACCCTAACCTCCACTCTTCTCCACTTCTCCTCTTCCTGCTGTCCCTGTAGACGTCTTCCTCCTCTCCTTCTCCTCCTCCAGCTTGGTTGTGGCTGGAAAATGCCATAAATTAAAAAATGTCAATCTTACTACTCATTGAGGAACCTGCATTAGAATTAAGGTTGGTATCCAACCAATGAAGCAACAAAAGTCTTTAAAATTTGCTTCTCTCTGTTTGCTCTTCTGAGAATGTGTGATTTGCATGTTATTTTACTTCAATGCATATGTAAGTTTGGATGCCTAATCAGTAAGCTAGAGGCAGCAATAGCAAGGGAAATTTGCCTGAGTTGACATGCAGAAGAAAGTCTGAGATGAACTCTAGGTGACACCAGATTAGAATCATTATGAATAGTTTCTCATTCACAACTGTATACTATAAAGCCAAACAGTACAAATTTAAAGAGTTTTGATCAATTTCTTCCTGTTAATTTCCATCTCAGAGACTAATAATTTTGATAGTCCTGTATATCTCCATGCACACACCTCACCTACACATGCTGAATTCAAAGTCTTGCACTGAACAAGGCTTTGATGTATGGTGGACACAGCCTGAATGCACCAAAGTACAGTGTGTACCCCCTTCAAGCCTGTAGTACCCACAGTCTGGCCCAGGATTTCCTCCCATTAATGAGATGTAAGTATCAACGACCTGCACAGACACAGGGAGGAAAATGGAAGGAGGGGTAGTGCGACCAGGTTTGGGGAATTGTTCCCTATTTTTACGGTGTGGTGACAGGAGGCTGCATGATAGAATAACTTAAGCAAAGCCTACCTGCTTCGACAAGAGGACAGACGACAAGTTCACCAGAAAACTAGCTTTATTTTGAGATTTCACTTTTCAGTAATAAAATTTAATCGCACATATCGACACATACAGTAGGTCCACTTGTCTCTGCTCTTACATCCCCTTTATCATCTCACCACACACTGCAAGAGATCACACACTTGTTAATAATTATTATTTATGTTAATCATGTTAATGATTTGGTGCTTTGCAAACCCCTGCTTACCTTTTCGGAAAGGGTATGGCAGATACTAGGGGACAAAAGGACAGGACCCTTAGTCAATTAGTTGATGTTATTCTGGTAGTTATGATATATCGTGGTGGCCAAACTGTATAATAATAGATAATGTGATACATGCAGTTTTTACCAGTACCACTGTAGATTTTAAATAAATTATTTTATTTTAATTTATGTATTTTTATATTTACTTGGTTTTATATACATTTTTAGTTTGTTTCCCAACAACATCTGCGATGGGTCAGCATCTTTTCATCATCCTGTTTTGCACAGGTAAGAGAAAATATTTCTGTGTGTTTATATTTGTGTGTGTGTGTGTGTGTGTGTGTGTGTGTGTGTGTGTGTGTGTGTGTGTGCATAATAGCTTACCATATTAAAAAAACAACATATTATTATGGTTAAGTTTTATTTGAGCTCTTTAGTGGTGATTGTTAGTTAAACTTTATTTTAATTAAAAATTTCTCCCTTAGCATGAAGCTAAGAAGCGAAGAACCTAAGAAGCTAAGATAAGATAAAATAAGATAAGATAAGATATACCTTATCTTATCTTATCTTATCTTATCTTATCTTATCTTATCTTATCTTATCTAATCTTAGCTGTTCTTCATGCTAAAGGAGAAATTTTTAATATTTAGACACTTTTACACACTTTTAGCATCCAGACAGTTTGTTTTTCCAACGTTAAGCTAAAATACTTTGCCATGCCTCTTGTAAAACTCACCAAAGTAGTTCTAGTTGGAGATTTCTGACTTTGCGATCCAGTTAATCTCAAAGCAGTTCAGCAGTATTTAAGGGCAGTGACTGGGCAGGCTATTCCATGATAGATATCACTCCAACTGTTTGCTCTCTAAATAATGCTCATCCTCTATTTGTATGGTGAAGTCAGTTACTATGAGCTGCAGTCCAGACAGAATTGCATGGTGTTGAAGCATGGAATAGTAGCCATGATGGTTTAGGATTCCTTTCACTTTATGGAATAAGTAACTTTCCCTGCTCCGAAACAACCCCAAACCATTAAGCTTTGACTGTTGGCCATTTGTCCACAAACCTTTCATCTTGTCCTTCTCAAATTTCAGGTATTATGTAGTCGAGGGGCAGAAAACATGGAGTGATGCTCAGGCTTACTGCCAGGCCACACATACCGATCTGGCTATCATCAAAACTAACGACGACCTGATTCAAATTCAAGATGAAGCAAACAGACAACAATTCATTTCCACAGCTTGGATTGGAGTGTACAATGACAATAATTGGAGCTGGTCACTTGGAAATTAACGATTAGGAAATATGAAAATATGGGCTTCCGGCCAGACTAATAACTCTGGTGGAAAGCAAAGCTGTGGTGTAATAATTCCTATAGGTTGGGATGATAGAAACTGTACAGATATTAACCCATTTGTATGCTTTGATGGTGAGAGCAGTTCCTTTTTCAGGAGTGAATGTTGTCATAATGTGCTAATACAGTAAATGGTAAAATCTGAGTTGTTTATTGGTAAACTTTGTCCAAACCAATGTGTGTGTGCTTTGCACTATTTTTAAACATTCTTATTTCTGAGACTTACTTTTAATGGTGTTTTAATGGGTCTAATGGTGTAACTTGTTTTATTTAAATTCTCACAGAAACGAAAAATGGCTCTGACAGATACATTTACAACTTCAAAAAGATAACATGGATAGAAGCTCAGAGTTACTGTAGACAGAATTACACAGATCTGGCCATCACAAGCAATAAAACAGAATACACACTTATATATGATATGGCAACCCCTTTGCAATCGTTCACCTGGATTGGTCTGTTCAGAGACTCCTGGAAGTGGATTGACCAAAGCCTCTCTCCCTCGTCCCTTGGAAGACTGGAAAACCTGATAATATCCTGAAAAATGAAAATTGCGGGTTTTTGTATCAAAATCAACTCGAGGATGCACTGTGCTCTGACTTAAGGCCTTTTTTCTGCTGCGATGGTGAACAGAATTTTTTCTTTCTTATGTCTATAAACAAATTGACATTGCGTTTAGTATATCTGTTTAATTGTTTCTTTGTGTGTGTTTCTATGTGCCGTTTGATTCAGTCATCAAAAAACAACAAACGGTAAAGGTGAAGGTCCAGTCTAATCAGAACGTGAATGAATTCAAGACAGAAATTTTGGAGCAGGTGGGTCTCATCCTCCACAAGACCCCCTCTTACAATTATCTTCTTCATTACTACACCCAGAACAAGACAGACATGGTTCAGCTAGCCTCTTCCTCAGATCATGAAGCATTTACACTGTATAGTAATTAGAATCTGACTTGTGTTTTTGGATCATTTCTACAATTTTTACATGAGATTATTGTTTTCTCCTGAAATATTATAGTAATATAAGTTGTATTATTTAGATCAAGCTAAACCTGGTGGAAGATGGGATGGCAGGAAACATCAAGTTGAAATGGAGTGTGCAACCAGATGGAGCAGTGTTTTACAAGGAGAATGCAGAAAATAATAATGCCTGAGTCGAAGATAAATGTATTCCATAAGTAAGAAATCTGGGATAAAAAGGGAAATTGGAATGATGGGAAAACTTCTACACTTTCTTTTTCTGATAATGCTGTAGACTATAGTTATATAGTTCTGTCTTGATGTCACCCAAATGAGGATGGGTTCCCCTTTTGAGTCTGGTTCCTCTCAAGGTTTCATCCTCATAACATCTAAAGGAGTTTTTCCTTGCCACAGTCGCCATTACGCAATAGAAATAAACTTGACTATAGTATGGTTTATACAGTTTATTTCTTTACTTGAATTGTAGTTAACAATCAGTGGTTTTTAAACTATTGTACACACACTGGACAGTGTCAAAATTTGAGAAGCCGTGGTGATGATGGTGAAAGTTAAGATGGCATGCGAAAGAATTTTTCAGAGAACCAAACTCAAAATGCAACTGTTGTTCTTCTCTGTGAAAATTGTTAATAGAATTTTAAATCATTATAGAATGATTAAAATGATTAACTGAATAGATTATGTTGTGCACTACCACTTTGCTTCATTTTATTTATTATATATTAGTTTGACCTCTAAAGTTCAACACTGTTTCCTATAAGTGTCCAGTGCCTGTCAAAATTGTGAAAACTACTAGTCTTGATTTTTAAGAAATGCATAAATGTTCCTTTTGTCTATCTGCCACAATCTAGGTTGCATTTAACAGTAGGATGGTTCCCTTTGACCAAACAAATTTAATGTCCAGATGTTCCACTTTATTTTCATTAAAAAAATCCTCCCTTAGCATGAATAACAACTTCACACACTCTCAGCATCCGGACAGTTCATTTTTCCAAATAAATACTTTGTTATGCCTCTTGTAATACTTGCCAAATGTTTTTACCTCGTTTGTTGCACTGAAACAAAACTGTATGTGTATATAAAAACACAAAAAGTAGCAGGATTTATTTGAGATAATGTGGATGATAAAAAAATTACTGGTTAAACCCATTAGCATGTCTCTGTCTTTTTTTTTTTTGTAGTACAAACCCGATTCCAAATAAGTTGGGACACTGTACAAATTGTGAATCAAAAAGGAATGCAATAATTTACAAATCTCATAAACTTATATTTTATTCACAATAGAATATAGATAACATATCAAATGTTGAAAGTCAGACATGTTGCAATGTCATGCCAAATATAGGCTCATTTTGGATTTCATGAGTGCTACACATTCCAAAAAAGTTGGAAAAGTGTCAGGGATCCACCTGCCACGCCCCCCTCAGTATCTGTCATGCTGCCTCACTCTGCCGCTCCCGGCATTAACGAGAGACAGGTGTTAACGAATCAGCATAAAAGCCTCCTTTCCCATCTCACTTGTGTCAAACCTACTTTATGGCTACGGTGAACGATCTCACCCGAGACTACCAGCATTCCCTGCTGGTTCCGTGGCTCACTCACCTCCCATGGCTTACTATTCTTCCATGAATTATCTCCGTTCCGAGGATTATACCGGCTTTACGGACTCAACCCGCGTTACGGCTCATATACTCTCAATGAACAATAATTCGGTTCCGATTCGTGGTCCGTACCCTGACAGTCAGGTAGCAATAAGAGGCCGGAAAAGTTCAATGTACATATAAGGAACAGCTGGAGGACCAATTTGCAACTTATTAGGTCAATTGGCAACATGATTGGGTATAAAAAGAGCCTCTCAGAGTGGCAGTGTCAGAATTCAAGATGGGCAGAGGATCACCAATTCCCCCAATGCTGCAATATTAGAAAAGACCCTACAAAGGATAGTGAGGACAGCTGAAAAGATCATCAGTGTCTCTCTCCCCTCTATCATGGACATTTACACCACACGCTGCATCCGCAAAGCAAACAGCATTGTGGACGACCACACACACACCCGTCACACACACTTTTTACTCTCCTGCCATCAGGAAAATGGTTCCGAAGCATTCGGGCCACCTCATCAAGACTGTGCAACAGTTTCTTTCCTCAAGCCATCAGGCTTTCAATACACAGAACTGAAACGGAACTCACACATGTGCTCACACTTACACACACAATACTGTTTCAGAGGTGGGAAGTAACGGACTACAAATACTTCGTTATTGTACTTAAGTAGATTTTTCTGGTATCAGTACTTTACGCCACTATTTATTTTACAGACAACTTTTTACTTTTACTCATTACATTTTTACACAAATATCTGTACTTTTTACTTCTTACATTTTCAAAACCGGATTGTTACTTTAGTTTTAATCCATTTTAAAACACTTATTCACGACGTCCCTTCTTTACTTAGATATAAAATACATAAATAAACTCCACCGAAAAATTATTTTAATCAGTAAACTTTTGTTTTATTTTTGCACAAAGTCTCAAATCAAACACCAAATCCGCCATGTTTTACACAATTAACCCTCTGGGTGGCGTTTTGTGGGTTTTTCCCTCATAATGGCAACACAAACATAAATTACTGTCTTTATTGATCATACAGATAAAAACAATACATCATTCAAATCTGTAAAATGTCTATGATTTTATATATATATATATATATATATATATATATATATATATATATATATATATATATATATATATATACAGTGAGGAAAATAAGTATTTGAACACCCTGCTATTTTGCAAGTTCTCCCACTTAGAAATCATGGAGGGGTCTGAAATTGTCATCGTAGGTGCATGTCCACTGTGAGAGACATAATCTAAAAAAAAAATCCAGAAATCACAATGTATGATATTTTAACAATTTATTTGTATGATACAGCTGCAAATAAGTATTTGAACACCTGAGAAAGTCAATGTTAATATTTGGTACAGTAGCCTTTGTTTGCTATTACAGAGGTAAAACATTTCCTGTAGTTTTTCACCAGGTTTGCACACACTGCAGGAGGGATTTTGGCCCACTCCTCCACACAGATCTTCTCTAGATCAGTCAGGTTTCTGGCCTGTCGCTGAGAAACACGGAGTTTGAGCTCCCTCCAAAGATTCTCTATTGGGTTTAGGTCTGGAGACTGGCTAGGCCACGCCAGAACCTTGATATGCTTCTTACAGAGCCACTCCTTGGTTATCCTGGCTGTGTGCTTCGGGTCATTGTCATGTTGGAAGACCCAGCCTCGACCCATCCTCAATGCTCTAACTGAGGGAAGGAGGTTGTTCCCCAAAATCTCACAATACATGGCCCCGGTCATCCTCTCCTTAATACAGTGCAGTCGCCCTGTCCCATGTGCAGAAAAACACCCCCAAAGCATGATGCTACCACCCCCATGCTTCACAGTAGGGATGGTGTTCTTGGGATGGTACTCATCATTCTTCTTCCTCCAAACACGTTTAGTGGAATTATGACCCAAAAGTTCTATTATGGTCTCATCTGACCACATGACTTTCTTCCATGACTCCTCTGGATCATCCAAATGGTCATTGGCAAACTTAAGACGTGCCTGGACATGTGCTGGTTTAAGCAGGGGAACCTTCCGTGCCATGCATGATTTCAAACCATGACGTCTTAGTGTATTACCAACAGTAACCTTGGAAACGGTGGTCCCAGCTCTTTTCAGGTCATTGACCAGCTCCTCCCGTATAGTTCTGGGCTGATTTCTCACCTTCCTTAGGATCATTGAGACCCCACGAGGTGAGATCTTGCATGTAGCCCCAGACCGAGGGCGATTGACAGTCATGTTTAGCTTCTTCCATTTTCTAATGATTGCTCCAACAGTGGACCTTTTTTCACCAAGCCGCTTGGCAATTTCCCCGTAGCTCTTTCCAGCCTTGTGGAGGTGTACAATTTTGTCTCTAGTGTCTTTGGACAGCTCTTTGGTCTTGGCCATGTTAGTAGTTGGATTCTTACTGATTGTATGGGGTGGACAGGTGTCTTTATGCAGCTAACGACCTCAAACAGGTGCATCTAATTTAGGATAATAAATGTAGTGGAGGTGGACATTTTAAATGCAGACTAACAGGTCTTTGAGGGTCAGAATTCTAGCTGATAGACAGGTGTTCAAATACTTATTTGCAGCTGTATCATACAAATAAATAGTTTAAAAATCATATATTGTGATTTCTGGATTTTTTTTTTTATATTATGTCTCTCACAGTGGACATGCACCTACGATGACAATTTCAGACCCGATCATGATATCTAAGCGGGAGAACTTGCAAAATAGCAGGGTGTTCAAATACTTATTTTCCTCACTGTATATATATATATATATATATATATATATATATATATACATATATATATACCTCTGTACTATGCAATGACAATGATCTATCTATCTATCTATCTATCTATCTATCTATCTATCTATCTATCTATCTATCTGTCTGTCTGTCTGTCTGTCTGTCTGTCTGTCTGTCTGTCTGTCTGTCAATTATTAATATGATGTGAGGTCCAGTTAACAGCTAAAACAGGTAGACGTAATAACTACTTTTTACTTAAGTACATGTCAGAGCCAAGTCTTCTTTACTTTCACTTAAGTAAAAAGTTATAATCACTACTTCAACTTTTAGCCGAGTATTTTAAAACATAAGTATCTGGGTTAGCTTAAGTAATGGATGTGTGTACTTTTACCACCTCTGTACTGTTTACATGCTGTTTTTTTGCACCTTTGACCGTATTATACTATACTGTTCACATGCTGTTTTTTGCACCTCTTGACTGCTGCTGTTTTTTTTGCACTACATTGTTCTGGCTATATTCACTCCCGGGTATAGTTTTTAGGTTTACTGGTCGGTGCTATATTTGTTTTTTTGTCTTGTGTTGTCTGTCTGTACTGTCCATCTGTACTGTTTTTTGTCTGAACTGTATGCACCAGGTTGCACTCAATACACTTTATGTAGCTTTGTGTTGTGTTGTAGCTCTATGTTGTTGTTTAGTGTAGCACCAGGGTTCCAGAGGAATGTTGTCTCGTTTTTACTGTGTACTGTGTACCACTGTGTATAGTAGAAATGACAATAAAAAGCCTCTTGACTTGAGTTTCTCAAAGAAAAATTGATAAAAGTTTAAAGTTATCATCATCTACAGTGCATAATATCACCAAGATTCAGAGAATCGGGAACAATCTCTGTGCATAAGGGTCAAGGCCAGAAAACCATACTGGATGCCCATGCTTTTCGGGCCCTTAGACGGCAATGCATCACATACGGGAATGCTACTGTAATGGAAATAACAACATGGGCTCAGGAATACTTCCAGAAAACATTGTCGGTGAACACAATCCACCGTGCCATTCGCCCTTGCCGGCTAAAAATCTATAGGTCAAAAAAGAAGCCATTTCTAAACATGATCCAGAAGCGCAGGAGTTTTCTCTGGGCCAAGGCTCATTTAAAATGCACTGTGGCAAAGTGGAAAACGGTTCTGTGGTCAGACGAATCAAAATTTTAAGTTCTTTTTGGGAAACTGGGACGCCATGTCATCTGGAATCAAGAGGACAAAGACAACCCAAGTTATTATCAGCGCTCAGTTCAGAAGCATGCATCTCTGATGGTATGGGGTTACATGAGTGCGTGTGGCATGGGCAGCTTACACATCTGAAAGGCACCATCAATGCTGAAAAGTATATCCAAGTTCTAGAACAACATTAGCTCCCATCCAGACTTCATCTCTTTCAGGAAAGACCTTGCATTTTCCGACATGACAATGCCAGACCACATACTGCATCAATTACAACATCATGGCTGCGTAGAAGAAGGATCCGGGTACTGAAATGGCCAGCCTGCAGTCCAGATCTTTCACCCATAGAAAACATTTGGCACATCATATAGAGGAAAATGCTACAAAAAAGACCTAAGACAGTTAAACAACTAAAAGGCTGTATTAGACAAGAATGGGACAACATTCCTATTCCTAAACTTGAGCAACTTGTCTCCTCAGTCCCAAGACATCATAAAAAGAAGAGGGGATGCCACACAGTGGTAAACATGGCCTTGTCCAAGTTTTTTGAGATGTGTTGATGCCATGAAATTTAAAATCAACAAATTTTTCCCTTAAAATATAGATTTCTCAGTTTAAACATTTGATATGTCATCTATGTTGTATTCTTAATAAAATATTGAAATTTAAAACTTCCACATCAATGCATTCTGCATTTATTGCATAGTACCAACTTTTTTGCAATCGGGTTTGTGCATATATATATATTTATACAGTCAGGAAAATAAGTGAGGAAAATAAGTGAGGAAAATAAGTATTTGAACACCCTGCTGTTTAGCAAGTTCTCCCACTTAGAAATCATGGAGGGGTCTGAAATTGTCATCGTAGGTGCATGTCCACTGTGAGAGACATAATCTAAAAAAAAAATTCCAGAAATCATAATATATGATTTTTAAACTATTTATTTGTATGATACAGCTGCAAATAAGTATTTGAACACCTGAGAAAGTCAATGTTAATATTTGGTACAGTAGCCTTTGTTTGCAATTACAGAGGTCAAACGTTTCCTGTAGTTTTTCACCAGGTTTGCACACACTGCAGGAGAGATTTTGGCCTACTCCTCCACACAGATCTTCTCTAGATCAGTCAGGTTTCTGGCCTGTCGCTGAGAAACATGGAGTTTGACCTCCCTCCAAAGATTCTCTATTGGGTTTAGGTCTGGAGACTGGCTAGGCCACGCCAGAACCTTGATATGCTTCTTACAGAGCCACTCCTTGGTTATCCTGGCTGTGTGCTTCGGGTCATTGTCAAGTTGGAAGACCCAGCCTCGACCCATCTTCAATGCGCTAACTGAGGGAAAGAGGTTGTTCCCCAAAATCTCGCAATACATGGCCCCGGTCATCCTCTCCTTAATACAGTGCAGTCGCCCTGTCCCATGTGCAGAAAAACACCCCCAAAGCATGATGCAACCACCCCCATGCTTTACAGTAGGGATGGTGTTCTTGGGATGGTACTCATCATTCTTCTTCCTCCAAACACGTTTAGTGGAATTATGACCCAAAAGTTCTATTTTGGTCTCATCTGACCACATGACTTTCTCCCATGACTCCTCTGGATCATCCAAATGGTCATTGGCAAACTTAAGACGTGCCTGGACATGTGCTGGTTTAAGCAGGGGAACCTTCCGTGCCATGTATGATTTCAAACCATGACGTCTTAGTGTATTACCAACAGTAACCTTGAAAACGGTGGTCCCAGCTCTTTTCAGGTCATTGACCAGCTCCTCCCGTGTAGTCCTGGGCTGATTTCTCACCTTTATTAGGATCATTGAGACCCCACGAGGTGAGATCTTGCATGGAGCCCCAGTCCGAGGGAGATTGACAGTCATGTTTAGCTTCTTCCATTTTCTAATGATTGCTCCAACAGTGGACCTTTTTTCACCAAGCTGCTTGGTAATTTCCCCGTAGCCCTTTCCAGCCTTGTGGAGGTGTACAATTTTGTCTCTAGTGTCTTTGGACAGCTCTTTGGTCTTGGCCATGTTTGTAGTTGGATTCTTACTGATTGTATGGGGTGGACAGGTGTCTTTATGCAGCTAACGACCTCAAACAGGTGCATCTAATTTAGGATAATAAATGTAGTGGAGGTGGACATTTTAAAGGCAGACTAACAGGTCTTTGAGGGTCAGAATTCTAGCTGATGGACAGGTGTTCAAATACTTATTTGCAGCTGTATCATACAAATAAATAGTTTAAAAATCATATTTTGTGATTTCTGGATTTTTTTTTTTTTAGATTATGTCTCTCACAATGGACATGCACCTACGATGACAATTTCAGACCCCGCCATGATTTCTAAGTGGGAGAACTTGCAAAATAGCAGAGTGTTCAAATACTTATTTTCCTCACTGTATATATATATATATATATATATATATATATATATATATATATATATATATATATATATATACGACACACTGTGGCGACCCCTAATGGGAGCAGTCAAAAGAAGAAGAAGAAGATTATATATATCTATATATATCTTCTTCTTCTTCTTTTGGCTGCTCCCATTAGGGGTCGCCACAGCGGATTATGTCAAGTCAAGTCACTCACCTCACCATCCTCCTTGGTCTTCCTCTTTTCCTCCTACCTGGTGGCTCCATCCTCAGCATTCTTCTACCAATATAATTCATGTCTGTCCTCTGCACATGTCCAAACCATCTAAATCTCGCCTCCCTCGCCTTGTCACCAAAACATCCTACATGTGCTGTCCCTTTAATAAACTCATTTCTAATCTTGTCCATCCTCGTCACTCCCAAAGAAAAACTTAACATCTTCAGCTCTGCTACCTCCAGCTCCACCTCCTGTCTTTTACTTACTGCCACCTGCCTCTAATCCATAAAACATTGCAGGTCTCACCACAGTCCTATAAACTTTCCCTTTCATTCTTGCAGATACTCTTCTATCACAAATCACTCCTGCCTCTCTCCTCCATCCACTCCACTCTGCCTGCAATCTTTTCTTCACTTCTCTAGCACACTTTCCATTACTTTGCACTGTTGACCCCAGGTACCTGAACTCCTCCACCTTCTCCACCTTTTCTCCTTGCAACTGCACCACTCCACTGCCCTCGCTCTCATTCACACACATGTACTCTGTCTTACTCCTACTGACTTTCATTCCCCTTCTCTCCAGCGCATACCTCCACCTTTCCAGGCTCTTCTCAACCTGCTCACTACTCTCACCACAAATCACAATATCATCTGCAAACATCATAGTCCAGGGAGACTCCGGTCTGACCACGTCCGTCAACCTGTCTATCACCACTGCAAACAGGAAAGGGCTCAGAGCCGATCCTTGATGCAGTCCAACCTTCACCCTGAACCAGTCTGTCTTTCCTACTGCACACTTCACTGCTGTCACACTGTCCTCATCACTGCACCACCCTCACATACTTCTCTGACACACCTGACACACCTGACTTCCTCATACAATACCACAACTCCTCTCTTCACAATGCAATTCCTTCTGTCCTTCTCTATACTTCGCCATCAACATTCTCAAAGCAAATAAGGCATCAGTGGTGCTCTTCCTCGGCATTAAACCATACTGATGCTCAGAGTTGGTCACCTCTTCTCTCAGCCTGGATTCCACTACTCTTTCCCATAACTTCATGGTGTGACTGACCAACTAAATTCCCCTGTAGTTACTGCAGGTCTGCACATCTCCCTTATGCTTAAAGATCGGTACCAGCACACTCCTTCTCCATTCCTCAGTCATCCTCTCACCTTCCAGAATCTTGTTAAACAATCTGGTTAAAAACTTCACTGCCATCTCTCCTAAACATCTCCACGCTTCTACCGGTATGTCATCTGGTCCAACCGACTTTCCACTCTTCATCCTCTTAATCCCTGCTCTCACTTCCTCCTTACTAATCCTTTCCACATCTTGCTTCACTAACTCCACATTATCCAACCTTATCTCTCTCTGATTTTCCTCATTCATAAGCTGCTCAAAATACTCCCTCCACCTTCTCAACACACTCTCCTCACTAGTCAACACAGTTCCATCTCTATCCTTTATTGCCCTAACTTGCAGCACATCCTTCCCAGCTCGGTCCCTCTATCTGGCCAATCTGTATAAATCCCTTTTTCCTCCCTTAGTGTCCAACCTCTCATACAGCTCCTCGTATGCCTTTTCCTTGGCTTTCGCCACATCCCTCTTTACCTGCTGCTGCATCTCCTTGTACTCCTGCCTACTTTTCCCATCACCCTGTCGATCCCACTTCTGTTTTGCTAACCTCTTTCTCCTTATGCTCTCTTGCTCTTCCTCATTCCACCACCACGTCTCTTTGTCTTCCTTTCTATTTCCAGATGTCACACCAAGTACCTTTCTAGCTGTCACCCTCATAACTCCTGCAGTAGTTACTCAATCATCCAACACCTCTTAACCACCGCCGAGCCCCTGTCTGACCTCTTCCCTGAACCTCACACTACATTCTTCCTCCTTCAGCTTCCACCATCTTATTCTTCTTTCAGTCCTCACTCTCCTCCTCTTCTTCTTCACCTCCAAAACCATCCTACAGACCACCATCCGATGCTGTCTACCTAGTACCCTGTTTTCCCCAACACCCAGTCTCTGGAAAACAAGCTTAAAGACATCAGGGCAAGGGTCAAGTTCTAGAGGGACATTTGGGACTGCAGGCTTCACCGAGACATGGCTGAACCCAGCAGTACCGGACTACGCCATCCAGCCAGCCGAGTATTTCTTGGTTCACAGCATGGACAGAACAATGGTGTCGGGGAAGTCAAGGGGAGGTGGAGTGTGTCTGATGGTAAACAACAACTGGTGCAACAACGTGAGCATTGTGAGCACTTTGTGTATTTTTTTCTTAGTTATACTACACAAGGAATAGACACGGTTTCTATAAATTAGGCTGTGTGTGTACTTGTAACTATTTGGTTTGTTGTATAAATGTTGTCATAGTCGTAAATTGCATGATATCTTACCAGTCAGATGGTGTAAAGCATCCTAGAGATGTTGTCTGATAGGACCTAGGACAGTCCCACAAAGAGAAGTTTGTACTCTTGACACAATGACTGTAACCATTCATTTAGTGCAAAAAGTCTACTAAACTTCTCAATCCCTCGCTGGTAAGTGAAAAGAGGTCCTGACACTATGATCCTCGTTGTGGGCGATGTGCTCCGTACTGTCTCCACCAGGATCCTGAAATCCCTCTTTAAGATCTCCGTTTGCCTCAGCCTGGTGTCGTTTACTCCGGCATGGAGAAGAACAGCTCTGAAGTTCTCATTCAGAGTCGCAGGTACCTGCGCAGCAACATCGAGAACACGAGCACCGGGAAAACAGAGAGTATGCACCATACCTTTGGCTCCAGTAGCGCGGATATGCTGGATGAGGGAATCTCCAAGACTCATCATCGCGTTCCGTCTCGCGGAGAGGGGCGAATCGGTTCTCGGTTGAGATCTCAAAGGCCAGTGGTGGTGGCGGGGGAAAGGTCTTCAACCGGGGCTTGGCTACCTTCAAGCAAGCAAAGGTTATTCCCATCTTAAAGACACCTGCTCTGGACCTATCAGACATCAACATCTACAGACCGGGATCACTTTGTTCTAAATCTCTGGATAAATCCAATGTCTGTCTATTTCTCACAGAACAACCTCCATGATACAAACCAGTCTGGGTTCAAAGCGGCACATTCCACAGAGTGTAAATTTAAATGTAAATGGTGGGTTGTAAATACTCAGCGTTATTGTAATATATTCATACACTTGTTTGTTGTGTTCAATAGTAGTAGGAGTGTGGCTGAAATTGTGTTGGGTGTAGGTTACTTTCCTGTTTTTGTTTAGTGAGTTCACAGAATTTGCTTTCTTTTTTGTTTTCTGTGTAGGTCATTTAGTCTCAGGGTCTGCATGTACATACCCGAATATACACAGACTAGACATAACATTTTGACATTTTTACATTATGAGCAGTGAATTGAATAACACTGATTATCTCTTCATCATGGCACCTGTTGGTGGGTGGGATATATTAGGCAACAATTGAACATTTTGTTCTCAAAGTTAATGTGTTAGAATTAACAATAAGCATCTATGAGCGAGCGTAAGGATTTGAGTGAGTTTGACAAGGCCAAATTGTGATGTCTAGATGACTGGGTCGGAGCATCTCCAAATCTGCAGCTCTTGTGGGATGGTTCCTGGTCTGCAGTGGTCAGTATCTATCAAAATTGGTCCAAGGAGAAAACAGAGGTGAACCTATGGGCGGCCGAGGTTCACTAATGCACTTGGGGAGCGAAGGCTGGTCCATCTGATCCAACAGATGAGCTCCTGTAGCTCAAATTGCTGAAGAACTAAATGTTGTTAATGTGCCACGGGCAGGATTGTTTTGGCAGCAAAAGGGGAGCAACACAATATTGGGCAGGTGATCATAATGTTATGCCTGATCAGTGGCCATAAAGTTATACCTGGTTGGTGTATACACTTTGTTTTACACAATACTCATTTTTGCTTATTTCTATGTCAATCTGGATATCACATGCCTATACCTTATACCTGGATATATATATATATATATATATATATATATATATATATATATATATATATATATATATATATATATATATATATATATATATATATATATATATACCTAAGTAATTACTTATACCTTAAGTAATTTGTATTATTACTTTGTTTTTTCTCATTAAAAGACTATCTTTTAAAATTCATCCCCTGTCCTGCGTTTGGGTCCTTCCTCTCACACCTCCTGACAGGCCCCTTCTTTCATGTAGTTTACTTCAGGAGTAGCCATTGCCTTCCTCTTCCCTAAATCAGGGTATTTTCCTAAAGTACCTTTGATTGTCCCACAACCTCATTTGCTCCAGGCATCCTGTCCTCCTCCCTTTGAGTCCCCAGACCAGGAGAAACTTATCCGACAATTTAGGTCCTCAGAACAGAACTTTGAAGGAAGTCAGAGCAACTGTTTGTTTGCTATGGGACTCCTAGGAGAGGTTTTCCTGCAAATAAGCAGATGCTCAGCAGGTGGATTGTGGATGCTATTTCTTTCTCTTATGAGTGCTCTCGTCTCCCCTCCACTCGATTTCCACTTTCGAGTTTCCCTCCAGGACATTTGCATTGCTGCGGGCCGGTCAGGTTCTATAGCCTTGACATCAGCATCACTCCTGACACCTCTATCCTTCCCCCTAGCTGTCCCTCCACACTAGGCAGGGACTGGTCAGTCTGGCTTGATTGGGCTCTCATTCCCAAAGCGTTTCTGAACAGCTCAAGTTCCTGAAGGGGAACGTCTCTAGGCTACATATGTAACTATGGTTCCTTGAGTGAACGAGACGCTGCCTGCATCGCTGCAGCACTTCCTTCCCTTTTCAAAATCTTCCACTGCTTTTAGTTTCCTGACGTCACGCCACGCTTTCCATTGGACTGATTATACACGTGATTTAGAGCATGGACAACGCGGATGCATTCCCAAAGCATTTCCGATGCAGCATCTCTTTCCCTTCGGGGGGAATAATGGTTACATACGTAACCTGGAGACGTCACTGATGTGGGTGTGGTGAGAAGGCTTGGGTGCAGTCAGTGTTCCAATTAAATTCAAAGGTGTTTAATAGGGTTGAGATCCAATCCAATTAAAAAAGGTTAGAGAACAAGCACCTGCACCTTGGTATAATAGTCATACGCATGCCCTTAAGAGAACAACACGTAATCTGGAGAGAAAATGGAGGAAAACTAAATTGGAGCTATTTAGAATTGCGTATAAAGACAGTAGGCTCAGCTACAGACAGGCGCTAAAAGCTGCTAGAGCTGAACACCTGAGCAAACTCATAGAAAATAACAAAAACAATCCCAGGTTCCTTTTCAGAACTGTAGCTAAACTAACTACAAATCAGGGCTCTGAAAATTGTGTTCCATCACAGTTTAGTAGTGAAGACTTTATGAATTTCTTCACTGAAAAAATAGATAACAATAGAAAAACAATTGTGGCAGTTCAACCTCTGACACCATCTCCTGAGACAGTGTTACCTTCAACTCCACAACTCCACTGTTTTACATATATAGGACAGGAAGAGCTGTATGATGTTATTGCCAAAGCTAAATCGACAACATGTCAGTTAGATCCCATTCCTACTAAATTACTGAAGGAAGTGTTATATACAACTGGTGAACCTCTTCTGAATATTATTAACTCTTCACTATCGTTAGGAAATGTCCCTAAATCCCTCAAGTTAGCAGTTATTAAGCCCCTCATTAAAAAACCTAATCTGGATCCAAACACGCTATCGAATTACAGACCAATTTCAAATCTCCCATTTATGTCTAAGATTTTAGAAAAGATTGTTGCTGCCCAGTTATGTTCCTACCTGAAGAGAACAATATCTTTGAAGAATTTCAGTCAGGTTTTAGGCCCCATCATAGCACAGAAACTGCTCTAGTTAAAATCACTAATGACCTGTTTTTAGCTTCAGACCAAGGCTTTATCTCGTTGTTGGTTCTACTAGATCTTAGTGCTGCATTCGACACTATAGACCATGATCTTTTCCTAGATCGCTTACAAAATTACATCGGCATTCAGGGACAGGCATTAAGCTGGTTTAAATCCTACCTGTCCGATCGTTACCATTTCGTAGATTTAAATGGAGAGCTATCCAGGCTAATGCAAGTAAATTATGGCGTGCCGCAAGGTTCAGTTCTAGGACCCCTGCTCTTCACAATATACATGCTTCCGTTAGGAAATATTATTAGAAGGCATGGAATTAGCTTCCATTGTTATGCTGATGATACTCAGCTATATATCTCATCTAAACCAGGCGATACAGCTCAATTAACTCGGATAAGTGAGTGTGTTAAGGAAATAAGAGATTGGATGACCCATAACTTTCTGCTATTAAATTCTGATAAGACTGAGATTTTGCTCATAGGCCCAAAAACTAGTATACAGAAGCTCCAGCATCTCAACTTGCATTTAGACGGATGTTCTGTAACCACTAGTTCAACGGTAAAAGACCTGGGAGTTATTTTAGACAGCAACTTATCTTTTAAAAATCATATCAACCAAGTTACAAAAACAGCCTTCTTTCACCTTAGAAATATTTCTAAGTTAAGAAACATGTTGTCTATATCCAATGCAGAGAAGCTCGTCCATGTGTTTATGACCTCCAGAATAGACTACTGTAATGCATTACTAGGTGGATGTCCTGCGTCATTAATAAACAAGCTTCAGTTAGTCCAGAATGCAGCAGCCAGAGTTCTCACAAGGTCAAGAAAATATGATCACTTAACCCCAATCTTATCGTCCCTACACTGGCTTCCTGTTAAGTTTCGAATAGACTACAAACTATAATTTCTCACTTATAAAGCACTAAATGGTTTGGCTCCTATGTATCTATCCAGTCTTTTAACACGCTACAATCCGCCACGCTCCCTGAGATCTCTCTGGGCTTCTAGTAGTTCCTAGAATAGAAAAGTCCACTAAAGGTGGTAGAGCATTTTCACATTTAGCTCCTAAACTCTGGAATAGTCTTCCTGACAGTGTTCGGGGCTCAGACACACTCTCCCAGTTTAAGTGCAGATTAAAAACATATCTGCAAAAAAACATTTCTGCAAAGCCTACACATAACACACAACACATCACATCATAACCTTGTGCTCCAGAACATCTGATCACATGCACATTATTAACTTGTGCTGTTAATATCATGAACAGCAGTTACGCTAATTCCTCTCCACTGCTTCTCTTTCTCTCCCCATCCCGAGACACCCTGAGGTTTGGCCAGCTCCAGTCACCTCCCACCTCGTGATGATTACGGACCTTTAAAGAAGTAGATGCAGAACTCGCAAACATCCCGAACCATCTAGAGACGTACCAGTGCCATTTGGATCCCGCTACATGTGTGGAGTTTGACATTGGACCTCCTGGAGTGTTTAAAGGCTCTGGCATGGAGAAGCTGATGCTGGATCTGTGATGATTACAAATGCTGAGCTTATAAAACTAGGAACTACTAACCATATAGACTGTATAAGACTGCAGAAAGAACATCACTTATAATCTTATACTCCAGTAATCATGTTAGTTCTCACTCTCCAGTGTTCTGTATTGTTGAAAGATTTATGATCAAACTCTTGATGTCACCCAAATGAGGATGGGTTCCCCTTTTGAGTCCGGTTCCTCTCAAGGTTTCTTCCTCATAACATCTAAGGGAGTTTTTCCTTGCCACAGTCGCCAGCGGCTTGCTCATCAGGGACAAATTCACACCATTCACCTTAACTGTTGATTTGTGTAAAGCTGCTTTGAGACAATGTCTGTTGTGAAAAGCGCTATACAAATAAACTTGACTTGACTTGACTATTTGAAAAGATCTTCCACTCCAACCCATGTAAAGCATATCTTAATGTAGTTGACTCTGTGGACAGGGGCATTGTCATGCTGGAACAAGCGAAGGGAAAAGTCAATGAATTCAAAAGTATCCTATACAACTGTAAGCCTCCAACTTTGCCCTAGCTTGAAAAAGAACCACATATGGCTGGAAGTCTCTACTGTTGTCCATATAATGTATTAAAATTGTCTGCACTTGTATACACATCTGCTTGTGTGAATATAAACCTTACATTTAGTCATTTTGGGATTAGCTCATATTTTGTGTGTTAAAAACACACCACAGTCCACTGTCCTTTTTTTATCATCCTTTTTTAATTTCCATACAATTTGATTTGTAAAGTAGGTAAAAAGAATTTGTAAAAAGAAACTTGTTTGCATGTGTGCGACATTATAAGAAGTTTCCTAAAAACACAGGGGCTTAACAGTTCCCAACACTCTTCAAAATGGAGGTATGTTCCAATATTTTACTGTTATAGATATACTTGCTAAGATGTAATTTTTGTTACTACGATGTACATAAAGCTTTTCTACAGTAAATATCTGAATAATATTCAAAAACTACATTAAACCATAAATCCAATGTATTGGAAATAATCTGTTTTCATGCAGCATGTTGATTTAAACTTTCTATTGTGTTACATCTGTTTTTGTTTTGCTGTATTTTTTTATTATTGTTTCTTCTGTCAGAGTACTGTAGTGACCTGTACTATGGTTTTCAGTATTTAAAACAATCACACAGGTAATGCTAGAAAATCAACAAAACTCTTTTATTCTTTGTCATTTTCTGCTATTACTACATAGTCAGAATGCTTTTCACACTCTTAATTTTCAACTTAATATTACAGGGCATCTGATTTGGAAATTGTATTTAGGACATTTTAAATCTTTTTAATACCATGTAGAATTTAATTTAAAGCACACTATACCACTAAAAAGAGAAAATAAACTAAAAAATAAGGGCTAAAGGTTCAAGTGCTAGTCATGTAGAATTGTAGCTTTGCCAGAATTATGAGATCCCATGCTTGAGTTTAGTAACTTGTTTTTCCTGACTGCATGCATGTACATGGTCAGTGATGGGTTGACATTCAAATAAATAAATAAAAAGTTAATAAAACTGTGTAACGTAAAGCTGAGTAATATTAAATGTAATGTGATTAAATTTGTTAGGATTGCTCAATATAGCTCATGTGTAATACACTTTAACACAAAGCAATGTTACATGTTAAAATAAAGGTTTTCTGATATTTACTTTTTCAAGTGATTAAATGATTTCTCAGACGACATAAAAAACAACAACAACAACAGTCTATTTATCATCAATTTATATGGATTACTTGTTTTAGGATGTCTTATCAAGTCTTTCTTGTTTCTTGACATATGTGACAAGGAACTCGGTTGTATAATGAGTTGCTCCTAATCTGGCCATGTATTCAGTTTTGTTTTTACCATAAAAATGTTCATAAAAATACAATGCCACCAACAGACTGCAAAACTAGATTTTCTAAACCAAATTTCATTTAATTTGGACTTCCTAGTTAAAGCAAGTTTTCTCTAATCAATTGCTAATGTCTGGTTCACACAACTATCCATTACCTACAAACATATAATTGCTGTAAATTCTGTCTATTTCTGTCTGGTCATTTTGGTGATGACCCAACATATTAAGCACTGCTTGACTGGCTACGCTAGAAAATAAAAACACAACAGGCATAGTATTAGTGAGTATTTGGACTTTCTTTTGTCAGGTTTAGTGTCTTGGATGGGTGGAAGACTAGGAATATTTAGGAACTGCAACTAATGGTTGGGAAGTGTTGAATGAGCTGGTGGAGGAGTGATGAAGCACATTTGGGAAGATGGATCACTTTGCTTCAAAGTGATCCCTCAAGAACCCGATAAAGACAATCCAGGGGCAAGTTAATATAAAAGTCTGTTTTGTATCAATTGATAACTGTCACGCGGCGCAGATGGAGGCGGAGGCAGAAATAGAAGCCGGCGTTTTTATTTAACAAACAGGCAGAGCCAACATAAAGCACTGCAGAGCGGGATAAACTGGTAAACGGCAGTCCGTAATACAAAAGATAATCAAAATAACATCCACGGAGCGGGGTGCGGCGCGGAGGCAGAGACGGAGAAACGTCAGCAGTCCAAGGCGCGCCGAGAAAAGCACACGCCGCCGGGGAGAGAACAGGGAATCCGGAAGGAGAAGGAGCGTAGCGGGGGAAGCATACGCGGAGCAGCGAGCCGCCGGGAACCTGCACAGACAGACACGAGACTGCACAGACAGACACGAGACTGCACAGACAGACACGAGACTGCACAGACGTACATGTAATAACCGACAGTCTGTGTAGGTGAGCGTGGGATTTATATGGGTGGTGTGATCGGACACGGAGATGAGCCTCAGCTGCTCCTCGTGAAGCCTCATTGCGAGCAGCTGCATGCGGGCGGGGCACGCACGAGAGCAGGAGCGCAGTGCGTCAGGGAATCCCAGGGAAAGACAGCCTCCGAAGGGGGTGTGGCAGGGGGATTCCTGACAATAACCTTGTTGTCTGTTTTTTTTAAGAAATGCTTAAACTCTGCCTGCTTGTTTTTTGTTCTGTGTGGTTTCCAAAGATCGTATACAAACAGTTTAAGCAAAATAGAGAATCCCAGATCACTAAGATTCCAGGAGTTTTTGGTTTAGCAGGGTGGCACTACTCCTTTTTCCTCCCCACACCTTTCTGAAAAAGCTGCAGTCCTGATATATGTACTGATATAGTCCTGTGCATTATTTTATTGAGCACAGACGTCTCTGTATTAAATTTTTTCCAATATGAGGTAAGAAATATTCCATACCCCAGCTTTTTAACCCAGTGCATCTACATAATGGGAACCATCCCTATAAGAAAAAACCTCCAGCTAATTTTTTTAATGGCAGGGAGACCACCATGCAGTGGCGGGCCATGCATTTGGTGCCTGGGCCTTCAGTGGGGACTTAAATTAATTCATTTAATTTAATTAGGACAAATTAATCCACCTCTTAATACCACCACTATCACGTCGCAATTATAGAAGCCATCAATACTATACAAAAAAACAACGCGTGGCATTACAGAGAGAGAGGCATTTCGCGTATATGGAGGGTCCATACCATTTTTACTAAAGCAAGCTCCAAACTTCTACACTACAACTGCAACTGTAGGTGCACATCAACTGGAGCAGTTCAGGGTAAATATTTGTCTAATAACATGACAAAAACATTATAGATCACCATACACATACTATACTCCTACTGTACTCTTAATTCAAAATCACCCCTATACCATTTATCTTTCTATACACACCATGATAGAAGAATTTGAACCCACCTCCAATGTTCCCATTTCACTTGGTCTCCTGAACACACAACATATCTACCTTTCTCCTCTTCATCATATCAGCTCCCTCTCTCCCTTTACCCATCATAGAACCAACATTTAAAGTACCAACCTGAACCTCCACTATCCTAAACTTCTTCTTTACCTGCTGTCCCTGTAGACGTCTTCCTCCTCTCCTTCTCCTCCTCCAGCTTAGTTGTGGCTGGAAAATAGCATAAATTTTAAAATATGTAAATCTTACTACTCACTGAAGAACCTGCAATAGAATTAAGGTTGTTATCCAACCAATGAAACAACAAAAAGTCTTTAACATTTGTTTTTCAATGTTTGCTCTTCTGGGAATGTGTGATTTGCATGTTATTTTAGTCAAATGAATATGTAAGTTTGGATGAAAGCAAGGGAAAAATTAGTTGACATACAGAAGAATGGTGAGAGGAACTCTAGGTGACACCAGATTAGTATCATTATGAATTGTTTCTCGCTCACAACTGTATACTTGTCAGGAATCCCCCTGCCACGCCCCCTTCGGAGGCTGTCATATCCCGGGATTCCCTTACGCATTGCGCTCCTGCTCGCGAGCGTGCCCCGCCCGCTCGGAGCTGCTCGCGTGCGTGCCCCGCCCGCTCGGAGCTGCTCGCAATCGGGCTTCATGAGGAGCAGCTGAGGCTCATTTCCGTGGCCCATCACACCACCTATATAAACTCCACACTCACACCCTCACGCGTTCCGTTATTGTGCATGTACGTGTGTGTATGTGTGTGTGTGCTTCTGTGCAAGTGGTGCTTCTCTCCGCGTATACTTCTCCTGCTACGCTCCGGCCCTTCCCGAACTCCGCGTTCTCTACACGGTAGCGTGCCTCTTCCCCAGCGCACCTCGGATTACCGACGCTTTCCCGTCGATGCCTCCTCGCCGCGCTTCCTCCCTCACGCTCCGTGGATCTAGTATTTACGAACTGCCGTTTACCGGATTATCCCGCGCTGCAGGTGTTTTGTGTTGGCTCTGCCTTTTTGTTTTTATTAAACACGCCTGCTTCTACTTCCGCCTCCGTCTCCGCATTCGCTGCGTAACAGAATAACGGACCGAAACCGAAACAAAGACTGAAAAAGGGGGGGCGCAAAAAAAAAAATGGATTAGCGCCATAATCGGATTAGCGCCGTGTTCCCGGCGCGAAATGCACCTCGGTGGTCGGGTGCGCCCGGCCGCAATTCAGCAGCAGCGAGCCCCGTCTCCAAGAAAACCCGGAAGCTCGCGGCCGCCTCTCGGTCATGTTCGGCAACGCCACGCCCCCACGATGGCGTCACTGGACTCCCGGCTCGCTTCTCCGGCAACAGAGCTGAATGGAGCGGGTTTTTACAGAACGTGAATGGCTATATGTAGTAGTCTAATCCGTCCAGACAGAGAGAGCCAGGATCGCGTTTATCATTTCTCTTTTGACGGGGGAAACTTTATCTCTAGAGTTATGGGACGCAAACGGAGGTGAGTTGGGCTCGTACACCCGGTTCCTCCAGCTTCTCACCAGGAAACTCGGGATGGTCATGGCTGATCTCCATCTCCTCACCCCCGCCTCCGAGAGCACGGTTCCGCACCTGAGCCTTCTAGAGCTCCCCGCTCTGCTTCGAGCCCTCCAGGAAAGCTCTGCTCCACCTCAGGTTCTCCAGGGGATCTCCGCCGTGCTCCAGGCCATCCAAGACGGCTCCGTTCCGCTTCAGGACCTCCAGGAGCTCTTCTTTCTACTCCAGAACCTCCAGAACCTCCAGCTCCGTTCCAGGGTCTCAAGAAGAGTTCGGGTCCGCGCCAGCGTTTCAAGAAGAGCTCGGGTCCGCGCCAGCGTCCCAAGAAGAGCCCGGCTCCGTGCCAACGCCTTCCCGAGAACACCTCTTCATCCAATGGGATCCCGGAGCACACCCTTCACCTCCGAGACTGCGAAAGGGAGGTCGTCCCGTTGCCTCTTGGCTCCACGGAAGGCGCCGGTTCGCCCCACAGTCTCCCTGAAGGCGATGCCACCTCGCAGAGCTCTGCGTCACCCAAAGGATCCCCAGAGCTCTCAACTCAACTCCAAAACTGCGAAAGGGACGTCGAACCGCTGCCCCTGACTTCATTCACAGGCGACGGCTCGCCCCACAGTCTCCCAGACGATGACGGCTCGCCCCCTAGGCACTCAGAAGGCGAAGCTTTGTCACAGACCTCCTCATCACCCAAGGAGGCCCCCGAGCACTCACCTCAGCTCCGGGACTGCGAAAGGGAAGCCGAACCGCTGCCCCTGGCATCATCCACAGGCGACGGCTCGCCCCACAGTCTCCCAAAAGGTGATGGCTCGCCCCGCAATCACTCAGAAGACAATGTCTCGCTAGTTCCTCTCTGTCTCCGAGCGTACCCGTGAGCTCCTCTCTGCCTCCAAGCGAACCCGTGAGCTCCTCTCTGCCTCCGAGCGAACCCGTGAGCCTTTCTCTGCCTCCGAGCGAACCCGTAAACTTCTCTCTGCCTCCGAGCGTACCCGTGAGCTTCTCTCTGCCTCCGAGCATACCCGTGAGCTCCTCTCTGCCTCCGAGCGAACCCGTGAGCTCCTCTCTGCCTCCGAGCGAACTCGTGAGCTCTCCTCTGTTCCAGAGAGTCCCCGAGAGCTCGGTTCAGCTCCAGAGAGTCCCCGAGGAGTGCTCCGCTCCGCTCGAGAGTCCCGAGGAGAGCACCGCCGGGTTCCAGGACCTCCATGAGGGTTTGGCTCCGCCTCCGGACCTCCGTGAGTGCTCGGCTTCGTTAATGGCTCTCCTGGCGAGCTCTTCTCCGCTCCCAGGCTGCCCAGCAGGCTCCGATATGCTCCCGAGGGTCCCAAGGAGCGCCCCGTCGCCCAGGGGTTTCCCGGTGCATTCACCTCGACTCCAGGACTGCGAATGGGAAGTAGAACCGCTGCCTCCGGGCTCCACGGAAGGCGTAGTCCTTCTCCTGACCTCCGCGGTGGGCTCGGTTGAAGTCTCCCCACTTCCGGTCGTAGCCAAGGGCTGTACTCCGTTCCTGGCCGCCGCGTCGAGCTGTGTTCCGGTCCTGGGTCCTGCTGTGTCCGTGGTTGACTTCCGGCTGTCCACAGGGGTGGTCCCTCAACTTCGGGTCCTTCCCGGCTTTCCCCGGCTCCAGGGCAGTTCCAGCCGGGTCCCTTCGGGCCCTGGACGAGCAGGGAGGCCCTCCTCCGAGTGCCCGGCCCTCCGGGCGTTCTGTGGGTTGGAGGCGTCCGCTGCCGCCCCTTCAGGGGGGGGGGTGTCAGGAATCCCCCTGCCACGCCCCCTTCGGAGGCTGTCATATCCCGGGATTCCCTTACGCATTGTGCTCCTGCTCGCGTGCGTGCCCCGCCCGCTCGGAGCTGCTCGCAATCGGGCTTCATGAGGAGCAGCTGAGGCTCATTTCCGTGGCCCATCACACCACCTATATAAACCCCACACTCACACCCTCACGCGTTCCGTTATTGTGCATGTACGTGTGTGTATGTGTGTGTGTGCTTCTGTGCAGGTTTCTGGTGGTGCTTCTTTCCGCGTATACTTCTCCTGCTACGCTCCGTCCCTTCCGCATTACCGACGCTTTCCCGTCGATGCCTCCTCGCCGTGCTTCCTCCCTCACGCTCTGTGGATCTAGTATTTACGAACTGGCGTTTACCGGATTATCCCGCGCTGCAGGTGTTTTGTGTTGGCTCTGCCTTTTTGTTTTCATTAAACACGCCTGCTTCTACTCCGCATTCGCCGCGTGACAATACTATAACGTCAAACAGTACAAATCTAAAGAGTTTCTCTAAATCTAAGGCAGACATGGGCAAACTATGGCCCACAGGCCACACACAGCCCGTTGGGTTTATTAATCCGGCCTGCCGAACTTGACCAAATTATATTAAAATAGGTACGGGTAAACCTCGTTCAATTTACCTTTCCCCTGAAATGCCCACGTTTCCCAAAAAGATGTCGCACTTCAGCTACATTGACCTTGTTTGCGTGTATTACTCTATTCTTCTCTTATATGAGCCCTTCTGCAAATATGAGCTTATCAAAGAAAAGTGGATAGTGAGCCCCGAGTTTTTAGTACTGAGTGGACAACAAAATATTTTTTCGCTGAAGTCCGATCAATATAATATGCCAAGAAACTGACACGGTTTTCAAAGAGTACAATATCAGCCGTCACTTTGCACTTTTCAACTGGTCCCCTGTCCCCTGTCACAAGACCCTGAAACCACACCACGTGAAGTGCAATTGGAACTGATCGATCTTCAGTCTGACTCCGTCTTAAAGGAGAAGTTTAGCTTTCTTAAACTGAATGACTTTTATGCTTCATTTAACAAAGCCATGTTTCCAAACCTCCGGAAGACGGCACAGAAGATGTTGACATTGATTGGTTCGACCTACATATGTGCGCAGACATTCAGCGTCATGAACATCAACAAAGCCCCTCACAGATCCAGGTTAACTGACCAACACCTCAGATCTTATCCTGAGAACTGCCACAACAAAACTTACTCCAGACTTTAATGCACTGGTTAAATAAGGAGATCAACAACACTGTTCCTACTGAAACTGATCTTGAGTTTTTTTGCTGTGTTTATTGATGCACTGGCAAAAAAAAAAAAAGATCAATAAGTTGTTGGTCTTTTGGCACTTGATGAATCTGAATTTGTGTTTTTCTGCTGTGTTTATTTAACTTATAACTTTAATTTTATAAATTAATTATTAATTTAATAAATGCATTTGGAAAACAATTTGTACAATGAGCCTTGCGTATTCATGCTTTGCTACATGTTACAGGCCACATCTCTAATGTAATATATATTACATTATACGGCCCCTCTGTCAAATTTTAAAACCTATTGTGGCCCGTGAGTCAAAAAGTTAGCCTATCCCTGGTCTAAGGTTATCTTGGTAAATAACCAAGTACTTTCTGCTTAAGCACAGTGCCACTTTTGGTACAATGTAAGACACTGTATATACTTCATACTTGACACAATGTAAGCACTGACAACATTCATCAACATTGAGTTTAATAAACAGTGGTCAAGAGACCACACACTTGTTAACACAAATCATGTTCAGGTGTGTGTGATCCTTATCATTTGCTTCCTCTCGCTCTGCTTACTATTCACAAAATGACAATTGGCCATGCCCCTGCTGCCACATACCCCCACCACCCGACACAGCCATCGACATCCATAGTCTGTGAACCACCTTGAACTTAAATAGATGAAGTGCTATGTACCACCATAGTGCCAGATACCACAAGTGATCTGCATATTGGTCTCTTTAAGCCCAAACAAAGCGTGAAGACCCATCCCAGCAAATAGTATCGGAGTATGATGACCCCCATTTAATTGCCAGATATTGCTTTTGATAAAGCTCTCCCATATTAAAAGCTTACAAAAATGATGTACAGCACAGGGTTCTCCTACCCCTCCACTACCAGGGAAACATGGCTCCCAGGCCATGCATTGATTTGTAAGTCAGACCAAGAAGTCAGGGGAATGTAAGAGTGGTCCACCCTACAGTGCAGCTTATACCTGCATGAAAGACCCCACCCTGCTTTTTGCATCTGCCCGATGCAGAGCTGATGTTGACAGACCTGGTAACACCTCCCCAGCCATCGCAGCTCACCACCCACATTGCTTAATAATAGAGGGATGGTGATAGTGATGGCCACTTATAGATATTCCTGTATATCTCCATGCACACACCTCACCTACACCTGCTGAATTCAAAGTCTTGCACTGAACAAGGCTTTGATGTATTGTGGACACAGCCTGAATGCACCAAAGTACAGTGTGTACCCCCTTCAATACTCACAGGATTTCCTCCCATTAATGAAATGTAAGAATCAACGACCTGCAGGGGAGAGAGCACTGAGACAGGGAGGAAAATCAAAGGAGGGGGTAGAACCCGTGGCTGTGCGACCAGGTTTGGGGAATCGGGGAATTTTTGTATTTTTATATTTACTTGGTTTTATATATACTTTTTAGTGAGTTTCCCAACAACATCTGCGATGGGTCAGCATCTTTTCATCATCCTGTTTTGCGCAGGTAAGAGAATTTTTTTTTAAAATAAAACAACAGCTTTACACACTTTTAGCATCCAGACAGTTTGTTTCTCCAACATTCAGCTGAAATACTTTGCCATGCCTCTTCAAAAACGTACCAAAGCAGTTCTAGTTGGAGATGTCCGACTTTGTGATCCAGTTAATCTCAAAGCAGTTCAGTAGGATTTAGGTGCAGTGACTGTCCAGGCCATTCCATGATAGATATCACTCCAACTGTTTGCTCTCTAAATAATGCTTACAGAGCTCAGACGTACACTTCAGCTCATCGTCTTTTTGTATGGTGAAGTCGGTTACAATGAGCCGCAGCCCAGACAGATTTGCATGGTGTTGAAGCATGGAATGGTAGCCATGCTGGTTCAGGATTACTTTCACTTTCTGGAATAAGTTTCTAACTTTCCCTGCTCTGAAACAACCCCAAACCATTAAGCTTTGACTGTTGGGAGTCTGTTAACATTTTGTCTCCTATTCTATATCTTACATAAGTTCTACTGTTAGAGACAAAAATAATCACATTTGTATACATTTGTCCACAAACCTTTCTTCCGGTCATTTACTGTCCAATCTTGTGTGTTTTTGCCTTTTATCCAATATGTTACATACAAACGAAAGGAACATGTGTGTGTCTCAAAATACATAATTGACATGCTTAGTGTTTCCAAACTTTTGACAGCCAATATATTTACATCAATTACAGAACTCATAAGTTTAGGGAAATGTTTTTATAACAATGCACTGAAGTAATTAATGAAACACTTAGTATGTTTCTCCCAGAGCTAACAGCACAAAACCAATAATATTTTTTTCCACAGGAATCGCCCCTTTCGCCTCGTCTGTCTCTAATTTTAGGTATTATGTAGTCCAGGAGCAGAAAACATGGAGTGATGCTCAGGCTTACTGCCAGGCCACACATACCGATCTGGCTATCATCAAAACTAATGACGACCTGATCCAAATTCAAGATGAAGCAAACAGACAACAATTCATTTCCACAGCTTGGATTGGAGTGTACAATGATGTCAATAATTGGAGCTGGTCCCTTGGAAATAAGCCACTAGGAAATATGAAAAGATGGGCTTCCGGCCAGCCTAATAACTATGGTGGAAAGCAAAACTGTGGTGTAATAGTTCCTCAAGGTTGGGATGATAGAGAATGTACATATATAAACCCATTTGTATGCTTTGATGGTGAGAGCAGGTCATTTTTCAGGAGTGAATGTTGTCATAAATGTGCTAATACAGTAAATGGTAAAATCTGAGTTGTTTATTGGTAAACTTTATCTAAACCAAAGTGTGTGTGCTTTGCTCTATTTTTAGATATTCTTATTTCTGAGACTTACTTTTAATGCTGTTTTAATGGGTCTAATGGTGTAACTTGTTTTCTTTAAATTCTCACAGAAACAAATAATGGCTCTGACAGATACATTTACAACTCTAAAAAGATAACATGGATAGAAGCTCAGAGTTACTGTAGAGAGAATTACACAGATCTGGCCAGCATAAGAGATGAAACAGAATACACACTTATACATGATATGGCAACCCCTTTGCAATTTTACACCTGGATTGGTCTGTTCAGAAACCGATGGATGTGGATCGACCAAATGCCACTCTCCCTCATCCCTTGGAAGACTGGAAAACCTGATAATATTCTGAAAACTGAAAATTGCGGGTTTTTGTATCAAAAACAACTTGATGATGCACTGTGCTCTGACTTAAGGCCTTTTTTCTGCTACGATGGTGAACAAAGATTTTTCTTTCTTATGTCTATAAACAAATTGACATTGCATTTAGTATATCTGTTTAATTGTTTCTTTGTGTGTGTTTCTATGTGCCGTTTGATTCAGTCATCAAAAAACAACAAACGGTAAAGGTGAAGGTCCAGTCTAATCAGGACGTGAATGAATTCAAGACAGAAATCTTGGAGCAGGTGGGTCTCATCCTCCACAAGACCCCTCTTACAATTATCTTCTTCATTACTGCACCCAGAACAAGACAGACATGGTTCAGCTAGCGTCTTCCTCAGATCATGAAGCATTTACACTGTATTGTAATTAGAATCTGACTTGTGTTTTTGGATCATTTCAACAATTTTTACATGAGATTATTGTTTTCTCCTGAAATATTATAGTAATATAAGTTGTATTATTTAGATCAAGCTTAACCTGGTGGAAGATGGGATGGCAGGAAACATCACGGTGAAATGGAGTGTGCAACCAGATGGAGCGGTGTTTCACAAGGAGAATGCAGAAAATAATAATGCCTGAGACGAAGATAAATGTATTCCATAAGTAAGAAATCTGGGATAAAAAGGGAAATTGGAATGACGGGAAAACTTCTACACTTTCTTCTTCTGATAATGCTGTAGACTATAGTTATATAGTTCTGTCTTGATGTCACCCACATGAGCATGGGTTCCCCTTTTGAGTCTGGTTCCTCTCAAGGTTTCGTCCTCATAACATCTAAAGGAGTTTTTCCTTGCCACAGTCGCCATTGCACAATAGAAATAAACTTGACTAAAGTTTGGTTTATACAGTTTATTTCTTTACTTAAATTGTAGTTAACAATCAGTGGTTTTCAAACTATTGGACACACATTGGACAGTGTCAAAATTGGACAAGCCGTGGTGATGATGGTGAAATTTAAGATGGCATGTGAAAGAATTTTTCAGAGAACCAGACTCAAAATGCAACTGTTGTTCTTCTCTGTGAAAATTGTTAATAGAATTTTGAATAATTGTAGAATGATTTAAATGATGAAACTGAATAGATTATGTTGTGCACTACCACTTTGCTTCATTTTATTTATTATATATTAGATTTTGACTTGTAAAGTTCAACATTGTTTCCTGTAAGTGTCCAGTGCCTGTCAAAATTGTGAAAACTACTAGTCTTGATTTTTAAGAAATGCATAAATGTTCCTTTTGTCTATCTGCCACAATCTAGGTTGCATTTAGCAGTAGGATGATTCCCTTTGACCAAACAAATATATAAATGTCCAGATGTTCCACTTTATTTTATTTAAAAAAATCCTCCCTTAGCATGAATAACAACTTCACACACTCTCAGCATCCGGACAGTTCATTTCTCCAAATAAATACTTTGCTATGCCTCTTGTAATACTTGCCAAATGTTTTTACCTCGTTTGTTGCACTGAAACAAAACCGTATGTGTATATAAAAACACAAAAAGTAGCAGGATTTATCTGAGATAGTGCGGATGAAAAAAAAATTACTGGTTAAACCCATTAGCATGTCTCTGTCTTTTTTTTTTGTAGTACAAACCCGATTCCAAATAAGTTGGGACACTGTACAAATTGTGAATCAAAACGAATGGAATATTTTACAAATCTTATAAACTTATATTTAATTCACAATAGAATATAGATAACATATCAAATGTTGAAAGTCAGACATGTTGCAATGTCATGCCAAATATTAGCTCATTTTGGATTTCATGAGTGCTACAAACGTGCTGAAACGCTTACGCGCTGACATAGTATTTTTGCAGGAAACACACCTCCGAGTCAGAGATCATCATAGGCTTCACCGTCCTTGGGTGGGCCAAACTTTCCACTCCAATTTTAATTCTAAGGCACGAGGGGTGGCCATCCTAGTAAATAGGAGCGTACGGTTTTCACCTACCCATACAATTGCAGATAGGAATGGCAGGTATGTCATTGTGGCTGGTACACTGATACAGACCAAGGTTCTGCTGGTTAATGTTTACGCTCCAAACTTTGATGCTCCTGATTTTGCGAATAGGTTACTGAGCAGTCTTCCCTTAAATAAATACCCATTTGATCATTCTTGGTGGTGATTTGAATTGTGTTTTGAACCCTGTTTTGGATCGTTCTAGTTCTCGTGCTGTATCCCAATCTGCAATGTCTAAATCGTTCTCCAAATTCGTGTCACAAAACGGCTTGGTAGACCCATGGAGATGTCGCAATCCCGGGATGAAAAAATTTTCATTTTTCTCCCCGGTGCATCATTCATATTCCAGAATTGATTATTTTTTTATCGATAGCCGTCTTAATCGCTCCGTTGTATCTACAGATTATTTGGCCATTGTGATCTCTGATCATGCTCCTCTAGCGTTGAATATCCAGTTCTTAACCCATAGACCTACACGATCTCCTTGGCGGTTTAATTCGCATCTCCTAGCAGACAAGGATTTCTGTGCGTCTATTTCTAAAGCTATTGATGAGTTCTTGTTGTTTAATCGTCTTGACTCTACTCCATGCTCATTATTGTGGGAGACTCTGAAAGCCTATCTCAGGGGGCGAATCATTTCATACTCTGCTTTCATATATCGGGAGCACAGAGCTAAACTCAGGGAAATTTCATCGGCTATCGGCCAACTCGATCAGAGCTACGCGTCCAACCCTTCTCCGGAGCTATACAAACAACGGGTTGAGTTGCAGGCAGAATTCGATCTCCTCTCCACTAAGAAAACTGAATGCATGTTACTACAAACTCGTGGATCGTATTATGAATACGGTGACAAACCAAGCAGATTGTTAGCTCATCAGGTAAGACGGCAGGCTGCATCACGGCTAATACCGCAGATTAATAATGACTCAAATGTTACCGTTACCGATCCCATAGAGTTCAATGCAGTATTTGAGTCATATTACTCTGCTCTTTATAAGTCTGAATGCCTTACTGATAGTGAGAGACTGGGTGATTTCCTTCAAAGTGTCGATTTTCCTGTTGTTGATACAGTCTCTGTAAGGGACTTGGACTCTCCACTATCTCTTGCCGAAGACAGAGCTTCAATAAAGGCGATGCAGTCTAATGAAGCCCCAGGCCCGGATGGTTTTCCAGTTGAGTTTTTAAAGAAGTTTATCGATCAATTGGCGCTGCTGCTCCTTGGTGTGTTTAATGAATCTCTGGATCGGGGCGTGCTACCGCCCACTTTCAATCAGGCTTCAATAGCCCTTCTCTTGAAGAAGGGCATGGATCCCAACCTGTGCGGGTCGTACAGACCGCTGTCGCTGCTGAATGCCGACGTGAAAGTGCTGGCGAAAGTGATTGCATCGCGGTTAGAAAATGTACTACCACGTATCATATCTATGGAGCAGACTGGATTCAAAAAGGGGCGACATTCATTTTTTAACACTCGTATGCTTTTCAATATAATTTACTCTAAGCAGTCATCTCCTTTGCCTGAGGTTGTAGTCTCATTGGATGCTGAGAAAGCGTTTGATAGAGTCGAGTGGGAATACCTGTTTGCGATATTAAAGAAATTTGGGTTTGGTGATACGTTTGTCTCCTGGATCCGCCTCCTTTATAAATCTCCGCAAGCCAGTGTTCGTACAAATGATATTAGCTCTGATTATTTCAGTCTCGGGCGTGGAACCCGGCAGGGGTGCCCACTGTCGCCACTGCTATTTGCCCTTGCCATTGAGCCATTATCCGTTAAACTTAAATCCTCATTAGCCTTTAAGGGTATAACTCGCAAGGGGGCGGAATATAAGGTATCCTTGTATGCTGATGATTTGTTGTTATATATGATGGATCCTGCAGCCTCTGTTCCTGTCATTTTGTCTATCTTGGATGATTTTGGTTCTTTCTCGGGATACAAACTGAATTTCCATAAGAGCGAGTGTTATCCGGTAAACAATACCGCTCTACAACTTCAGCGTCTGAATCTGCCATTCAAATTCAACTGTTCAGGCTTTAAATATCTTGGTATTTCGGTGACCCGTTCCTTACCCAAACTTTTTCATGCTAATCTTGCTCCGCTTTTGGCAGACATGAAGTCGGATTTTCAGAGGTGGAGCAATCTGCCTCTGTCTTTGACAGGAAAAATCAATGCAGTTAAAATGAACGTTCTGCACAAGTTTCTTTATTTTTTTCAATCGCTTCCACTATTTTTACCTAAGTACTTTTTTGACTCTTTAGATAGAATCATTAATTATTTTCTTTGGGGTGGAAAACCGCCCAGGATCCGTAGAACTCTATTGCAGAGATGTAGGCTCAGTGGTGGGCTTGCATTGCCCAATTTTCAAATATACTACTGGGCTGCACATATCCAAAAATTGAACTTCTGGACCAATTCACCAGAATCCACTTGGTGCAATCTAGAGCTAATGTCTTGTACATCATCCTCTGTATCTGCTCTGCTTTGCTCACCTTTTCCGATCAAACCATCTCGGTATACTGACAATCCAGTCGTACTGAACACACTTAAGATTTGGTTTCAGTTTAGGCGTCACTTTAAATTTAGGGCTTTATCAGCGCTGGGTCCCTTGAATAAAAATCATTTGTTCACTTTTAGATTCAGCTTTCTCACTATGGCACGAAAAAGGCATCAAGCAACTTTATAATTTGTACAAATATTGCATCTTTAGAAGTTTCACCAGCCTGTCCTTGGACTTGGGCTGCCTACGGCTCATTTTTTTCGATATCTCCAAGTCCGTAGCTTTGTATCTAAATGTCTTCCCAATTTTCCCTCTGTACCCCCCAAGCAACCTTGGGAGAGTTTAGTCATGTTAACTTCACACCAGCGTAGTTTGATTTCCCGGATATACAGTTTCATTTTGTCTCTCAATAGCTGTAATACAGTTGGGGCTGCAGTTTGGCGACGAACGGTGGGGGAGGGCCGTAGATAGAATATGGTCTACCACTTCCTGTGCCCACCTCAGTCTCATTCAGTTTAAGGTTTTATACAAAATTCATCTTTCCAAATCGAAACTGGCAAAAATCTATACTGGGGTTGAGGACAGATGTGACAGATGTCATGCTTCCCCCTGTCATTTAAGTCATATGTTTTTTCTGTGCCCGAAATTACATGCATTCTGGACAGGTTTTTTCAGCATTATGTACTCCATATTTGGAGTGCAGTTGACGCCATGCCCACTGATCGCTATATTTGGGGTTACCAATGAGTCGGTATCACTGAGTTCTGCACACAAAGATGTTTTGGCTTTCTCATCTTTGTTGGCCAGACGTTGCATACTTCTGCACTGGAAAGCAATAGGATGTCCTTCCATCTCTCGGTGGTTTAAAGATTTGATGTTCTTTCTTAAGTTGGAGAAAATAAAATATACGCTGAGGGGTTCTACTGACACTTTTTTTTGCAGGTGGCAACCTGTTATTTCCTATTTTAGGGGACTACGGGTGTTACCTGATTAAAGATCCAAATTGGTCAAAACCGGACTGTATGCGTAACCTTTCTTTTGTTTCTTCAGTTGTTTAAACGGGGATGTGGGGTGTGTGTGCGTGCGCATGTGTGTGTGTGTGTGTCTGGGGGTTTGTTTGTGTTTTGGGGGGTGGGGGTGTTTGCTCTTTGTTTGAAAAGGAAAAATGGAGAATTTCTGTTTACATTTTTGTATCTGTGATTGTTGATTTTTTAATAAAAAGAAAAAAAACTCTATAAAATAGAGTTTTTTTTCAATAAAAATTGAAAAAAAAAAAAAAAAAACTCTATAGGTCAAAAAAGAAGCCATATCTAAACATGATCCAGAAGCGCAGGCGTTTTCTCTGGGCCAAGGCTCATTTTAAATGGACTGTTGCAAAGTGGAAAACTGTTATGTGGTCAGATGAATCAAAATTTGAAGTTCTTTTTGGAAAACTGGGCGCCATGACATCCAGACTAAAGTGGACCAGGACAACCTAAGTTATTATCAGCGCTCAGTTCAGAAGCCTTCATTTTTGATGGTATGGGGTTACATGAGTGCGTGTGGCATGGGCAGCTTACACATCTGGAAAGGCACCATCAATGCTGAAAGGTATATCCAAGTTCTAGAACAACATATGCTCCCATCCAAACGTTGTCTCTTTCAGGAAAGACCTTGCATTTTTCAACATGACAATGCCAGACCACATACTGCATCAATTACAACATCATGGCTGCGTAGAAGAAAATATTTTTTACCCATAGAAAACATTTGCCGCATCATAAAGAAGAAGATGCGACAAAGAAGACCTAAGACAGTTGAGCATCTAGAAGCCTGTATAAGACAAGAATAGAACAACGGTTCCTATTCCTAAACTTGAGCAACTTGTCTCCTCAGTCCTGAGACATTTGCAGACTGCATTCATTGCATTCTGTTTTTATTCACAATTTGTACAGTGTCCTAACTTTTTTGGAATCGGGTTTGTGGACAGAACAATGGAGTCGGGGAATTCAAGGAAGGGGTGGAGTGTGTCTGATAGTAAACAACAACTGGTGCAACAGTTTGAGCATTGTTCCTCTTTCACGCTCTTGCACACCAAATCTGGAACTACTGACCATCAAATTTAGCCCCTTCTTTGTACCTCTGGAATTCAGCACGGTCAAAGTCAGACCTTTTAGTACTTTCTTTTTAAAGATGAATTAGGGATTTTGAGAAAAGTTAAGGCTTTTGCAAAAAAAATCCAATGCTTTGTGCTGTTTGTACGCATTGTTTTGAGAAATGGTTTTTGCAAATTTAAAGGATAATTCGAGAAACGCTCCAAAGTAACTGAGAAAAACTGTAACATATTTTGATCAGCAGGATAACAACTGATAATGTAGGAAATAGTAAACACTTGTACACAATCAATTAAATGAATGTACCAAAGCGTTCACAATTTGATCAAAGCATCGAGAAATGCTTTTATGACGTCACGTTGTGGAGTTTTGAGAATTTCATATCTGATCTGAGAAACGCCCCAAAGCACTGAGGAAAACTGCTATCACATAGATGTTAATTGATAATAAAGCTGAATGTAACCACTAGATGGCAGTATTACAGCACACAAAACCTTCAACTTTCCTTTCTTTCTTTGTCTTTCTTTCTTTCTTTCTTTCTTTCTTCTTATATGGAAAAAAGCGTCGCTCAGATCGATCGAGCAAAACCAATTGTTCTGTTTTATTGAACGTACAAGAGAGCCGAGTGATAGCATTCTGAAATTGTAATTCCTCAAATGTTTGTTCTGAGATTCAGAATAGGACGGAGAGAACCATCCTTTTTCAGGACCAGGAAATAGCGAGAGTAAAAACCCTGATTGCTTAGATGCTGGGCCACAACTCGAACCGCCCCCTTCTCGAGAAGGGATGAGATTTCGTCTTTCAGAATGTGAGCGGAGCTTTCGTCTGTATGGGACAATACAACTCTTCTCTGACAAACTGAAGTCTGCAACCCCTCGTGACTGTGTGAATCACCCAATCAGGAGCTGAAACAGACAGCCAGCCTGTCACATGACTCCCAAGCATCCCTACGCAGCCTGCTGGACTGCAGAGAGCCAATCCGGCCGGATCGCTCATTAATGGTGCAATGGCCCCATCTAGAGGCCGAACTAGAGGCGACATGCAGGGGTCTGGTGAAAAATTCTCTCCCAGAAACGAATCATTTGACTCGTTAGCTTTATTAATGTTTTTTGTGTTTTGAGAAACACTGGGGCTGTAGCCTTTATTAAATTTGTGAGAGGAGTGTAAAGGGAGGGTGTGTGTGGTGACACTGCTTCTGCACTTATTCTCACATCCTTCTCCACTGAAATGGGGAAACGCACTCCGGACGACACGAGGACAAGTAAAGCCTGTGCAGAACAGAGATTGGCCCTCACCGGCGAGGATGGCTGACCTCGCTAAAAGAGAACCTGGGGTGGGGCCGCTCTGCTGAGCCGGTGGTTTCCCACGGGGTTTGTTAGTTCTGCCAGTGTAGTGGGAATGACGTCCCACAGCAGGAGCGTTAGGCAGCCGCACAGAGGGTCAAGTCAAGTCAAGTCAAGTCAAGTTTATTTGTATAGCGCTTTTCACAACAGACATTGTCTCAAAGCAGCTTTACAGAAATCAACAGTCAAGGTGAGAACTAACATGAGTACTGGAGTATAAGATTATAAGTAAATGTTCTTTCTACAGTCTTTGGTATAAAAGTAGGAGCTACTGAGCTCAACATTTGTGATCATCATAGATCCAGCATCAGCTTCTCCATGCCAGAGCCTTTAAACACTCCAGGAGGTCCAATGCCACACATGTAGTGGGATCCAATTGGCACTCGTACATCTGTAGATGGTTCGGGATGTTTGCGAGTTCGGCATCTACTTCTCCATGATCACCCATAGGTTCATAATCTTCACGAGGTGGGACGTGACTGGAGCTGGCCAAACCTCAGAAAGCCTCGGGATGGGGAGAGAAAGAGAAGCAGTGGAGAGGAATTAGCGTAGCTGCTGTTCATGATATTAACAGCACAAGTTGATAATGTGCATGTGATCAGATGTTCTGGAGCACAAGATTATGATGTGATGTGTGTTATGTGTAGGCTTTGCTAAAAAGATACGTTTTTAATCTGCACTTAAAGTCTGGTGCGGCAGCGGCTTCCTAGGAAGACACAATTTGGAAGCCTCGTCCTCCTTCTTTTTATCATCGCAGCACTGCTGCATTAGCGCAACGGCCGGGCCAAAAAGAGCCTGACCAGGCTCAACAGACTCACCTGTGATGCGACGCTTCCCACAATCAGGGAGACTGGATAGATTGAGCCACAGCATGCGTTCTCCGACCATCGATAAAGTCATAGAGCAACCGTTTGCTTGGACAGCTTGACGGGCATTGCGGAGAACAAGGTCAATAACCGTGACGATCTCCTTCCAGAGAACGGGCGATGGCGACCCTTTCTCCGGTTGTTGACTCCGGTCAAGTAGTCGTTCGGCCTGATATGCAGACGCAGCGAGGAGACATTGAAAGCTCGAATTGAAAGTGATGGGTTAAAGTGTCTGGCGATAGAAGGTTTGATAACAAGGGGTCACCCATGCCGAGACTCACCATATCCTTAACTTCAAGCCCCGCAAGACCGTGTTTTAGATCGAGCGGATCCCCCCAACAATATTTCATGTGTTTCGCACATGCAGGGAGGACGGAAAGAAGCTGCTTTCTCGGGCCAGGAGGTCCCAGAAGCTTACCGTCATATATGTCTCTCTCCTGATCCGAAACGTTCAGGAGAGCCAGCCACTCGATACTGAGGCGCACGGCAGCGTGTTCACAAAGCTCCAGCAGTACTAATTGAGGCAGGGCGGAGCGAGCCTGAGGGGCCGCAGATGACGGGATGGCCTCCTCGTCATCTGAGCCGTCGAGGAGGTCTGCCTCGCCCTCATCCCTGAAACCGGTCGGCCCGTCTGGGAAACGGTTATCAGCGCTAGACAATGGCTACAGTTCTCCGGGAGGTCGATAGCTTTCTGCGCATGCTTGAGCCCCAATGCAGACAACGCAGAAGTGATGGGAATCCCTTGGCAGCGATGAGTGCGCCGCACGCGGCCGGGCAGGCTCGCGATGGGTTGTCCACCGGTGTAGCCAGTGGCGCTTTAGAAAGCGCTATGAAAAAAATTACAAAGAAAAAGAAGTAGGCGGCAGCGAGCGTGGGCGTCTTGGGAAAGCTAACCTGGCTGAGGACGAGCACGTCCGGCGGAGGCTAATCAGAACATATGTCCTCCTGAAGACAAAAAGTGCAGTCCAAGAACCAGGGAGCTGTGAGGTAGGACAGCAGAAGTGGCGAGAAGCGAATGTTAACTGAGAAAAGGTAGTGCTGACTTGGTGCAATTGAATGCCTCTGCAGATGTCAGGTACGGATGCCCTTCCCATAAGTGGATCTCGAACACGAGCTGATGAAAGAGAACACAAAATAGTGCCGCCAGTAAACCTGTTGTATATTGCACACTGTTTTGTGTAAAAGAGTACAGTGAACATTGTAATTAAACTGAAATATGAGCAAAATGCTGTGCAAAAACGTCATGTAAACAGTTTGTAGTAATGAAGTGATGTAATATGAGTGATGCTGAAGAGATGGAGGTGTGAAGTGAGTACGATTGTGTGTTTGAGTCCTGGTTGTACAGAACATTTGTGTGTGTGTGTGTGTGTGTGTGTGTGTGTGTGTGTGTGTGTGTGTGTGTGTCTGGTTCAGTTCAGTTTTGTGTTGAGAAGCCTGATGGCTTGAGTACGGTGGCCGAGAAGTGCAAAAACATTAACAAATCTGAAAACAAATGAACAAATCCGCGAACACATTAAAAAATCCGAAAACAAATTAACAAACGCAAAACCAAAATAACAAATCCGAAAATACATTAACAAATCCGAGTACACAACGACAAGTCAGACAAACCGGAACAGGTAGGTATAGTTTGTGAATGGAAAACTTACCGATCATTGGACGAGACACCTGTTATTCAAAATATACAGGTATAAAATCTTATAACTTTGTTTCTTGTACATGTGTAAAGTTCTTCTTTTACTTTAAACTTTTTTTATATTTCGATCACCGAATCTTTAAATATAAGAAAAATAACAAAAGTAAACATTCGCAAGCAAAGAGGAAATTTGCCATATTCTTTTTTCCTTTGTCTCTAAGGTTGCTCTGTCACTTGTGAAGTGTGATTGGCAATTATGCTTCAGACCATCTCACAATATCTCCTGCCCTTTATCTCCACAATCATAAATGGGTCCTTAACATCTGGCTATGTGCCAACTACCTTCAAGCAAGTCAAGTTTATTTCTATTGCGCTTTTCACAACAGACATTGTCTCGAAGCAGCTTTACAGAATTTTAACAGTTAAGGTGAACGATGTGTATTTATCCCTGATGAGCAGCCATGGCAACTCTGGCAAGGAAAAACTCCCTTAGATGTTATGAGGAAGAAACCTTGAGAGGAACCAGACTCAAAAAGGGGAACCTCATCCTCATTTGGGTGATATCAAGAGTGTGATTATAGTCTTTAAACAATACAGAACATTGGAGAGTGAGAACTAACATGAGCACTGGAATGAAAGATTATGAGTAATGTTCTTTCTACAGTCTTTTACTCATTTTTGGTTATAAAACTAGGAGCTACTGAGCAACTTATAAAATGGATTAACATTTGCAATCATCATAGATCCAACACCAGCTTCTCCATGCCAGACCCTTTAAACACTCAAGGAGGTCCAGTGTCCAAACTACACATAAAGTGGGATCCAATTGCCACTGATACGTCTCTAGATGGTTCGGGATGTTTGCGGAGTCGGCATCTACTTCTTTAAAGGTCCACAATCTTCATAAGACGGGACGTGACTGGAGCTGGCCAACCTCAGGATGCCTCGGGATGGGTAGAGAAAGAGAAGCAGTGGAGAGAAATTAGCATAGCTGCTGTTCATGATATTAACAGCACAAGTTGATAATGTGCATGTGATCAGATGTTCTGGAGCACAAGGTTATGATGTGATGTGTGTTATGTGTAGGCTTTGCTAAAAAGATACACTTTCTTTTTTTTTTTTTTTATAATTTCTCACTAAAACTAAAATCTTCGACATAAATGGGAGATTTGAATCTGTAAGATCTGTAATTTGATAGTGTGTTTGGATCCAAATTAGGTTTCTTAATTAGAGGCTTAATAACTGCTAAATTGAGGGGTTTAGGGACGTGACCTAAAGATAGTGAGGAGTTAATAATATTGAGAAGAGGCTCACCAGCTGTATGTAACACTTCTTTCAATAGTTTAGTTGGAATAGGATGTAATTGACATGTTGTTGATTTAGCTTTGGTATTAACATCATACAGCTGTGCCAAATCAAACGTGCGAAGGATCCGCTGTGGCGACCCCTAACGGGAGAAGCTATTGTATGATATTGTATTAGCTGTATGTATAAGCTGTATGATTATTAACATCATACAGCTCTTCCTGTCTTATACATGTAAAACAGTGTAGTTGTGGAGTTTTAGGTGACATTGTGTCAGGAGATGCTGTCAGAGGCTGGACCTCCACAATTGTTTTTCTAATACTAGAAATTTTTCCAATGAAGAAATTCATAAAATCCTCACTACTAAACTGTGATGGAACACATTTTTCAGATACCTGATTTGTTGTTAGTTTAGCTGCTGTGCTGAAAAGGAACCTGGGATTATTTTTGTTGTTTCCTATGAGTTTGCTCAGGTGCTCAGCTCTAGCAGCTTCTACCGCCTGTCTGTAGCTGAGCATACTGTCTTTATACGCAATTCTAAATACCTCCAATTTAGTTTTGCTCAATTTTTTTTTTCCCGATTATGGGCTGTTCTCTTAAGGGCATGCATATGACTATTATAACATGGTGCAGGTGTTTTTTCTCCAAACTTTTTTAACCGGATGGGGGCAACGGTGTCTAATGTGCTAGTGAGGATAGGGCCTATGTTGTTAGCCATTTCTTCAAGGTTGTTAGCATTTATGGCTTTAGTGAGAAATTGATATAAATCAGGCAGGTTATTTATGAATCTGTCTTTAGTGGTCGGAACAATAGTCCTACCAGGTCGATAACATGGTGAAACACGGCTAATATCAAATCAAATCAAATTTTATTTGTCACATACACATACATACAGAGTACGACATGCAGTGAAATGCTTTATACAACTGTCCCGCATGGGAATAGGATAGGGAGAAAAAGAAAACAAAGAATAATAACGCAGATAAATAAAGAGTATAAACTATGTAAAAAATATAAAATATATATAGATATATATATGAGGAACAAAGTGTATATACAAGGTACGCTTATGACAATAAACAATAATCACATAAGGTGGTTGATGTGATTGTCCTTAGAGTGACCGTGTGCGGAGTGTTGGGGTATAAAGTGCACTGTGCTATGCCAGTCCAGAGTTAAAGTGACAGTCAAGTGTCGTAGTGTCGTGGAGAGAGTGGACCAGTTTTTAGATCCTGTGTGTTTCCGGGTTCAGACTATGAATGGCCTGTGGGAAGAAGCTCCTCCTCACTCTCTCTGTGTTTGCTTTCAGGGAGTGGAAGCATTTCCCTGAACACAACAAAGAAAAGAGTCCATTATTGGGATGGCTGAGGTCCTTCACAATCTCCCTAGCTCTGGTCCGGCACCACGTGCTGTAGATATCCTGCAGGTTAGGGAGCTCGGTGTGGATGGTACATTCAGCTGAACGCACCACCCACTGGAGGACTCCACCATTTCTTCAGGTTCTTAACCTCATTTAGGTAGGCCGTCTTGTCGTTGTTGGAGATCAGGCCCACCACAACAGTGTCGTCAACAAACTTGATAATGGTGGTGGAGTTGGAAGAGGCCACACAGTCGTATGTGTACAGTGAGTACGGCAGAGGGCTTAGAACACAACCCTGGGGAGCTCCAGTGCTGAGGATGAGGGTGGATGGTTTTCCAACCCGTATGATTTGTGGTCTGTCTGTCAGGAAGTTAGAGATCCATTTACACAGAGTCCCAGGACCTCCAACTTAGAGGGGAGTGTGGAGGGAATTATTGTGTTAAATGCCGAACTGTAGTCCACAAACGGCATCTTTGTATAATACTAATATGCTCTACCGGTAGTGTGTACAGTATGTGGTATTGGTCTTTGATGTCATCACTCTGAGGTAAAATATCTATATCAGTGATGTCTGCTCCATGGGATATTATTAAGTCTAGTGTGTGGTTAAAACGATGAGTTGGTCTGGTGATGTTTTGTTTAACCCCAAAAGAGTTGAATAAGTCCACAAATGATAGTCCTAGGGCATCGTTTGCATCATCTACATGTATATTCAAATCTCCTACAAGCAGCACTTTAGCTAAATTGATCAAAAGGTCTGAAAGTAAATTCTTAAAGAAAATCAGCATATGGCCCTGGGGGTCTGTACATGGTGGCCAGAGGAAGAGATAGTAGGGGTTTCCTATGTATCAAGTCAAGTCAAGTTTATTTCTATAGCGCTTTTCACAACAGACATTGTCTCAAAGCAGCTTTACAGAAATCAACAGTCAAGGTAAATGGTGTGCATTTATCCCTGATGAGCAAGTCATGGCGACTGTGGCAAGGAAAAACTCCCTTAGATGTTATAAGGGAGGAAACTCAAAAGGGGAACCCATCCTCATTTGGGTGACATCATAAATTTGTTGAGTTTGATCATAAATCTTTCAACAATACAGAACACTGGCGAGTGAGAACTAACATGAGTACTGGAGTATAAGATTATAAGTAAATGTTCTTTCTACAGTCTTTGGTATAAAAGTAGGAGCTACTGAGCTCAACATTTGTGATCATCACAGATCCAGCAACAGCTTCTCCATGCCAGAGCCTTTAAACACTCCAGGAGGACCAATGTCAAAACTCCACACATGTAGTGGGATCCAATTGGCACTGGTACGTCTCTAGATGGTTCAGGATGTTTGCGAGTTCGGCATCTATTTTTTTAAAGTCCATAATTTTCACGAGGTAAGACGTGACTGGAGCTGGCCAAACCTTAGGAAGCCTCGGGATGGGGAGAGAAAGAGAAGCAGTGGAGAGCAATTAGCGTAGCTGCTGTTCATGATATTAATAGCACAAGTTGATAATGTGCATGTGATCAGATGTTCTGGAGCACAAGGTTATGATGTGAGACGTATGTTATGTGAAGGCTTTGCTAAAAAGATACGTTTTTAATCTGCACTTAAACTGGGAGAGTGTGTCTGAGCCCCGAACACTGTCAGGAAGACTATTCCAAAGTTTAGGAGCTAAATGTGAGAATGATCTACCACCTTTAGAGGACTTTGCTATTCTAGGAACTACTAGAAGCCCAGAGTTTTGAGATCTCAGGGAGCGTGACGGATTGTAGCATGTTAAAAGACTGGAGACAATTTTCTGACAATTTTTTCTGACGCAGCATCTCTTTCCCTCGGAGGCAATAATGTTTACATACGTAACCTGAAGACGATACTGCTGTGGGTGTGGTGGGAAGGATTGGGTGCAGTCAGTGTTCCGATTAATTTCAAAGGTTTTTAATAGGGTTGAGATCCGATCTCTATAGCAGGAGATCTTCCACTCCAACCCATGTAAAGCATATCTTCATGTAGTTGACTCTGTGGACAGGGGCATTGTCATGCTGGAACAAGCGAAGGGAAAATTCAATGCATCCAAAAGTATCCTATACAACTGTGGGCCTCCAACTATGCACTAGCTTGAAAAAGAACCACATATGGCTGGAAGCCTCTACTGTTGTCCATATAATGTATTAAAATTGTCTGCACTTGTATACACATCTGCTTGTTTGAATATAAACCTTACATTTAGTCATTTTGGGATTAGCTCATATTTTGTGTGTTAAAAACACACCACAGTCCACTGTCCTTTTTTGAGTTAACCTTTTTTAAATTTCCTTACAATTTAATTTGTAAAGTAGGTTAAAAGAATTTGTAAAAAGAAACTTGTAGTTTGCATGTGTGCGACACTAGAAGAAGTTTCTTAAAAACACAGAGGTATAACATTTCTCAACACTCTTCAAAAATCAGGTATGTTCCAATATTTTGCTGTAATATATATACTTGCTAATTTGTCATTTTTGTTACTACGATGTTCATAGAGCTTTTCTACAGTAAATATCTGAATAGTATTTGGAAAACCTAATGTGACTACATTAAACCATAAATTCAATGTATTGGAAATAATCTGTTTTCATGCAGCATGTTGATTTCTATTGTGTTACATCTGTTTTTGTTTTGCCGTATTTATTTTAGTATTATTTCTTCTGTCAGAGTACTGTAGTGACCTGTCCTTTTGGTTATCAGTATTTATAACATAATCACACAGGTAATGCAGATGCTAAACAACAAAACTCATTTGCTGCTATTACCACATAGTGAAAATGCTTTTCACACTTAATTTTCAACTTAATATTACAGGGTATCTGGTTTGGGAATTGTATTTAAGGCATTTATAATCTTTTTAATAACATGTAGAATAAAATTTAAAGCACACTATACCACCAATTACCATCCATATATAATATATTAAAAAGAGCAAATAAACTAAAAAAAAAAGGACTAAAGGTTTAAGTGCTAGCCATGTAAAATTGTAGCTTTGCCAGAATTATGAGATCCCATCCTTAAGTTTAGTAGCTTGTTTTTCCTGACTGCATGCATGTACATGGTCAGTGATGAGCTGACTTTCAAATGTTTTTTTAGCTGTGTGGTTTCCAAGGATTGTATACAAACAGTTCAAGCAAAATAATGAATCCCAGATCACTAAGATTCCAGAAGTTTTAAGTTTAGCAGGGTGGCACTACTCCTTTTTCCTCCCACACCTTTCTGAAAGAGCTGCAGTCCTGATATATGTACTGATATAATCCTGTGCATTATTTTATTGAGCACAGACGTCTCTGTATTAAATTTTTTCCGATATTAGGTAAGAAATATTCCATACCCCAGCTTTTTAACCCAGTACATCTACATAACTATCCCTATGAAACAACCCTTTAGCTAATTCTTTTACATTCCGCCTGTGATTTGAGACAGGCCCAGAGGATCTGCGGTAGGCTTTGACGTCTCTGTATTTCTTAAGTCAGCCTGGAGACAATGGCAGGGAGACCACCATGCAGTGGCGGCCCGTGCATTTGGTACCTGGGCCTTCAGTGTTGACTTACCAGAATCACGTCGCAATTATAGAAACCATCAATACAATACAAAAACGCAATATAACAACGTGTGGCATTACAGAGAGAGAGGCATTTTGCATATGGAGGGTCAATACCATTTTTACTAAAACAAGCTCCAAACCTCTACACTACAACCACAACTGTGGCACCTACATCACCTGGAGCAGTTCAGAGTCAATATTGTCTAATAACATGACAAAAACATAAAAAACTCACCATACACATACTATACTCTTACTGTACTCTTCCTTCAGAATCACTCCTACACCATTTATCTTTTCATCCACCCCATGATAAAAGAGTTTAAACACCTCCAATGTTCCTGGCCTTACTCCCATTTCACGTGGTCTCCTGAACACAAAACATATCTTCCTTTCTCCTCTTCATCCTATCAGCTCCCTCTCTCCCTTTACCCATCATAGTACCAACATTTAAAGTACCAACCTGAACCTCCACTCTCCTCCACTTCTCCTCTTCCTGCTGTCTCTGTAGACGTCTTCCTCCTCTCCTTCTCCTCCTCCAGCTTAGTTGTGGCTGGAAAATGCCATAAATAAAAAAATATGTAAATCTTACTATTTATTGAGGAACCTGCAATTAAATTAAGGTTGTTATCCAACCAACGAAGCAAGCAAAAGTCTTTAAAATTTGCTTCTCTCTGATTGCTCGTCAGGGAATGTGTGATTTGCATGTTATTTTACTTTAATGCATATGTAAATTTAGATCCCTAATAAGTAATCTAGAGGAAGCAGTAGCAAGGACAATTTGCCTGAGTTGACATGCAAAAGAAAGTCTGAGAGGAACTCTAGGTGACACCAGATTAGTATCATTATGAATCGTTTCTCGCTCACGACTGTATACTATAAAGTCAAACAGTACAAATTCAAAGAGTTTTGATCAGTTTCTTCCTGTTTATTTTCCTTTTAGAGACTAATCATTTTGCCTGCTGCTTTGGTTTGATTTTTGGAAATCTTCTGAGGTAACAAGAGGGTCTAAGAATTGGTAAATAACCATGTACTTTCTGCTTAAGCACAGTGCCACTTTTGGTACAATGTAAGACACTGTATATACTTGATACTTGACACAATGCAAACACTGACAACATTCCTCAACGTTGAGATTAATAAACAATGGTCAAGAGACCACACACTTGCTAACACAAATCATGTTTAGGTGTGTGATCCTTATCATTTGCTTCTTTTTGCTCTGCTTCCCATTCAGAAAACGACAATTGGCCATGTCCCTGATGCCACATACCCCCACCACCCGACACAGCCATCGGTGTCCATAGTTTGTGAACCACCTTGAACTTAAATAGATGAAGTGCCAGATACCACAAGTGATCTGCATATTGGTCTCTTTCAGCCCAAACAGAGAGTGACCCATCCCAGCAGATAGTATGATGAACCTCATTTAATTGTCGGATATTTCTTTTAGTTAAGGCTCTCCCATATCAAACACTTGATGTACAGATGTACAAATGATGTACAGCACAGGGCTCCCCCCCCCCCCCCCCCCCCACCACCACCACCAGGAAACATGGCTCCCAGGACATGCATTGACCTGTAAGTCAGACCAAGAAGTCAGGGGAATGTAAGAGTGGTTCACCCTAGAGTGCAGCTTTTACCTGCATGAAAGACCCCCCCCTTTTTGCGTCTGCCCGATGCAGAGCTGATTTTGACAGACCCGGTAACACCTCCCCAGCCATCGCAGCTCACCACCCAAATTGCTTAATACTGATGCAGAAAGATGAAATGCTGCCCAATCAATTCCCAGAATTAGCAGACGGGTGAGGCAGGGATAGTGATAGTGATGGCCACTTATAGATATTCCTGTATCTCCATGCACACACCTCACCTACACATGCTGAATTCAAAGTCCTGCACTGAACAAGGCTTTGATGTATGGTGGACACAGCCTGAATCCACCAAAGTACAGTGTGTACCCCCTTCAAGCCTTCAGTACCCACAGGCTGGCCCAGGATCTCCTCCCATTAATGGGTTGTAAGTATCAACGACCTGCAGGGGAGAGAGCACAGACACAGGGAGGAAAATAGAAGGAGGGGTAGAACCCGTGGCTGTACGACCAGGTTTGGGGAATTCGTCCCCATTTCCACGGTGTGGGAACAGGAGGCTGCATGAATATCTTAAGTAAAGCCTACGTGCTTCGACAAGAGGACAGACGACAAGTTCACCAGAGAACTAGCTTTATTTTGAGACTTCACTTCTCAGTAATGAAGGTCCCCTGGTGGTCTAGTGGTTAAGATGCAGCGCTCCCACCGCTGCGACCCGGGTTCGATTCCCGGTCAGGGAACCATCCCCAGCCACTCTTAGTGCCGGTCCCAAGCCCGGATAAATTGGGGAGGGTTGCGTTAGGAAGGGCATCCAGCGTAAAACATGTGCCAAATCAAACGTGCGGAGGATCCGCTGTGGCGACCCCTAACGGGAGAAGCCGAAAAGAAACGTACTTCTCAGTAATGAAATTCAATTGCACACATCTACACACATACAGTAGCTCCACTTGTGTCTGCTCTTACATCCCCTTTATCATCTCACCACACACTGCAAGAGATCACACACTTGTTAATAGTTATTATTTATGTTAATCATGTTAACATGATTTGGTGCTTTGCAAACCCCTGATTACCTTTTCAAGGACAGGACCCTTAGTCATGTTATTCTGGTAGTTTTGATATATTGTGGTAGCCAAACTGTATAATTATGGATAATGTAATGCATGCAGTTTTTACCAGTAACACTTTAGCTTTTTAATAAATTATTTTATTTTAATTTATGTATTTTTATTTTTACTTGGTTTTATATATACTTTTTAGTGAGTTTCCCAACAACATCTGCTATGGGTCAGCATCTTTTCATCATCCTGTTTTGCACAGGTAAGAGAAAATATTTGTGTGTGTGTGTGTGTGTGTGTGTGTGTGTGTGTGTGTGTGTGTGTGTGTGTGTGTGTGCATAATAGCTTACCACATTAAATTAGCAACACATAATTATGTTTAAATGTTATTGGAGCTGTTCAGTGGTGATTGATAGTTAAACTTTATTTTAATTAAAACATTTCTCCCTTAGCATGAAGAACAGCTTTACACACTTTTAGCATCCAGACAGTTTGTTTCTCCAACATTCAGCTGAAATACTTTGCCATGCCTCTTGTAAAACTTCCCAAAGTTGTTCTAGTTGGAGATTTCTGACTTTGCGATCCAGTTAATCTCAAAGCAGTTCAGTAGGATTTAGGTGCAGTGACTGTCCAGGCCATCCCATGATAGATATCACTCCAACTGTTTGCTCTCTAAATAATGCTTACAGAGCTCAGACGTACACTTCAGCTCATCGTCTTTTTGTATGGTGAAGTCGGTTACAATGAGCCGCAGCCCAGACAGAATTGCATGGTGTTGAAGCATGGAATGGTAGCCATGTTGGTTCAGGATTACTTTCACTTTCTGGAATAAGTCTCTAACTTTCCCTGCTCTGAAACAACCCCAAACCATTAAGCTTTGACTGTTGGCAAAAATAATCACATTTGTATTCATTTGTCCACAAACCTTTCTTCCGGTCATTTACTGTCCAATCTTGTGTGTTTTTGTCTTTAATCAAATATGTTACATACAAACGAAAGGAACGTGTGTGTGTCTCAAAAACCATAAAAGACGTATTTAGTGTTTCCAAACTTTTGACAACCAATATATTTATAATTACAAGTTTAGGGAAATGTTTTTAGAACACTGCATTGAATTAATTAATGAAACACTTAGTATGTTTCTCCCAGAGCCAACAGCACAAAACCAATAATACTTTTCTCCACAGGAATCGCCCCTTTCGTCTCGTCTGTCTCTAATTTCAGGTATTATTTAGTCCAGGAGCAGAAAACATGGAGTGATGCTCAGGCTTACTGCCAGGCAACACATACCGATCTGGCTATCATCAAAACTAACGAGGACCTGATCCAAATTCAAGATGAAGCAAACAGACAACAATTCATTTCCACAGCTTGGATTGGACTGTACAATGATGTCAATAGTTGGCGCTGGTCACTTGGAAATAAGCCACTAGGAAATATGAAAAGATGGGCTTCCGGCCAGCCTAGTAACATTGGTGGAAAGCAAAACTGTGGTACAATAATTACTCAAGGTTGGGATGATAGAGACTGTACAGATATGAACCCATTTGTATGCTTTGATGGTGAGAGCAGTTCCTTTTTCAGGAGTGAATGTTGTCATAAATGTGCTAATACAGTAAATGGTAAAATCTGAGTTGTTTATTGGTAAACTTTATCTAAACCAATGTGTGTGTGCTTTGCTCTATTTTTAAGATATTCTTATTTCTGAGACTTACTTTTAATGCTGTTTTAATGGGTGTAATGGTGTAACTTGTTTTATTTCAATTCTCACAGAAACGAAAAATAGCTCTGACAGATACATTTACAACTCTAAAAAGATAACATGGATAGAAGCTCAGAGTTACTGTAGAGAGAATTACACAGATCTGGCCATCACAAGCAATGAAACAGAATACACACTTATACATGATATGGCAACCCCTTTGCAATCGTTCACCTGGATTGGTCTGTTCAGAGACTCCTGGAAGTGGATTGACCAAACGCCTCTCTCCCTCGTCCCTTGGAAGACTGGAAAACCTGATAATATCCTAAAAAATGAAAATTGCGGGTTTTTGTATCAAAATCAACTCGAGGATGCACTGTGCTCTGACTTAAGGCCTTTTTTCTGCTGCGATGGTGAACAGAATTTTTTCTTTCTTATGTCTATAAACAAATTGACATTGCATTTAGTATATCTGTTTAATTGTTTCTTTGTGTGTGTTTCTATGTGCCGTTTGATTCAGTCATGAAAAAACAACAAACGGTAAAGGTGAAGGTCCAGTCTAATCAGGACATGAATGAATTCAAGACAGAAATCTTGGAGCAGGTGGGTCTCATCCTCCACAAGACCCCCTCTTACAATTATCTTCTTCATTACTACACCCAGAACAAGACAGACATGGTTCAGCTAGCCTCTTCCTCAGATCATGAAGCATTTACACTGTATAGTAATTAGAATCTGACTTGTGTTTTTGGATCATTTCAACAATTTTTACATGAGATTATTGTTTTCTCCTGAAATATTATAGTAATATAAGTTGTATTATTTAGATTAAGCTAAACCTGGTGGAAGATGGGATGGCAGGAAACATCACGGTGAAATGGAGTGTGCAACCAGATGGAGCGGTGTTTCACAAGGAGAATGCAGAAAATAATAATGCCTGAGTCGAAGATAAATGTATTCCATAAGTAAGAAATCTGGGATAAAAAGGGAAATTGGAATGATGGGAAAACTTCTACACTTTCTTTTTCTGATAATGCTGTAGACTATAGTTATATAGTTCTGTCTTGATGTCACCCAAATGAGGATGGGTTCCCCTTTTGAGTCTGGTTCCTCTCAAGGTTTCGTCCTCATAACATCTAAAGGAGTTTTTCCTTGCCACAGTCGCCATTACGCAATAGAAATAAACTTGACTAAAGTTTGGTTTATACAGTTTATTTCTTTACTTGAATTGTAGTTAACAATCAGTGGTTTTCAAACTATTGGACACACATTGGACAGTGTCAAAATTGGACAAGCCGTGGTGATGATGGTGAAATTTAAGATGGCATGTGAAAGAATTTTTCAGAGAACCAGACTCAAAATGCAACTGTTGTTCTTCTCTGTGAAAATTGTTAATAGAATTTTGAATAATTGTAGAATGATTTAAATGATGAAACTGAATAGATTATGTTGTGCACTACCACTTTGCTTCATTTTATTTATTATATATTAGAGTTTGACTTGTAAAGTTCAACACTGTTTCCTGTAAGTGTCCAGTGCCTGTCAAAATTGTGAAAACTACTAGTCTTGATTTTTAAGAAATGCATAAATGTTCCTTTTGTCTATCTGCCACAATCTAGGTTGCATTTAGCAGTAGGATGATTCCCTTTGACCAAACAAATATATAAATGTCCAGATGTTCCACTTTCTTTTATTTAAAAATTCCTCCCTTAGCATGAATAACAACTTCACACACTCTCAGCATCCGGACAGTTCATTTCTCCAAATAAATACTTTGTTATGCCTCTTGTAATACTTGCCAAATGTTTTTACCTCGTTTGTTGCACTGAAACAAAACTGTATGTGTATATAAAAACACAAAAAGTAGCAGGATTTATTTGAGATAATGTGGATGATAAAAAAATTACTGGTTAAACCCATTAGCATGTCTCTGGCTTTTTTTTTTTTTGTAGTACAAACCCGATTCCAAATAAGTTGGGACACTGTACAAATTGTGAATCAAAACGAATGGAATATTTTACAAATCTTATAAACTTATATTTAATTCACAATAGAATATAGATAACATATCAAATGTTGAAAGTCAGACATGTTGCAATGTCATGCCAAATATTAGCTCATTTTGGATTTCATGAGTGCTACAAACGTGCTGAAACGCTTACGCGCTGACATAGTATTTTTGCAGGAAACACACCTCCGAGTCAGAGATCATCATAGGCTTCACCGTCCTTGGGTGGGCCAAACTTTCCACTCCAATTTCAATTCTAAGGCACGAGGGGTGGCCATCCTAGTAAATAGGAGCGTACGGTTTTCACCTACCCATACAATTGCAGATAGGAATGGCAGGTATGTCATTGTGGCTGGTACACTGATACAGACCAAGGTTCTGCTGGTTAATGTTTACGCTCCAAACTTTGATGCTCCTGATTTTGCGAATAGGTTACTGAGCAGTCTTCCCTTAAATAAATACCCATTTGATCATTCTTGGTGGTGATTTGAATTGTGTTTTGAACCCTGTTTTGGATCGTTCTAGTTCTCGTGCTGTATCCCAATCTGCAATGTCTAAATCGTTCTCCAAATTCGTGTCACAAAACGGCTTGGTAGACCCATGGAGATGTCGCAATCCCGGGATGAAAAAATTTTCATTTTTCTCCCCGGTGCATCATTCATATTCCAGAATTGATTATTTTTTTATCGATAGCCGTCTTAATCGCTCCGTTGTATCTACAGATTATTTGGCCATTGTGATCTCTGATCATGCTCCTCTAGCGTTGAATATCCAGTTCTTAACCCATAGACCTACACGATCTCCTTGGCGGTTTAATTCGCATCTCCTAGCAGACAAGGATTTCTGTGCGTCTATTTCTAAAGCTATTGATGAGTTCTTGTTGTTTAATCATCTTGACTCTACTCCATGCTCATTATTGTGGGAGACTCTGAAAGCCTATCTCAGGGGGCGAATCATTTCATACTCTGCTTTCATATATCGGGAGCACAGAGCTAAACTCAGGGAAATTTCATCGGCTATCGGCCAACTCGATCAGAGCTACGCGTCCAACCCTTCTCCGGAGCTATACAAACAACGGGTTGAGTTGCAGGCAGAATTCGATCTCCTCTCCACTAAGAAAACTGAATGCATGTTACTACAAACTCGTGGATCGTATTATGAATACGGTGACAAACCAAGCAGATTGTTAGCTCATCAGGTAAGACGGCAGGCTGCATCACGGCTAATACCGCAGATTAATAATGACTCAAATGTTACCGTTACCGATCCCATAGAGTTCAATGCAGTATTTGAGTCATATTACTCTGCTCTTTATAAGTCTGAATGCCTTACTGATAGTGAGAGACTGGGTGATTTCCTTCAAAGTGTCGATTTTCCTGTTGTTGATACAGTCTCTGTAAGGGACTTGGACTCTCCACTATCTCTTGCCGAAGACAGAGCTTCAATAAAGGCGATGCAGTCTAATGAAGCCCCAGGCCCGGATGGTTTTCCAGTTGAGTTTTTAAAGAAGTTTATCGATCAATTGGCGCTGCTGCTCCTTGGTGTGTTTAATGAATCTCTGGATCGGGGCGTGCTACCGCCCACTTTCAATCAGGCTTCAATAGCCCTTCTCTTGAAGAAGGGCATGGATCCCAACCTGTGCGGGTCGTACAGACCGCTGTCGCTGCTGAATGCCGACGTGAAAGTGCTGGCGAAAGTGATTGCATCGTGGTTAGAAAATGTACTACCACGTATTATATCTATGGAGCAGACTGGATTCAAAAAGGGGCGACATTCATTTTTTAACACTCGTATGCTTTTCAATATAATTTACTCTAAGCAGTCATCTCCTTTGCCTGAGGTTGTAGTCTCATTGGATGCTGAGAAAGCGTTTGATAGAGTCGAGTGGGAATACCTGTTTGCGATATTAAAGAAATTTGGGTTTGGTGATACGTTTGTCTCCTGGATCCGCCTCCTTTATAAATCTCCGCAAGCCAGTGTTCGTACAAATGATATTAGCTCTGATTATTTCAGTCTCGGGCGTGGAACCCGGCAGGGGTGCCCACTGTCGCCACTGCTATTTGCCCTTGCCATTGAGCCATTATCCGTTAAACTTAAATCCTCATTAGCCTTTAAGGGTATAACTCGCAAGGGGGCGGAATATAAGGTATCCTTGTATGCTGATGATTTGTTGTTATATATGATGGATCCTGCAGCCTCTGTTCCTGTCATTTTGTCTATCTTGGATGATTTTGGTTCTTTCTCGGGATACAAACTGAATTTCCATAAGAGCGAGTGTTATCCGGTAAACAATACCGCTCTACAACTTCAGCGTCTGAATCTGCCATTCAAATTCAACTGTTCAGGCTTTAAATATCTTGGTATTTCGGTGACCCGTTCCTTACCCAAACTTTTTCATGCTAATCTTGCTCCGCTTTTGGCAGACATGAAGTCGGATTTTCAGAGGTGGAGCAATCTGCCTCTGTCTTTGACAGGAAAAATCAATGCAGTTAAAATGAACGTTCTGCACAAGTTTCTTTATTTTTTTCAATCGCTTCCACTATTTTTACCTTAGTACTTTTTTGACTCTTTAGATAGAATCATTAATTATTTTCTTTGGGGTGGAAAACCGCCCAGGATCCGTAGAACTCTATTGCAGAGATGTAGGCTCAGTGGTGGGCTTGCATTGCCCAATTTTCAAATATACTACTGGGCTGCACATATCCAAAAATTGAACTTCTGGACCAATTCACCAGAATCCACTTGGTGCAATCTAGAGCTAATGTCTTGTACATCATCCTCTGTATCTGCTCTGCTTTGCTCACCTTTTCCGATCAAACCATCTCGGTATACTGACAATCCAGTCGTACTGAACACACTTAAGATTTGGTTTCAGTTTAGGCGTCACTTTAAATTTAGGGCTTTATCAGCGCTGGGTCCCTTGAATAAAAATCCTTTGTTCACTTTTAGATTCAGCTTTCTCACTATGGCACGAAAAAGGCATCAAGCAACTTTATAATTTGTACAAATATTGCATCTTTAGAAGTTTCACCAGCCTGTCCTTGGACTTGGGCTGCCTACGGCTCATTTTTTTCGATATCTCCAAGTCCGTAGCTTTGTATCTAAATGTCTTCCCAATTTTCCCTCTGTACCCCCCAAGCAACCTTGGGAGAGTTTAGTCATGTTAACTCCACACCAGCGTAGTTTGATTTCCCGGATATACAGTTTCATTTTGTCTCTCAATAGCTGTAATACAGTTGGGGCTGCAGTTTGGCGACGAACGGTGGGGGAGGGCCGTAGATAGAATATGGTCTACCACTTCCTGTGCCCGCCTCAGTCTCATTCAGTTTAAGGTTTTATACAAAATTCATCTTTCCAAATCGAAACTGGCAAAAATCTATACTGGGGTTGAGGACAGATGTGACAGATGTCATGCTTCCCCCTGTCATTTAAGTCATATGTTTTTTCTGTGCCCGAAATTACATGCATTCTGGACAGGTTTTTTCAGCATTATGTACTCCATATTTGGAGTGCAGTTGACGCCATGCCCACTGATCGCTATATTTGGGGTTACCAATGAGTCGGTATCACTGAGTTCTGCACACAAAGATGTTTTGGCTTTCTCATCTTTGTTGGCCAGACGTTGCATACTTCTGCACTGGAAAGCAATAGGATGTCCTTCCATCTCTCGGTGGTTTAAAGATTTGATGTTCTTTCTTAAGTTGGAGAAAATAAAATATACGCTGAGGGGTTCTACTGACACTTTTTTTTGCAGGTGGCAACCTGTTATTTCCTATTTTAGGGGAATACGGGTGTTACCTGATTAAAGATCCAAATTGGTCAAAACCGGACTGTATGCGTAACCTTTCTTTTGTTTCTTCAGTTGTTTAAACGGGGATGTGGGGTGTGTGTGCGTGCGCATGTGTGTGTGTGTGTGTCTGGGGGTTTGTTTGTGTTTTGGGGGGTGGGGGTGTTTGCTCTTTGTTTGAAAAGGAAAAATGGAGAATTTCTGTTTACATTTTTGTATCTGTGATTGTTGATTTTTTAATAAAAAGAATTGAAAAAAAAAAAAAAAAACTCTATAGGTCAAAAAAGAAGCCATATCTAAACATGATCCAGAAGCGCAGGCGTTTTCTCTGGGCCAAGGCTCATTTTAAATGGACTGTTGCAAAGTGGAAAACTGTTATGTGGTCAGATGAATCAAAATTTGAAGTTCTTTTTGGAAAACTGGGCGCCATGGCATCCAGACTAAAGAGGACCAGGACAACCTAAGTTATTATCAGCACTCAGTTCAGAAGCCTGCATCTCTGATGGTATGGGGTTACATGAGTGCGTGTGGCATGGGCAGCTTACACATCTGGAAAGGCACCATCAATGCTGAAAGGTATATCCAAGTTCTAGAACAACATATGCTCCCATCCAAACGTTGTCTCTTTCAGGAAAGACCTTGCATTTTTCAACATGACAATGCCAGACCACATACTGCATCAATTACAACATCATGGCTGCGTAGAAGAAAATATTTTTTACCCATAGAAAACATTTGCCGCATCATAAAGAAGAAGATGCGACAAAGAAGACCTAAGACAGTTAAGCATCTAGAAGCCTGTATAAGACAAGAATAGAACAACGTTCCTATTCCTAAACTTGAGCAACTTGTCTCCTCAGTCCTGAGACATTTGCAGACTGCATTCATTGCATTCTGTTTTTATTCACAATTTGTACAGTGTCCTAACTTTTTTGGAATCGGGTTTGTGGACAGAACAATGGAGTCGGGGAATTCAAGGGGGGGTGGAGTGTGTCTGATAGTAAACAACAACTGGTGCAACAGTTTGAGCATTGTTCCTCTTTCACGCTCTTGCACACCAAATCTGGAACTACTGACCATCAAATGTAGCCCCTTCTTTGTACCTCTGGAATTCAGCACGGTCAAAGTCAGACCTTTTAGTACTTTCTTTTTAAAGATGAATTAAGGATTTTGAGAAAAGTTAAGGCTTTTGCAAAAAAAATCCAATGCTTTGTGCTGTTTGTACGCATTGTTTTGAGAAATGGTTTTTGCAAATTTAAAGGATAATTCGAGTAACGCTCCAAAGTAACTGAGAAAAACTGTAACATATTTTGATCAGCAGGATAACAACTGATAATGTAGGAAATAGTAAACACTTGTACACAATCAATTTGTGTACACAATCAATTTGTGTACAATCAATTTCATCTAGAGGCCGAACTAGAGGCGACATGCAGGGGTCTGGTGAAAAATTCTCTCCCAGAAACGAATCATTTGACTCGTTAGCTTTATTAATGTTTTTTGTGTTTTGAGAAACACTGGGGCTGTAGCCTTTATTAAATTTGTGAGAGGAGTGTAAAGGGAGGGTGTGTGTGGTGACACTGCTTCTGCACTTATTCTCACATCCTTCTCCACTGGAATGGGGAAACGCACTCCGGACAACACGAGGACAAGTAAAGCCTGTGGAGAACAGAGATTGGCCCTCACCGGCAAAGATGGCTGACCTCGCTAAAAGAGAACCTGGGGTGGGGCCGCTCTGCTGAGCCGGTGGTTTCCCGCAGGGTTTGTTAGTTCTGCCAGTGTAGTGGGAATGACATCCCACAGCAGGAGCGTTAGGCAGCCACACAGAGGGTCAAGTCAAGTCAAGTCAAGTCAAGTCAAGTTTATTTGTATAGCGCTTTTCACAACAGACATTGTCTCAAAGCAGCTTTACAGAAATCAACAGTCAAGGTTAGAACTAACATGAGTACTGGAGTATAAGATTATAAGTAAATGTTCTTTCTACAGTCTTTGGTATAAAAGTAGGAGCTACTGAGCTCAACATTTGTGATCATCATAGATCCAGCATCAGCTTCTCCATGCCAGAGCCTTTAAACACTCCAGGAGGTCCAATGCCACACATGTAGTGGGATCCAATTGGCACTCGTACATCTGTAGATGGTTCGGGATGTTTGCGAGTTCGGCATCTACTTCTCAATGATCACCCATAGGTTCATAATCTTCACGAGGTGGGACGTGACTGGAGCTGGCCAAACCTCAGAAAGCCTCGGGATGGGGAGAGAAAGAGAAGCAGTGGAGAGGAATTAGCGTAGCTGCTGTTCATGATATTAACAGCACAAGTTGATAATGTGCATGTGATCAGATGTTCTGGAGCACAAGATTATGATGTGATGTGTGTTATGTGTAGGCTTTGCTAAAAAGATACGTTTTTAATCTGCACTTAAAGTCTGGTGCGGCAGCGGCTTTCTAGGAAGACACAATTTGGAAGCCTCGTCCTCCTTCTTTTTATCATCGCAGCACTGCTGCATTAGCGCAACGGCCGGGCCAAAAAGAGCCTGACCAGGCTCAACAGACTCACCTGTGATGCTACGCTTCCCACAATCAGGGAGACTGGATAGATTGAGCCACAGCATGCGTTCTCCGACCACCGATAAAGTCATAGAGCAACCGTTTGCTTGGACAGCTTGACGGGCATTGCGGAGAACAAGGTCAATAACCGTGACGATCTCCTTCCAGAGAACGGGCGACGGCGACCCTTTCTCCGGTTGTTGACTCCGGTCAAGTAGTCGTTCGGCCTGATATGCAGACGCAGCGAGGAGACATTGAAAGCTCGAATTGAAAGTGATGGGTTAAAGTGTCTGGCGATAGAAGGTTTGATAACAAGGGGTCACCCATACCGAGACTCACCATATCCTTAACTTCAAGCCCCGCAAGACCGTGTTTTAGATCGAGCGGATCCCCCCAACAATATTTCATGTGTTTCGCACATGCAGGGAGGACGGAAAGAAGCTGCTTTCTCGGGCCAGGAGGTCCCAGAAGCTTACCGTCATATATGTCTCTCTCCTGATCTGAAACATTCAGGAGAGCCAGCCACTCGATACTGAGGCGCACGGCAGCGTGTTCACAAAGCTCCAGCAGTACTAATTGAGGCAGGGCGGAGCGAGCCTGAGGGGCCGCAGATGACGGGATGGCCTCCTCGTCATCTGAGCCGTCGAGGAGGTCTGCCTCGCCCTCATCCCCGAAACCGGTCGGCCCGTCTGGGAAACGGTTATCAGCGCTAGACAATGGCTACAGTTCTCCGGGAGGTCGATAGCTTTCTGCGCATGCTTGAGCCCCAAAGAAGTGATGGGAATCCCTTGGCAGCGATGAGTGCGCCGCACGCGGCCGGGCAGGCTCGCGATGGGTTGTCCACCGGTGTAGCCAGTGGCGCTTTAGAAAGCGCTATGAAAAAAATTTCAAAGAAAAAGAAGTAGGCGGCAGCCTATAGAAAAAAGGTACGAGCGTGGGCGTCTTGGGAAAGCTAACCTGGATGTGGACGAGCACGTCCGGCGGAGGCTAATCAGAACATATGTCCTCCTGAAGACAAAAAGTGCAGTCCAAGAACCAGGGAGCTGTGAGGTAGGACAGCAGAAGTGGCGAGAAGCGAATGTTAACTGAGAAAAGGTAGTGCTGACTTGGTGCAATTGAATGCCTCTGCAGATGTCAGGTACGGATGCCCTTCCCATAAGTGGATCTCGAACACGAGCTGATGAAAGAGAACACAAAATAGTGCCGCCAGTAAACCTGTTGTATATTGCACACTGTTTTGTGTAAAAGAGTACAGTGAACATTGTAATTAAACTGAAATATGAGCAAAATGCTGTGCAAAAACGTCATGTAAACAGTTTGTAGTAATGAAGTGATGTAATATGAGTGATGCTGAAGAGATGGAGGTGTGAAGTGAGTACGATTGTGTGTTTGAGTCCTGGTTGTACAGAACATTTGTGTGTGTGTGTGTGTGTGTGTGTGTGTGTGTGTGTGTGTGTGTGTGTGTGTGTGTGTGTGTGTGTGTCTGGTTCAGTTCAGTTTTGTGTTGTGTTGAGAAGCCTGATGGTTTGAGTACGGTGGCCGAGAAGTGCAAAAACATTAACAAATCTGAAAACAAATGAACAAATCCGCGAACACATTAAAAAATCCGAAAACAAATTAACAAACGCAAAACCAAAATAACAAATCCGAAAATACATTAACAAATCCGAGTACACAACGACAAGTCAGACAAACCGGAACAGGTAGGTATAGTTTGTGAATGGAAAACTTACCGATCATTGGACGAGACACCTGTTATTCAAAATATACAGGTATAAAATCTTATAACTTTGTTTCTTGTACATGTGTAAAGTTCTTCTTTTACTTTAAACTTTTTTTATATTTCGATCACCGAATCTTTAAATATAAGAAAAATAACGAAAGTAAACATTCGCAAGCAAAGAGGAAATTTGCCATATTCTTTTTTCCTTTGTCTCTAAGGTTGCTCTGTCACTTGTGAAGTGTGATTGGCAATTATGCTTCAGACCATCTCACAATATCTCCTGCCCTTTATCTCCACAATCATAAATGGGTCCTTAACATCTGGCTATGTGCCAACTACCTTCAAGCAAGTCAAGTTTATTTCTATTGCGCTTTTCACAACAGACATTGTCTCGAAGCAGCTTTACAGAATTTTAACAGTTAAGGTGAACGATGTGTATTTATCCCTGATGAGCAGCCATGGCAACTCTGGCAAGGAAAAACTCCCTTAGATGTTATGAGGAAGAAACCTTGAGAGGAACCAGACTCAAAAAGGGGAACCTCATCCTCATTTGGGTGATATCAAGAGTGTGATTATAGTCTTTAAACAATACAGAACATTGGAGAGTGAGAACTAACATGAGCACTGGAATGAAAGATTATGAGTAATGTTCTTTCTACAGTCTTTTACTCATTTTTGGTTATAAAACTAGGAGCTACTGAGCAACTTATAAAATGGATTAACATTTGCAATCATCATAGATCCAACACCAGCTTCTCCATGCCAGAGCCTTTAAACACTCAAGGAGGTCCAGTGTCCAAACTACACATAAAGTGGGATCCAATTGCCACTGATACGTCTCTAGATGGTTCGGGATGTTTGCGGAGTCGGCATCTACTTCTTTAAAGGTCCACAATCTTCATAAGATGGGACGTGACTGGAGCTGGCCAACCTCAGGATGCCTCGGGATGGGTAGAGAAAGAGAAGCAGTGGAGAGAAATTAGCAAAGCTGCTGTTCATGATATTAACAGCACAAGTTGATAATGTGCATGTGATCAGATGTTCTGGAGCACAAGGTTATGATGTGATGTGTGTTATGTTTAGGCTTTGCTAAAAAGATACACTTTCTTTTTTTTTTTTTTTATAATTTCTCACTAAAACTAAAATCTTCGACATAAATGGGAGATTTGAATCTGTAAGATCTGTAATTTGATAGTGTGTTTGGATCCAAATTAGGTTTCTTAATTAGAGGCTTAATAACTGCTAAATTGAGGGGTTTAGGGACGTGACCTAAAGATAGTGAGGAGTTAATAATATTGAGAAGAGGCTCACCAGCTGTATGTAACACTTCTTTCAATAGTTTAGTTGGAATAGGATGTAATTGACATGTTGTTGATTTAGCTTTGGTATTAACATCATACAGCTGTGCCAAATCAAACGTGCGGAGGATCCGCTGTGGCGACCCCTAACGGGAGAAGCCGAAAAGAAAGTTATTAACATCATACAGCTCTTCCTGTCTTATACATGTAAAACAGTGTAGTTGTGGAGTTTTAGGTGACATTGTGTCAGGAGATGCTGTCAGAGGCTGGACCTCCACAATTGTTTTTCTAATACTAGACATTTTTCCAATGAAGAAATTCATAAAATCCTCACTACTAAACTGTGATGGAACACATTTTTCAGATACCTGATTTGTTGTTAGTTTAGCTGCTGTGCTGAAAAGGAACCTGGGATTATTTTTGTTGTTTCCTATGAGTTTGCTCAGGTGCTCAGCTCTAGCAGCTTCTACCGCCTGTCTGTAGCTGAGCATACTGTCTTTATACGCAATTCTAAATACCCCTAATTTAGTTTTGCTCAATTTTTTATTTTTTCCGATTACGGGCTGTTCTCTTAAGGGCATGCATATGACTATTATAACATGGTGCAGGTGTTTTTTCTCTAACCTTTTTTAACCGGATGGGGGCAACGGTGTCTAATGTGCTAGTGAGGATAGGGCCTATGTTGTTAGCCATTTCTTCAAGGTTGTTAGCATTTATGGCTTTAGTGAGAAATTGAAATAAATCAGGCAGGTTATTTATGAATCTGTCTTTAGTGGTCGGAACAATAGTCCTTCCAGGTCGATAACATGGTGAAACACGGCTAATATCAAATCAAATCAAATTTTATTTGTCACATACACATACATACAGAGTACGACATGCAGTGAAATGCTTTATACAACTGTCCCGCATGGGAATAGGATAGGGAGAAAAAGAAAACAAAGAATAATAACGCAGATAAATAAAGAGTATAAACTATGTAAAAAATAGTTTAAAAAAATAAAAAAAGTAAAAAAATAACCCAGCCATTAGGGGGGCACAAGCCAGTGCACTCTTAGTGCCGGTCCCAAGCCCGGGTAAATGGGGAGGGTTGCGTTAGGAAGGGCATCCAGCGTAAAACATGTGCCAAATCAAATATGCGGATCACAAATGAGAATTTCATACCGGATCGGTCGAGGCCCGGGTTAACAACGACCGCCACAGGTATCGTTAGCCGACAGGGTACCGGTGGAAATTGGGCTACTGTTGGCCGAAGGAGGAGAAGGAGAGGAGGAAGACGTCTACAGAGACGGCAGGAAAAGGAGCAGTGTAGGAGAGTAGAGGTTCGGGTTGGTACTTTAAATGTTGGTACTATGACGGGTAAAGGGAGAGAGATAGCTGATATGATGGAGAGGAGAAAGGTAGATATGCTGTGTGTTCAGGAGACCAAGTGGAAAGGGAGTAAGGCCAGGAACATTGGAGGTGGATTTAAACTGTTTTATCATGGTGTGGATGGAAAGAGAAATGGTGTAGGGGTGATTCTGAAGGAAGAGTACAGTAAGAGTGTAGTGGAGGTGAAGAGAGTTTCTGATAGGGTGATGATCGTGAAGGTGGAGGTTGAAGGGATGATGATAAATGTCATCAGTGCCTATGCTCCACAAGTTGGCTGTGAGATGGAGGAGAAGGAAAGATTCTGGAGTGAATTAGATGAAGTGGTAGATGGTGTACCTAGGAAAGAACGATTGGTGATTGGGGCAGACTTTAATGGGCATGTAGGTGAAGGGAACAGAGGTGATGAGGAGGTGATGGGTAGGTATGGTTTTAAGGAGAGGAATGTGGAAGGGCAGATGGTGGTAGATTTTGCAAAAAGGATGGAAATGGCAGTGGTGAACACGTATTTTAAGAAGAAGGAGGATCATAGGGTGACGTATAAGAGTGGAGGAAGGTGCACACAGGTGGATTATCTTCTGTGTAGGAGATGCAACCTGAAGGAGATTGTAGACTGTAAGGTGTTGGCGGGGGACAGTGTAGCTAGACAGCATCGGATGGTGGTCTGTAGGATGGTTTTGGAGGCGAAGAAGAAGAGGAGGAAAGTAAGGATTGAAAGAAGAATAAGATGGTGGAAACTGAAGGATGAAGAGTGTGGTGTGAGGTTCAGGGAAGAGGTCAGACAGGGGCTTGGTGGTGGTGAAGAGGTGCCGGATGATTGGGCAACTACTGCAGGAGTGATGAGGAAGGCAGCTAGAAAAGTACTTGGTGTGACATCTGGAAATAGAAAGCAAGACAAGGAGACGTGGTGGTGGAATGAGGAAGTGCAGGAGAGCATTAAGGGAAAGAGGTTGGCAAAACAGAAGTGGGATCGACAGAGTGATGAGAAAAGTAGGCAGGAGTACAAGGAGATGCGGCAGCAGGTAAAAAGGGATGTGGCGAAAGCCAAGGAAAAGGCATATGAGGAGCTGTATAAGAGGTTGGACACTAAGGAAGGAGAAAAGGATTTATACCGATTGGCCAGGCAGAGGGACCGAGCTGGGAAGGATGTACTGCAAGTTAGAGCAATAAAGGATGGAGAGGGAAATGTGTTGACTAGTGAGGAGAGTGTGTTGAGAAGATGGAGGGAGTATTTTGAGCAGCTGATGAATGAGGAAAATCAGAGAGAGAGAAGATTGGAGGATGTGGAGTTGGTGAAGCAGGATGTAGATAGGATTAGTAAGGAGGAAGTGAGAGCAGCGATTAAGAGGATGAAGAATGGAAAGTCGGTTGGACCAGATGACATACCGGTAGAAGCGTGGAGATGTTTAGGAGAGATGGCAGTGGAGTTTTTAACCAGATTGTTTAACAGGATTCTGGAAGGTGAGAAGATGCCTGAGGAATGGAGAAGGAGTGTGCTGGTACCGATCTTTAAGCATAAGGGAGATGTGCAGACCTGCAGTAACTACAGGGGAATTAAGTTGATCAGTCACACCATGAAGTTATGGGAAAGAGTAGTGGAAGCCAGGCTGAGAGAAGAGGTGACCATCTGTGAGCAACAGTATGGTTTCATGCCGAGGAAGAGCACCACAGATGCCTTATTTGCTTTGAGGATGTTGATGGAGAAGTATAGAGAAGGACAGAAGGAGCTGCATTGTGTATTTGTGGATTTAGAGAAAGCGTACGACAGGGTACCGAGAGAGGAGTTGTGGTATTGTATGAGGAAGTCAGGTGTGTCAGAGAAGTATGTGAGGGTGGTGCAGGACATGTATGAGGACAGTGTGACGGCAGTGAAGTGTGCAGTAGGTACGACAGACTGGTTCAGGGTGAAGGTTGGACTGCATCAAGGATCGGCCCTGAGCCCTTTCCTGTTTGCAGTGGTGATGGACAGGTTGACGGACGAGGTCAGACAGGAGTCTCCCTGGACTATGATGTTTGCAGATGATATTGTGATTTGTGGTGAGAGTAGAGAGCAGGTTGAGAAGAGCCTGGAGAGGTGGAGATATGCGCTTGAGAGAAGGGGAATGAAAGTCAGTAGGAGTAAGACAGAGTACATGTGTGTGAATGAGAGGGAGGGCAGTGGAGTGATGCGGTTGCAGGGAGAAGAGGTGGAGAAGGTGGAGGAGTTCAGGTACCTGGGGTCAACAGTGCAAAGTAATGGAGAGTGTGTTAGAGAAGTAAAGAAAAGAGTGCAGGCAGGGTGGAGTGGGTGGAGAAGAGTGACAGGAGTGATTTGTGATAGTAGGGTATCTGCAAGAATGAAAGGGAAAGTTTATAGGACTGTGGTGAGACCTGCGATGTTGTATGGATTAGAGACAGTGGCATTGAGTAAAAGACAGGAGGTGGAGCTGGAGGTAGCAGAGCTGAAAATTTTAAGGTTTTCGTTGGGAGTGACGAGGATGGACAAGATTAGAAATGAGTTTATTAGAGGGACAGCACATGTAGGATGTTTTGGTGACAAGGTGAGGGAGGCGAGATTGAGATGGTTTGGACATGTGCAGAGAAGGGACATGAATTATATTGGTAGAAAAATGCTGAAGATGGAGCCACCAGGTAGGAGGAAAAGAGGAAGGCCAAGGAGGAGGTTCATGGATGTGGTGAGGGAAGACATGCAGGTAGTTGGTGTGAAAGAGGCAGATGTAGAGGACAGGGTGGTATGGAGACGGATGATCCGCTGTGGCGACCCCTAATGGGAGCAGCCGAAAGAAGAAGAAGAAGAAACTATGTAAAAAATATAAAATATATATAGATATATATATGAGGAACAAAGTGTATATACAAGGTACGCTTATGACAATAAACAATAATCACATAAGGTGGTTGATGTGATTGTCCTTAGAGTGACCGTGTGCGGAGTGTTGGGGTATAAAGTGCACTGTGCTATGCCAGTCCAGAGTTAAAGTGACAGTCAAGTGTCGTAGTGTCGTGGAGAGAGTGGACCAGTTTTTAGATCCTGTGTGTTTCCGGGTTCAGACTATGAATGGCCTGTGGGAAGAAGCTCCTCCTCACTCTCTCTGTGTTTGCTTTCAGGGAGTGGAAGCATTTCCCTGAACACAACAAAGAAAAGAGTCCATTATTGGGATGGCTGAGGTCCTTCACAATCTCCCTAGCTCTGGTCCGGCACCACGTGCTGTAGATATCCTGCAGGTTAGGGAGCTCGGTGTGGATGGTACATTCAGCTGAACGCACCACCCACTGGAGGACTCCACCATTTCTTCAGGTTCTTAACCTCATTTAGGTAGGCCGTCTTGTCGTTGTTGGAGATCAGGCCCACCACAACAGTGTCGTCAACAAACTTGATAATGGTGGTGGAGTTGGAATAGGCCACACAGTCGTATGTGTACAGTGAGTACGGCAGAGGGCTTAGAACACAACCCTGGGGAGCTCCAGTGCTGAGGATGAGGGTGGATGAGATGTGTTTTCCAACCCGTATGATTTGTGGTCTGTCTGTCAGGAAGTTAGAGATCCATTTACACAGAGTCCCAGGACCTCCAACTTAGAGGGGAGTGTGGAGGGAATTATTGTGTTAAATGCCGAACTGTAGTCCACAAACGGCATCTTTGTATAATACTAATATGCTCTACCGGTAGTGTGTACAGTATGTGGTATTGGTCTTTGATGTCATCACTCTGAGGTAAAATATCTATATCAGTGATGTCTGCTCCATGGGATATTATTAAGTCTAGTGTGTGGTTAAAACGATGAGTTGGTCTGGTGATGTTTTGTTTAACCCCAAAAGAGTTGAATAAGTCCACAAATGATAGTCCTAGGGCATCGTTTGCATCATCTACATGTATATTCAAATCTCCTACAAGCAGCACTTTAGCTAAATTGATCAAAAGGTCTGAAAGTAAATTCTTAAAGAAAATCAGCATATGGCCCTGGGGGTCTGTACATGGTGGCCAGAGGAAGAGATAGTAGGGGTTTCCTATGTATCAAGTCAAGTAAAGTTTATTTCTATAGCGCTTTTCACAACAGACATTGTCTCAAAGCAGCTTTACAGAAATCAACAGTCAAGGTAAATGGTGTGCATTTATCCCTGATGAGCAAGTCATGGCGACTGTGGCAAGGAAAAACTCCCTTAGATGTTATAAGGGAGGAAACTCAAAAGGGGAACCCATCCTCATTTGGGTGACATCATAAATTTGTTGAGTTTGATCATAAATCTTTCAACAATACAGAACACTGGCGAGTGAGAACTAACATGAGTACTGGAGTATAAGATTATAAGTAAATGTTCTTTCTACAGTCTTTGGTATAAAAGTAGGAGCTACTGAGCTCAACATTTGTGATCATCACAGATCCAGCAACAGCTTCTCCATGCCAGAGCCTTTAAACACTCCAGGAGGACCAATGTCAAAACTCCACACATGTAGTGGGATCCAATTGGCACTGGTACGTCTCTAGATGGTTCAGGATGTTTGCGAGTTCGGCATCTACTTTTTTAAAGTCCATAATTTTCACGAGGTAAGACGTGACTGGAGCTGGCCAAACCTTAGGAAGCCTCGGGATGGGGAGAGAAAGAGAAGCAGTGGAGAGCAATTAGCGTAGCTGCTGTTCATGATATTAATAGCACAAGTTGATAATGTGCATGTGATCAGATGTTCTGGAGCACAAGGTTATGATGTGAGACGTATGTTATGTGAAGGCTTTGCTAAAAAGATATGTTTTTAATCTGCACTTAAACTGGGAGAGTGTGTCTGAGCCCCGAACACTGTCAGGAAGACTATTCCAAAGTTTAGGAGCTAAATGTGAGAATGATCTACCACCTTTAGAGGACTTTGCTATTCTAGGAACTACTAGAAGCCCAGAGTTTTGAGATCTCAGGGAGCGTGACGGATTGTAGCATGTTAAAAGACTGGAGACAATTTTCTGACAATTTTTTCTGACGCAGCATCTCTTTCCCTCAGAGGCAATAATGTTTACATACGTAACCTGAAGACGATACTGCTGTGGGTGTGGTGGGAAGGATTGGGTGCAGTCAGTGTTCCGATTAATTTCAAAGGTTTTTAATAGGGTTGAGATCCGATCTCTATAGCAGGAGATCTTCCACTCCAACCCATGTAAAGCATATCTTCATGTAGTTGACTCTGTGGACAGGGGCATTGTCATGCTGGAACAAGCGAAGGGAAAATTCAATGCATCCAAAAGTATCCTATACAACTGTGGGCCTCCAACTATGCACTAGCTTGAAAAAGAACCACATATGGCTGGAAGCCTCTACTGTTGTCCATATAATGTATTAAAATTGTCTGCACTTGTATACACATCTGCTTGTTTGAATATAAACCTTACATTTAGTCATTTTGGGATTAGCTCATATTTTGTGTGTTAAAAACACACCACAGTCCACTGTCCTTTTTTGAGTTAACCTTTTTTAAATTTCCTTACAATTTAATTTGTAAAGTAGGTTAAAAGAATTTGTAAAAAGAAACTTGTAGTTTGCATGTGTGCGACACTAGAAGAAGTTTCTTAAAAACACAGAGGTATAACATTTCTCAACACTCTTCAAAAATCAGGTATGTTCCAATATTTTGCTGTAATATATATACTTGCTAATTTGTCATTTTTGTTACTACGATGTTCATAGAGCTTTTCTACAGTAAATATCTGAATAGTATTTGGAAAACCTAATGTGACTACATTAAACCATAAATTCAATGTATTGGAAATAATCTGTTTTCATGCAGCATGTTGATTTCTATTGTGTTACATCTGTTTTTGTTTTGCCGTATTTATTTTAGTATTATTTCTTCTGTCAGAGTACTGTAGTGACCTGTCCTTTTGGTTATCAGTATTTATAACATAATCACACAGGTAATGCAGATGCTAAACAACAAAACTCATTTGCTGCTATTACCACATAGTGAAAATGCTTTTCACACTTAATTTTCAACTTAATATTACAGGGTATCTGGTTTGGGAATTGTATTTAAGGCATTTATAATCTTTTTAATAACATGTAGAATAAAATTTAAAGCACACTATACCACCAATTACCATCCATATATAATATATTAAAAAGAGCAAATAAACTAAAAAAAAAAGGACTAAAGGTTTAAGTGCTAGCCATGTAAAATTGTAGCTTTGCCAGAATTATGAGATCCCATCCTTAAGTTTAGTAGCTTGTTTTTCCTGACTGCATGCATGTACATGGTCAGTGATGAGCTGACTTTCAAATGTTTTTTTAGCTGTGTGGTTTCCAAGGATTGTATACAAACAGTTCAAGCAAAATAATGAATCCCAGATCACTAAGATTCCAGAAGTTTTAAGTTTAGCAGGGTGGCACTACTCCTTTTTCCTCCCACACCTTTCTGAAAGAGCTGCAGTCCTGATATATGTACTGATATAATCCTGTGCATTATTTTATTGAGCACAGACGTCTCTGTATTAAATTTTTTCCAATATTAGGTAAGAAATATTCCATACCCCAGCTTTTTAACCCAGTACATCTACATAACCATCCCTATGAAACAACCCTTTAGCTAATTCTTTTACATTCCGCCTGTGATTTGAGACAGGCCCAGAGTATCTGCGGTAGGCTTTGACGTCTCTGTATTTCTTAAGTCAGCCTGGAGACAATGGCAGGGAGACCACCATGCAGTGGCGGCCCGTGCATTTGGTACCTGGGCCTTCAGTGTTGACTTACCAGAATCACGTCGCAATTATAGAAACCATCAATACAATACAAAAACGCAATATAACAACGTGTGGCATTACAGAGAGAGAGGCATTTTGCATATGGAGGGTCAATACCATTTTTACTAAAACAAGCTCCAAACCTCTACACTACAACCACAACTGTGGCACCTACATCACCTGGAGCAGTTCAGAGTCAATATTGTCTAATAACATGACAAAAACATAAAAAACTCACCATACACATACTATACTCTTACTGTACTCTTCCTTCAGAATCACTCCTACACCATTTATCTTTTCATCCACCCCATGATAAAAGAGTTTAAACACCTCCAATGTTCCTGGCCTTACTCCCATTTCACGTGGTCTCCTGAACACAAAACATATCTTCCTTTCTCCTCTCCATCCTATCAGCTCCCTCTCTCCCTTTACCCATCATAGTACCAACATTTAAAGTACCAACCTGAACCTCCACTCTCCTCCACTTCTCCTCTTCCTGCTGTCTCTGTAGACGTCTTCCTCCTCTCCTTCTCCTCCTCCAGCTTAGTTGTGGCTGGAAAATGCCATAAATAAAAAAATATGTAAATCTTACTATTTATTGAGGAACCTGCAATAAAATTAAGGTTGTTATCCAACCAACGAAGCAAGCAAAAGTCTTTAAAATTTGCTTCTCTCTGATTGCTCGTCAGGGAATGTGTGATTTGCATGTTATTTTACTTTAATGCATATGTAAATTTAGATCCCTAATAAGTAATCTAGAGGAAGCAGTAGCAAGGACAATTTGCCTGAGTTGACATGCAAAAGAAAGTCTGAGAGGAACTCTAGGTGACACCAGATTAGTATCATTATGAATCGTTTCTCGCTCACGACTGTATACTATAAAGTCAAACAGTACAAATTCAAAGAGTTTTGATCAGTTTCTTCCTGTTTATTTTCCTTTTAGAGACTAATCATTTTGCCTGCTGCTTTGGTTTGATTTTTGGAAATCTTCTGAGGTAACAAGAGGGTCTAAGAATTGGTAAATAACCATGTACTTTCTGCTTAAGCACAGTGCCACTTTTGGTACAATGTAAGACACTGTATATACTTGATACTTGACACAATGCAAACACTGACAACATTCCTCAACGTTGAGATTAATAAACAATGGTCAAGAGACCACACACTTGCTAACACAAATCATGTTTAGGTGTGTGATCCTTATCATTTGCTTCTTTTTGCTCTGCTTCCCATTCAGAAAACGACAATTGGCCATGTCCCTGATGCCACATACCCCCACCACCCGACACAGCCATCGGTGTCCATAGTTTGTGAACCACCTTGAACTTAAATAGATGAAGTGCCAGATACCACAAGTGATCTGCATATTGGTCTCTTTCAGCCCAAACAGAGAGTGACCCATCCCAGCAGATAGTATGATGAACCTCATTTAATTGTCAGATATTTCTTTTAGTTAAGGCTCTCCCATATCAAACACTTGATGTACAGATGTACAAATGATGTACAGCACAGGGCTCCCCCCCCCCCCCCCCCACCACCACCACCACCACCAGGAAACATGGCTCCCAGGACATGCATTGACCTGTAAGTCAGACCAAGAAGTCAGGGGAAAGTAAGAGTGGTTCACCCTAGAGTGCAGCTTTTACCTGCATGAAAGACCCCCCCCTTTTTGCGTCTGCCCGATGCAAAGCTGATTTTGACAGACCCGGTAACACCTCCCCAGCCATCGCAGCTCACCACCCAAATTGCTTAATACTGATGCAGAAAGATGAAATGCTGCCCAATCAATTCCCAGAATTAGCAGACGGGTGAGGCAGGGATAGTGATAGTGATGGCCACTTATAGATATTCCTGTATCTCCATGCACACACCTCACCTACACATGCTGAATTCAAAGTCCTGCACTGAACAAGGCTTTGATGTATGGTGGACACAGCCTGAATCCACCAAAGTACAGTGTGTACCCCCTTCAAGCCTTCAGTACCCACAGGCTGGCCCAGGATTTCCTCCCATTAATGGGTTGTAAGTATCAACGACCTGCAGGGGAGAGAGCACAGACACAGGGAGGAAAATAGAAGGAGGGGTAGAACCCGTGGCTGGACGACCAGGTTTGGGGAATTCGTCCCCATTTCCACGGTGTGGGAACAGGAGGCTGCATGAATATCTTAAGTAAAGCATACGTGCTTCGACAAGAGGACAGACGACAAGTTCACCAGAGAACTAGCTTTATTTTGAGACTTCACTTCTCAGTAATGAAATTCAATTGCACACATCTACACACATACAGTAGCTCCACTTGTGTCTGCTCTTACATCCCCTTTATCATCTCACCACACACTGCAAGAGATCACACACTTGTTAATAGTTATTATTTATGTTAATCATGTTAACATGATTTGGTGCTTTGCAAACCCCTGATTACCTTTTCAAGGACAGGACCCTTAGTCATGTTATTCTGGTAGTTTTGATATATTGTGGTAGCCAAACTGTATAATTATGGATAATGTAATGCATGCAGTTTTTACCAGTAACACTTTAGCTTTTTAATAAATTATTTTATTTTAATTTATGTATTTTTATTTTTACTTGGTTTTATATATACTTTTTAGTGAGTTTCCCAACAACATCTGCTATGGGTCAGCATCTTTTCATCATCCTGTTTTGCACAGGTAAGAGAAAATATTTGTGTGTGTGTGTGTGTGTGTGTGTGTGTGTGTGTGTGTGTGTGTGTGTGTGTGTGTGTGCATAATAGCTTACCACATTAAATTAGCAACACATAATTATGTTTAAATGTTATTGGAGCTGTTCAGTGGTGATTGATAGTTAAACTTTATTTTAATTAAAACATTTCTCCCTTAGCATGAAGAACAGCTTTACACACTTTTAGCATCCAGACAGTTTGTTTCTCCAACATTCAGCTGAAATACTTTGCCATGCCTCTTGTAAAACTTCCCAAAGTTGTTCTAGTTGGAGATTTCTGACTTTGCGATCCAGTTAATCTCAAAGCAGTTCAGTAGGATTTAGGTGCAGTGACTGTCCAGGCCATCCCATGATAGATATCACTCCAACTGTTTGCTCTCGAAATAATGCTTACAGAGCTCAGACGTACACTTCAGCTCATCGTCTTTTTGTATGGTGAAGTCGGTTACAATGAGCCGCAGCCCAGACAGAATTGCATGGTGTTGAAGCATGGAATGGTAGCCATGTTGGTTCAGGATTACTTTCACTTTCTGGAATAAGTCTCTAACTTTCCCTGCTCTGAAACAACCCCAAACCATTAAGCTTTGACTGTTGGCAAAAATAATCACATTTGTATTCATTTGTCCACAAACCTTTCTTCCGGTCATTTACTGTCCAATCTTGTGTGTTTTTGTCTTTAATCAAATATGTTACATACAAATGAAAGGAACGTGTGTGTGTCTCAAAAACCATAAATGACATATTTAGTGTTTCCAAACTTTTGACAACCAATATATTTATAATTACAAGTTTAGGGAAATGTTTTTAGAACACTGCATTGAATTAATTAATGAAACACTTAGTATGTTTCTCCCAGAGCCAACAGCACAAAACCAATAATACTTTTCTCCACAGGAATCGCCCCTTTCGTCTCGTCTGTCTCTAATTTCAGGTATTATTTAGTCCAGGAGCAGAAAACATGGAGTGATGCTCAGGCTTACTGCCAGGCAACACATACCGATCTGGCTATCATCAAAACTAACGACGACCTGATCCAAATTCAAGATGAAGCAAACAGACAACAATTCATTTCCACAGCTTGGATTGGACTGTACAATGATGTCAATAGTTGGCGCTGGTCACTTGGAAATAAGCCACTAGGAAATATGAAAAGATGGGCTTCCGGCCAGCCTAGTAACATTGGTGGAAAGCAAAACTGTGGTACAATAATTACTCAAGGTTGGGATGATAGAGACTGTACAGATATGAACCCATTTGTATGCTTTGATGGTGAGAGCAGTTCCTTTTTCAGGAGTGAATGTTGTCATAAATGTGCTAATACAGTAAATGGTAAAATCTGAGTTGTTTATTGGTAAACTTTATCTAAACCAATGTGTGTGTGCTTTGCTCTATTTTTAAGATATTCTTATTTCTGAGACTTACTTTTAATGCTGTTTTAATGGGTGTAATGGTGTAACTTGTTTTATTTCAATTCTCACAGAAACGAAAAATAGCTCTGACAGATACATTTACAACTCTAAAAAGATAACATGGATAGAAGCTCAGAGTTACTGTAGAGAGAATTACACAGATCTGGCCATCACAAGCAATGAAACAGAATACACACTTATACATGATATGGCAACCCCTTTGCAATCGTTCACCTGGATTGGTCTGTTCAGAGACTCCTGGAAGTGGATTGACCAAACGCCTCTCTCCCTCGTCCCTTGGAAGACTGGAAAACCTGATAATATCCTAAAAAATGAAAATTGCGGGTTTTTGTATCAAAATCAACTCGAGGATGCACTGTGCTCTGACTTAAGGCCTTTTTTCTGCTGCGATGGTGAACAGAATTTTTTCTTTCTTATGTCTATAAACAAATTGACATTGCATTTAGTATATCTGTTTAATTGTTTCTTTGTGTGTGTTTCTATGTGCCGTTTGATTCAGTTATGAAAAAACAACAAACGGTAAAGGTGAAGGTCCAGTCTAATCAGGACATGAATGAATTCAAGACAGAAATCTTGGAGCAGGTGGGTCTCATCCTCCACAAGACCCCCTCTTACAATTATCTTCTTCATTACTACACCCAGAACAAGACAGACATGGTTCAGCTAGCCTCTTCCTCAGATCATGAAGCATTTACACTGTATAGTAATTAGAATCTGACTTGTGTTTTTGGATCATTTCAACAATTTTTACATGAGATTATTGTTTTCTCCTGAAATATTATAGTAATATAAGTTGTATTATTTAGATTAAGCTAAACCTGGTGGAAGATGGGATGGCAGGAAACATCACGGTGAAATGGAGTGTGCAACCAGATGGAGCGGTGTTTCACAAGGAGAATGCAGAAAATAATAATGCCTGAGTCGAAGATAAATGTATTCCATAAGTAAGAAATCTGGGATAAAAAGGGAAATTGGAATGATGGGAAAACTTCTACACTTTCTTCTTCTGATAATGCTGTAGACTATAGTTATATAGTTCTGTCTTGATGTCACCCACATGAGCATGGGTTCCCCTTTTGAGTCTGGTTCCTCTCAAGGTTTCGTCCTCATAACATCTAAAGGAGTTTTTCCTTGCCACAGTCGCCATTACGCAATAGAAATAAACTTGACTAAAGTTTGGTTTATACAGTTTATTTCTTTACTTGAATTGTAGTTAACAATCAGTGGTTTTCAAACTATTGGACACACATTGGACAGTGTCAAAATTGGACAAGCCGTGGTGATGATGGTGAAATTTAAGATGGCATGTGAAAGAATTTTTCAGAGAACCAGACTCAAAATGCAACTGTTGTTCTTCTCTGTGAAAATTGTTAATAGAATTTTGAATAATTGTAGAATGATTTAAATGATGAAACTGAATAGATTATGTTGTGCACTACCACTTTGCTTCATTTTATTTATTATATATTAGAGTTTGACTTGTAAAGTTCAACACTGTTTCCTGTAAGTGTCCAGTGCCTGTCAAAATTGTGAAAACTACTAGTCTTGATTTTTAAGAAATGCATAAATGTTCCTTTTGTCTATCTGCCACAATCTAGGTTGCATTTAGCAGTAGGATGATTCCCTTTGACCAAACAAATATATAAATGTCCAGATGTTCCACTTTCTTTTATTTAAAAATTCCTCCCTTAGCATGAATAACAACTTCACACACTCTCAGCATCCGGACAGTTCATTTCTCCAAATAAATACTTTGTTATGCCTCTTGTAATACTTGCCAAATGTTTTTACCTCGTTTGTTGCACTGAAACAAAACTGTATGTGTATATAAAAACACAAAAAGTAGCAGGATTTATTTGAGATAATGTGGATGATAAAAAAATTACTGGTTAAACCCATTAGCATGTCTCTGGCTTTTTTTTTTTTTGTAGTACAAACCCGATTCCAAATAAGTTGGGACACTGTACAAATTGTGAATCAAAACGAATGGAATATTTTACAAATCTTATAAACTTATATTTAATTCACAATAGAATATAGATAACATATCAAATGTTGAAAGTCAGACATGTTGCAATGTCATGCCAAATATTAGCTCATTTTGGATTTCATGAGTGCTACAAACGTGCTGAAACGCTTACGCGCTGACATAGTATTTTTGCAGGAAACACACCTCCGAGTCAGAGATCATCATAGGCTTCACCGTCCTTGGGTGGGCCAAACTTTCCACTCCAATTTCAATTCTAAGGCACGAGGGGTGGCCATCCTAGTAAATAGGAGCGTACGGTTTTCACCTACCCATACAATTGCAGATAGGAATGGCAGGTATGTCATTGTGGCTGGTACACTGATACAGACCAAGGTTCTGCTGGTTAATGTTTACGCTCCAAACTTTGATGCTCCTGATTTTGCGAATAGGTTACTGAGCAGTCTTCCCTTAAATAAATACCCATTTGATCATTCTTGGTGGTGATTTGAATTGTGTTTTGAACCCTGTTTTGGATCGTTCTAGTTCTCGTGCTGTATCCCAATCTGCAATGTCTAAATCGTTCTCCAAATTCGTGTCACAAAACGGCTTGGTAGACCCATGGAGATGTCGCAATCCCGGGATGAAAAAATTTTCATTTTTCTCCCCGGTGCATCATTCATATTCCAGAATTGATTATTTTTTTATCGATAGCCGTCTTAATCGCTCCGTTGTATCTACAGATTATTTGGCCATTGTGATCTCTGATCATGCTCCTCTAGCGTTGAATATCCAGTTCTTAACCCATAGACCTACACGATCTCCTTGGCGGTTTAATTCGCATCTCCTAGCAGACAAGGATTTCTGTGCGTCTATTTCTAAAGCTATTGATGAGTTCTTGTTGTTTAATCGTCTTGACTCTACTCCATGCTCATTATTGTGGGAGACTCTGAAAGCCTATCTCAGGGGGCGAATCATTTCATACTCTGCTTTCATATATCGGGAGCACAGAGCTAAACTCAGGGAAATTTCATCGGCTATCGGCCAACTCGATCAGAGCTACGCGTCCAACCCTTCTCCGGAGCTATACAAACAACGGGTTGAGTTGCAGGCAGAATTCGATCTCCTCTCCACTAAGAAAACTGAATGCATGTTACTACAAACTCGTGGATCGTATTATGAATACGGTGACAAACCAAGCAGATTGTTAGCTCATCAGGTAAGACGGCAGGCTGCATCACGGCTAATACCGCAGATTAATAATGACTCAAATGTTACCGTTACCGATCCCATAGAGTTCAATGCAGTATTTGAGTCATATTACTCTGCTCTTTATAAGTCTGAATGCCTTACTGATAGTGAGAGACTGGGTGATTTCCTTCAAAGTGTCGATTTTCCTGTTGTTGATACAGTCTCTGTAAGGGACTTGGACTCTCCACTATCTCTTGCCGAAGACAGAGCTTCAATAAAGGCGATGCAGTCTAATGAAGCCCCAGGCCCGGATGGTTTTCCAGTTGAGTTTTTAAAGAAGTTTATCGATCAATTGGCGCTGCTGCTCCTTGGTGTGTTTAATGAATCTCTGGATCGGGGCGTGCTACCGCCCACTTTCAATCAGGCTTCAATAGCCCTTCTCTTGAAGAAGGGCATGGATCCCAACCTGTGCGGGTCGTACAGACCGCTGTCGCTGCTGAATGCCGACGTGAAAGTGCTGGCGAAAGTGATTGCATCGTGGTTAGAAAATGTACTACCACGTATTATATCTATGGAGCAGACTGGATTCAAAAAGGGGCGACATTCATTTTTTAACACTCGTATGCTTTTCAATATAATTTACTCTAAGCAGTCATCTCCTTTGCCTGAGGTTGTAGTCTCATTGGATGCTGAGAAAGCGTTTGATAGAGTCGAGTGGGAATACCTGTTTGCGATATTAAAGAAATTTGGGTTTGGTGATACGTTTGTCTCCTGGATCCGCCTCCTTTATAAATCTCCGCAAGCCAGTGTTCGTACAAATGATATTAGCTCTGATTATTTCAGTCTCGGGCGTGGAACCCGGCAGGGGTGCCCACTGTCGCCACTGCTATTTGCCCTTGCCATTGAGCCATTATCCGTTAAACTTAAATCCTCATTAGCCTTTAAGGGTATAACTCGCAAGGGGGCGGAATATAAGGTATCCTTGTATGCTGATGATTTGTTGTTATATATGATGGATCCTGCAGCCTCTGTTCCTGTCATTTTGTCTATCTTGGATGATTTTGGTTCTTTCTCGGGATACAAACTGAATTTCCATAAGAGCGAGTGTTATCCGGTAAACAATACCGCTCTACAACTTCAGCGTCTGAATCTGCCATTCAAATTCAACTGTTCAGGCTTTAAATATCTTGGTATTTCGGTGACCCGTTCCTTACCCAAACTTTTTCATGCTAATCTTGCTCCGCTTTTGGCAGACATGAAGTCGGATTTTCAGAGGTGGAGCAATCTGCCTCTGTCTTTGACAGGAAAAATCAATGCAGTTAAAATGAACGTTCTGCACAAGTTTCTTTATTTTTTTCAATCGCTTCCACTATTTTTACCTAAGTACTTTTTTGACTCTTTAGATAGAATCATTAATTATTTTCTTTGGGGTGGAAAACCGCCCAGGATCCGTAGAACTCTATTGCAGAGATGTAGGCTCAGTGGTGGGCTTGCATTGCCCAATTTTCAAATATACTACTGGGCTGCACATATCCAAAAATTGAACTTCTGGACCAATTCACCAGAATCCACTTGGTGCAATCTAGAGCTAATGTCTTGTACATCATCCTCTGTATCTGCTCTGCTTTGCTCACCTTTTCCGATCAAACCATCTCGGTATACTGACAATCCAGTCGTACTGAACACACTTAAGATTTGGTTTCAGTTTAGGCGTCACTTTAAATTTAGGGCTTTATCAGCGCTGGGTCCCTTGAATAAAAATCATTTGTTCACTTTTAGATTCAGCTTTCTCACTATGGCACGAAAAAGGCATCAAGCAACTTTATAATTTGTACAAATATTGCATCTTTAGAAGTTTCACCAGCCTGTCCTTGGACTTGGGCTGCCTACGGCTCATTTTTTTCGATATCTCCAAGTCCGTAGCTTTGTATCTAAATGTCTTCCCAATTTTCCCTCTGTACCCCCCAAGCAACCTTGGGAGAGTTTAGTCATGTTAACTCCACACCAGCGTAGTTTGATTTCCCGGATATACAGTTTCATTTTGTCTCTCAATAGCTGTAATACAGTTGGGGCTGCAGTTTGGCGACGAACGGTGGGGGAGGGCCGTAGATAGAATATGGTCTACCACTTCCTGTGCCCGCCTCAGTCTCATTCAGTTTAAGGTTTTATACAAAATTCATCTTTCCAAATCGAAACTGGCAAAAATCTATACTGGGGTTGAGGACAGATGTGACAGATGTCATGCTTCCCCCTGTCATTTAAGTCATATGTTTTTTCTGTGCCCGAAATTACATGCATTCTGGACAGGTTTTTTCAGCATTATGTACTCCATATTTGGAGTGCAGTTGACGCCATGCCCACTGATCGCTATATTTGGGGTTACCAATGAGTCGGTATCACTGAGTTCTGCACACAAAGATGTTTTGGCTTTCTCATCTTTGTTGGCCAGACGTTGCATACTTCTGCACTGGAAAGCAATAGGATGTCCTTCCATCTCTCGGTGGTTTAAAGATTTGATGTTCTTTCTTAAGTTGGAGAAAATAAAATATACGCTGAGGGGTTCTACTGACACTTTTTTTTGCAGGTGGCAACCTGTTATTTCCTATTTTAGGGGAATACGGGTGTTACCTGATTAAAGATCCAAATTGGTCAAAACCGGACTGTATGCGTAACCTTTCTTTTGTTTCTTCAGTTGTTTAAACGGGGATGTGGGGTGTGTGTGCGTGCGCATGTGTGTGTGTGTGTGTCTGGGGGTTTGTTTGTGTTTTGGGGGGTGGGGGTGTTTGCTCTTTGTTTGAAAAGGAAAAATGGAGAATTTCTGTTTACATTTTTGTATCTGTGATTGTTGATTTTTTAATAAAAAGAATTGAAAAAAAAAAAAAAAAACTCTATAGGTCAAAAAAGAAGCCATATCTAAACATGATCCAGAAGCGCAGGCGTTTTCTCTGGGCCAAGGCTCATTTTAAATGGACTGTTGCAAAGTGGAAAACTGTTATGTGGTCAGATGAATCAAAATTTGAAGTTCTTTTTGGAAAACTGGGCGCCATGGCATCCAGACTAAAGAGGACCAGGACAACCTAAGTTATTATCAGCACTCAGTTCAGAAGCCTGCATCTCTGATGGTATGGGGTTACATGAGTGCGTGTGGCATGGGCAGCTTACACATCTGGAAAGGCACCATCAATGCTGAAAGGTATATCCAAGTTCTAGAACAACATATGCTCCCATCCAAACGTTGTCTCTTTCAGGAAAGACCTTGCATTTTTCAACATGACAATGCCAGACCACATACTGCATCAATTACAACATCATGGCTGCGTAGAAGAAAATATTTTTTACCCATAGAAAACATTTGCTGCATCATAAAGAAGAAGATGCGACAAAGAAGACCTAAGACAGTTAAGCATCTAGAAGCCTGTATAAGACAAGAATAGAACAACGTTCCTATTCCTAAACTTGAGCAACTTGTCTCCTCAGTCCTGAGACATTTGCAGACTGCATTCATTGCATTCTGTTTTTATTCACAATTTGTACAGTGTCCTAACTTTTTTGGAATCGGGTTTGTGGACAGAACAATGGAGTCGGGGAATTCAAGGGGGGGTGGAGTGTGTCTGATAGTAAACAACAACTGGTGCAACAGTTTGAGCATTGTTCCTCTTTCACGCTCTTGCACACCAAATCTGGAACTACTGACCATCAAATGTAGCCCCTTCTTTGTACCTCTGGAATTCAGCACGGTCAAAGTCAGACCTTTTAGTACTTTCTTTTTAAAGATGAATTAGGGATTTTGAGAAAAGTTAAGGCTTTTGCAAAAAAAATCCAATGCTTTGTGCTGTTTGTACGCATTGTTTTGAGAAATGGTTTTTGCAAATTTAAAGGATAATTCGAGTAACGCTCCAAAGTAACTGAGAAAAACTGTAACATATTTTGATCAGCAGGATAACAACTGATAATGTAGGAAATAGTAAACACTTGTACACAATCAATTTGTGTACACAATCAATTTGTGTACAATCAATTTCATCTAGAGGCCGAACTAGAGGCGACATGCAGGGGTCTGGTGAAAAATTCTCTCCCAGAAACGAATCATTTGACTCGTTAGCTTTATTAATGTTTTTTGTGTTTTGAGAAACACTGGGGCTGTAGCCTTTATTAAATTTGTGAGAGGAGTGTAAAGGGAGGGTGTGTGTGGTGACACTGCTTCTGCACTTATTCTCACATCCTTCTCCACTGGAATGGGGAAACGCACTCCGGACAACACGAGGACAAGTAAAGCCTGTGGAGAACAGAGATTGGCCCTCACCGGCAAAGATGGCTGACCTCGCTAAAAGAGAACCTGGGGTGGGGCCGCTCTGCTGAGCCGGTGGTTTCCCGCAGGGTTTGTTAGTTCTGCCAGTGTAGTGGGAATGACGTCCCACAGCAGGAGCGTTAGGCAGCCACACAGAGGGTCAAGTCAAGTCAAGTCAAGTCAAGTCAAGTTTATTTGTATAGCGCTTTTCACAACAGACATTGTCTCAAAGCAGCTTTACAGAAATCAACAGTCAAGGTTAGAACTAACATGAGTACTGGAGTATAAGATTATAAGTAAATGTTCTTTCTACAGTCTTTGGTATAAAAGTAGGAGCTACTGAGCTCAACATTTGTGATCATCATAGATCCAGCATCAGCCTCTCCATGCCAGAGCCTTTAAACACTCCAGGAGGTCCAATGCCACACATGTAGTGGGATCCAATTGGCACTCGTACATCTGTAGATGGTTCGGGATGTTTGCGAGCTCGGCATCTACTTCTCAATGATCACCCATAGGTTCATAATCTTCACGAGGTGGGACGTGACTGGAGCTGGCCAAACCTCAGAAAGCCTCGGGATGGGGAGAGAAAGAGAAGCAGTGGAGAGGAATTAGCGTAGCTGCTGTTCATGATATTAACAGCACAAGTTGATAATGTGCATGTGATCAGATGTTCTGGAGCACAAGATTATGATGTGATGTGTGTTATGTGTAGGCTTTGCTAAAAAGATACGTTTTTAATCTGCACTTAAAGTCTGGTGCGGCAGCGGCTTCCTAGGAAGACACAATTTGGAAGCCTCGTCCTCCTTCTTTGTATCATCGCAGCACTGCTGCATTAGCGCAACGGCCGGGCCAAAAAGAGCCTGACCAGGCTCAACAGACTCACCTGTGATGCTACGCTTCCCACAATCAGGGAGACTGGATAGATTGAGCCACAGCATGCGTTCTCCGACCACCGATAAAGTCATAGAGCAACCGTTTGCTTGGACAGCTTGACGGGCATTGCGGAGAACAAGGTCAATAACCGTGACGATCTCCTTCCAGAGAACGGGCGACGGCGACCCTTTCTCCGGTTGTTGACTCCGGTCAAGTAGTCGTTCGGCCTGATATGCAGACGCAGCGAGGAGACATTGAAAGCTCGAATTGAAAGTGATGGGTTAAAGTGTCTGGCGATAGAAGGTTTGATAACAAGGGGTCACCCATGCCGAGACTCACCATATCCTTAACTTCAAGCCCCGCAAGACCGTGTTTTAGATCGAGCGGATCCCCCCAACAATATTTCATGTGTTTCGCACATGCAGGGAGGACGGAAAGAAGCTGCTTTCTCGGGCCAGGAGGTCCCAGAAGCTTACCGTCATATATGTCTCTCTCCTGATCTGAAACATTCAGGAGAGCCAGCCACTCGATACTGAGGCGCACGGCAGCGTGTTCACAAAGCTCCAGCAGTACTAATTGAGGCAGGGCGGAGCGAGCCTGAGGGGCCGCAGATGACGGGATGGCCTCCTCGTCATCTGAGCCGTCGAGGAGGTCTGCCTCGCCCTCATCCCCGAAACCGGTCGGCCCGTCTGGGAAACGGTTATCAGCGCTAGACAATGGCTACAGTTCTCCGGGAGGTCGATAGCTTTCTGCGCATGCTTGAGCCCCAAAGAAGTGATGGGAATCCCTTGGCAGCGATGAGTGCGCCGCACGCGGCCGGGCAGGCTCGCGATGGGTTGTCCACCGGTGTAGCCAGTGGCGCTTTAGAAAGCGCTATGAAAAAAATTTCAAAGAAAAAGAAGTAGGCGGCAGCCTATAGAAAAAAGGTACGAGCGTGGGCGTCTTGGGAAAGCTAACCTGGATGTGGACGAGCACGTCCGGCGGAGGCTAATCAGAACATATGTCCTCCTGAAGACAAAAAGTGCAGTCCAAGAACCAGGGAGCTGTGAGGTAGGACAGCAGAAGTGGCGAGAAGCGAATGTTAACTGAGAAAAGGTAGTGCTGACTTGGTGCAATTGAATGCCTCTGCAGATGTCAGGTACGGATGCCCTTCCCATAAGTGGATCTCGAACACGAGCTGATGAAAGAGAACACAAAATAGTGCCGCCAGTAAACCTGTTGTATATTGCACACTGTTTTGTGTAAAAGAGTACAGTGAACATTGTAATTAAACTGAAATATGAGCAAAATGCTGTGCAAAAACGTCATGTAAACAGTTTGTAGTAATGAAGTGATGTAATATGAGTGATGCTGAAGAGATGGAGGTGTGAAGTGAGTACGATTGTGTGTTTGAGTCCTGGTTGTACAGAACATTTGTGTGTGTGTGTGTGTGTGTGTGTGTGTGTGTGTGTGTGTGTGTGTGTGTGTGTGTGTGTGTCTGGTTCAGTTCAGTTTTGTGTTGAGAAGCCTGATGGTTTGAGTACGGTGGCCGAGAAGTGCAAAAACATTAACAAATCTGAAAACAAATGAACAAATCCGCGAACACATTAAAAAATCCGAAAACAAATTAACAAACGCAAAACCAAAATAACAAATCCGAAAATACATTAACAAATCCGAGTACACAACGACAAGTCAGACAAACCGGAACAGGTAGGTATAGTTTGTGAATGGAAAACTTACCGATCATTGGACGAGACACCTGTTATTCAAAATATACAGGTATAAAATCTTATAACTTTGTTTCTTGTACATGTGTAAAGTTCTTCTTTTACTTTAAACTTTTTTTATATTTCGATCACCGAATCTTTAAATATAAGAAAAATAACAAAAGTAAACATTCGCAAGCAAAGAGGAAATTTGCCATATTCTTTTTTCCTTTGTCTCTAAGGTTGCTCTGTCACTTGTGAAGTGTGATTGGCAATTATGCTTCAGACCATCTCACAATATCTCCTGCCCTTTATCTCCACAATCATAAATGGGTCCTTAACATCTGGCTATGTGCCAACTACCTTCAAGCAAGTCAAGTTTATTTCTATTGCGCTTTTCACAACAGACATTGTCTCGAAGCAGCTTTACAGAATTTTAACAGTTAAGGTGAACGATGTGTATTTATCCCTGATGAGCAGCCATGGCAACTCTGGCAAGGAAAAACTCCCTTAGATGTTATGAGGAAGAAACCTTGAGAGGAACCAGACTCAAAAAGGGGAACCTCATCCTCATTTGGGTGATATCAAGAGTGTGATTATAGTCTTTAAACAATACAGAACATTGGAGAGTGAGAACTAACATGAGCACTGGAATGAAAGATTATGAGTAATGTTCTTTCTACAGTCTTTTACTCATTTTTGGTTATAAAACTAGGAGCTACTGAGCAACTTATAAAATGGATTAAAATTTGCAATCATCATAGATCCAACACCAGCTTCTCCATGCCAGAGCCTTTAAACACTCAAGGAGGTCCAGTGTCCAAACTACACATAAAGTGGGATCCAATTGCCACTGATACGTCTCTAGATGGTTCGGGATGTTTGCGGAGTCGGCATCTACTTCTTTAAAGGTCCACAATCTTCATAAGATGGGACGTGACTGGAGCTGGCCAACCTCAGGATGCCTCGGGATGGGTAGAGAAAGAGAAGCAGTGGAGAGAAATTAGCATAGCTGCTGTTCATGATATTAACAGCACAAGTTGATAATGTGCATGTGATCAGATGTTCTGGAGCACAAGGTTATGATGTGATGTGTGTTATGTTTAGGCTTTGCTAAAAAGATACACTTTCTTTTTTTTTTTTTTTTATAATTTCTCACTAAAACTAAAATCTTCGACATAAATGGGAGATTTGAATCTGTAAGATCTGTAATTTGATAGTGTGTTTGGATCCAAATTAGGTTTCTTAATTAGAGGCTTAATAACTGCTAAATTGAGGGGTTTAGGGACGTGACCTAAAGATAGTGAGGAGTTAATAATATTGAGAAGAGGCTCACCAGCTGTATGTAACACTTCTTTCAATAGTTTAGTTGGAATAGGATGTAATTGACATGTTGTTGATTTAGCTTTGGTATTAACATCATACAGCTGTGCCAAATCAAACGTGCGGAGGATCCGCTGTGGCGACCCCTAACGGGAGAAGCCGAAAAGAAAGTTATTAACATCATACAGCTCTTCCTGTCTTATACATGTAAAACAGTGTAGTTGTGGAGTTTTAGGTGACATTGTGTCAGGAGATGCTGTCAGAGGCTGGACCTCCACAATTGTTTTTCTAATACTAGACATTTTTCCAATGAAGAAATTCATAAAATCCTCACTACTAAACTGTGATGGAACACATTTTTCAGATACCTGATTTGTTGTTAGTTTAGCTGCTGTGCTGAAAAGGAACCTGGGATTATTTTTGTTGTTTCCTATGAGTTTGCTCAGGTGCTCAGCTCTAGCAGCTTCTACCGCCTGTCTGTAGCTGAGCATACTGTCTTTATACGCAATTCTAAATACCCCTAATTTAGTTTTGCTCAATTTTTTTTTTTTCCCGATTACGGGCTGTTCTCTTAAGGGCATGCATATGACTATTATAACATGGTGCAGGTGTTTTTTCTCTAACCTTTTTTAACCGGATGGGGGCAACGGTGTCTAATGTGCTAGTGAGGATAGGGCCTATGTTGTTAGCCATTTCTTCAAGGTTGTTAGCATTTATGGCTTTAGTGAGAAATTGAAATAAATCAGGCAGGTTATTTATGAATCTGTCTTTAGTGGTCGGAACAATAGTCCTTCCAGGTCGATAACATGGTGAAACACGGCTAATATCAAATCAAATCAAATTTTATTTGTCACATACACATACATACAGAGTACGACATGCAGTGAAATGCTTTATACAACTGTCCCGCATGGGAATAGGATAGGGAGAAAAAGAAAACAAAGAATAATAACGCAGATAAATAAAGAGTATAAACTATGTAAAAAATATAAAATATATATAGATATATATATGAGGAACAAAGTGTATATACAAGGTACGCTTATGACAATAAACAATAATCACATAAGGTGGTTGATGTGATTGTCCTTAGAGTGACCGTGTGCGGAGTGTTGGGGTATAAAGTGCACTGTGCTATGCCAGTCCAGAGTTACAGTGACAGTCAAGTGTCGTAGTGTCGTGGAGAGAGTGGACCAGTTTTTAGATCCTGTGTGTTTCCGGGTTCAGACTATGAATGGCCTGTGGGAAGAAGCTCCTCCTCACTCTCTGTGTTTGCTTTCAGGGAGTGGAAGCATTTCCCTGAACACAACAAAGAAAAGAGTCCATTATTGGGATGGCTGAGGTCCTTCACAATCTCCCTAGCTCTGGTCCGGCACCACGTGCTGTAGATATCCTGCAGGTTAGGGAGCTCGGTGTGGATGGTACATTCAGCTGAACGCACCACCCACTGGAGGACTCCACCATTTCTTCAGGTTCTTAACCTCCTTTAGGTAGGCCGTCTTGTCGTTGTTGGAGATCAGGCCCACCACAACAGTGTCGTCAACAAACTTGATGATGGTGGTGGAGTTGGAAGAGGCCACACAGTCGTATGTGTACAGTGAGTACTGCAGAGGGCTTAGAACACAACCCTGGGGAGCTCCAGTGCTGAGGATGAGGGTGGATGAGATGTGTTTTCCAACCCGTATGATTTGTGGTCTGTCTGTCAGGAAGTTAGAGATCCATTTACACAGAGTCCCAGGACCTCCAACTTAGAGGGGAGTGTGGAGGGAATTATTGTGTTAAATGCCGAACTGTAGTCCACAAACGGCATCTTTGTATAATACTAATATGCTCTACCGGTAGTGTGTACAGTATGTGGTATTGGTCTTTGATGTCATCACTCTGAGGTAAAATATCTATATCAGTGATGTCTGCTCCATGGGATATTATTAAGTCTAGTGTGTGGTTAAAACGATGAGTTGGTCTGGTGATGTTTTGTTTAACCCCAAAAGAGTTGAATAAGTCCACAAATGATAGTCCTAGGGCATCGTTTGCATCATCTACATGTATATTCAAATCTCCTACAAGCAGCACTTTAGCTAAATTGATCAAAAGGTCTGAAAGTAAATTCTTAAAGAAAATCAGCATATGGCCCTGGGGGTCTGTACATGGTGGCCAGAGGAAGAGATAGTAGGGGTTTCCTATGTATCAAGTCAAGTCAAGTTTATTTCTATAGCGCTTTTCTCAACAGACATTGTCTCAAAGCAGTTTTACAGAAATCAACAGTCAAGGTAAATGGTGTGCATTTATCCCTGATGAGCAAGTCATGGCGACTGTGGCAAGGAAAAACTCTCTTAGATGTTATAAGGGAGGAAACTCAAAAGGGGAACTAATCCTCATTTGGGTGACATCATAAATTTGTTGAGTTTGATCATAAATCTTTCAACAATACAGAACACTGGCGAGTGAGAACTAACATGAGTACTGGAGTATAAGATTATAAGTAAATGTTCTTTCTACAGTCTTTGGTATAAAAGTAGGAGCTACTGAGCTCAACATTTGTGATCATCACAGATCCAGCAACAGCTTCTCCATGCCAGAGCCTTTAAACACTCCAGGAGGACCAATGTCAAAACTCCACACATGTAGTGGGATCCAATTGGCACTGGTACGTCTCTAGATGGTTCAGGATGTTTGCGAGTTCGGCATCTACTTTTTTAAAGTCCATAATTTTCACGAGGTAAGACGTGACTGGAGCTGGCCAAACCTTAGGAAGCCTCGGGATGGGGAGAGAAAGAGAAGCAGTGGAGAGCAATTAGCGTAGCCGCTGTTCATGATATTAATAGCACAAGTTGATAATGTGCATGTGATCAGATGTTCTGGAGCACAAGGTTATGATGTGAGACGTATGTTATGTGAAGGCTTTGCTAAAAAGATATGTTTTTAATCTGCACTTAAACTGGGAGAGTGTGTCTGAGCCCCGAACACTGTCAGGAAGACTATTCCAAAGTTTAGGAGCTAAATGTGAGAATGATCTACCACCTTTAGAGGACTTTGCTATTCTAGGAACTACTAGAAGCCCAGAGTTTTGAGATCTCAGGGAGCATGACGGATTGTAGCATGTTAAAAGACTGGAGACAATTTTCTGACAATTTTTTCTGACGCAGCATCTCTTTCCCTCGGAGGCAATAATGTTTACATACGTAACCTGAAGACGATACTGCTGTGGGTGTGGTGGGAAGGATTGGGTGCAGTCAGTGTTCCGATTAATTTCAAAGGTTTTTAATAGGGTTGAGATCCGATCGCTATAGCAGGAGATCTTCCACTCCAACCCATGTAAAGCATATCTTCATGTAGTTGACTCTGTGGACAGGGGCATTGTCATGCTGGAACAAGCGAAGGGAAAATTCAATGCATCCAAAAGTATCCTATACAACTGTGGGCCTCCAACTATGCACTAGCTTGAAAAAGAACCACATATGGCTGGAAGCCTCTACTGTTGTCCATATAATGTATTAAAATTGTCTGCACTTGTATACACATCTGCTTGTTTGAATATAAACCTTACATTTAGTCATTTTGGGATTAGCTCATATTTTGTGTGTTAAAAACACACCACAGTCCACTGTCCTTTTTTGAGTTAACCTTTTTTAAATTTCCTTACAATTTAATTTGTAAAGTAGGTTAAAAGAATTTGTAAAAAGAAACTTGTAGTTTGCATGTGTGCGACACTAGAAGAAGTTTCTTAAAAACACAGAGGTATAACATTTCTCAACACTCTTCAAAAATCAGGTATGTTCCAATATTTTGCTGTAATATATATACTTGCTAATTTGTCATTTTTGTTACTACGATGTTCATAGAGCTTTTCTACAGTAAATATCTGAATAGTATTTGGAAAACCTAATGTGACTACATTAAACCATAAATTCAATGTATTGGAAATAATCTGTTTTCATGCAGCATGTTGATTTCTATTGTGTTACATCTGTTTTTGTTTTGCCGTATTTATTTTAGTATTATTTCTTCTGTCAGAGTACTGTAGTGACCTGTCCTATGGTTATCAGTATTTATAACATAATCACACAGGTAATGCAGATGCTAAACAACAAAACTCATTTGCTGCTATTACCACATAGTGAAAATGCTTTTCACACTTAATTTTCAACTTAATATTACAGGGTATCTGGTTTGGGAATTGTATTTAAGGCATTTATAATCTTTTTAATAACATGTAGAATAAAATTAAAAGCACACTATACCACCAATTACCATCCATATATAATATATTAAAAAGAGCAAATAAACTAAAAAAAAAAAAGGACTAAAGGTTTAAGTGCTAGCCATGTAAAATTGTAGCTTTGCCAGAATTATGAGATCCCATCCTTAAGTTTAGTAGCTTGTTTTTCCTGACTGCATGCATGTACATTGTCAGTGATGAGCTGACTTTCAAATGTTTTTTGTGCTGTGTGGTTTCCAAGGATTGTATACAAACAGTTCAAGCAAAATAATGAATCCCAGATCACTAAGATTCCAGAAGTTTTAAGTTTAGCAGGGTGGCACTACTCCTTTTTCCTCCCACACCTTTCTAAAAGAGCTGCAGTCCTGATATATGTACTGATATAATCCTGTGCATTATTTTATTGAGCACAGACGTCTCTGTATTAAATTTTTTCCAATATTAGGTAAGAAATATTCCATACCCCAGCTTTTTAACCCAGTACATCTACATAACCATCCCTATGAAACAACCCTTTAGCTAATTCTTTTACATTCCGCCTGTGATTTGAGACAGGCCCAGAGGATCTGCGGTAGGCTTTGACGTCTCTGTATTTCTTAAGTCAGCCTGGAGACAATGGCAGGGAGACCACCATGCAGTGGCGGCCCGTGCATTTGGTACCTGGGCCTTCAGTGTTGACTTACCAGAATCACGTCGCAATTATAGAAACCATCAATACAATACAAAAACACAATATAACAACGTGTGGCATTACAGAGAGAGAGGCATTTTGCATATGGAGGGTCCATACCATTTTTACTAAAACAAGCTCCAAACCTCTACACTACAACCACAACTGTGGCACCTACATCACCTGGAGCAGTTCAGAGTCAATATTGTCTAATAACATGACAAAAACATAAAAAACTCACCATACACATACTATACTCTTACTGTACTCTTCCTTCAGAATCACTCCTACACCATTTATCTTTTCATCCACCCCATGATAAAAGAGTTTAAACACCTCCAATGTTCCTGGCCTTACTCCCATTTCACGTGGTCTCCTGAACACAAAACATATCTTCCTTTCTCCTCTCCATCCTATCAGCTCCCTCTCTCCCTTTACCCATCATAGTACCAACATTTAAAGTACCAACCTGAACCTCCACTCTCCTCCACTTCTCCTCTTCCTGCTGTCTCTGTAGACGTCTTCCTCCTCTCCTTCTCCTCCTCCAGCTTAGTTGTGGCTGGAAAATGCCATAAATAAAAAAATATGTAAATCTTACTATTTATTGAGGAACCTGCAATAAAATTAAGGTTGTTATCCAACCAACGAAGCAAGCAAAAGTCTTTAAAATTTGCTTCTCTCTGATTGCTCGTCAGGGAATGTGTGATTTGCATGTTATTTTACTTTAATGCATATGTAAATTTAGATCCCTAATAAGTAATCTAGAGGAAGCAGTAGCAAGGACAATTTGCCTGAGTTGACATGCAAAAGAAAGTCTGAGAGGAACTCTAGGTGACACCAGATTAGTATCATTATGAATCGTTTCTCGCTCACGACTGTATACTATAAAGTCAAACAGTACAAATTCAAAGAGTTTTGATCAGTTTCTTCCTGTTTATTTTCCTTTTAGAGACTAATCATTTTGCCTGCTGCTTTGGTTTGATTTTTGGAAATCTTCTGAGGTAACAAGAGGGTCTAAGAATTGGTAAATAACCATGTACTTTCTGCTTAAGCACAGTGCCACTTTTGGTACAATGTAAGACACTGTATATACTTGATACTTGACACAATGCAAACACTGACAACATTCCTCAACGTTGAGATTAATAAACAATGGTCAAGAGACCACACACTTGCTAACACAAATCATGTTTAGGTGTGTGATCCTTATCATTTGCTTCCTTTTGCTCTGCTTCCCATTCAGAAAATGACAATTGGCCATGTCCCTGATGCCACATACCCCCACCACCCGACACAGCCATCGGTGTCCATAGTTTGTGAACCACCTTGAACTTAAATAGATGAAGTGCCAGATACCACAAGTGATCTGCATATTGGTCTCTTTCAGCCCAAACAGAGAGTGACCCATCCCAGCAGATAGTATGATGAACCTCATTTAATTGTCAGATATTTCTTTTAGTTAAGGCTCTCCCATATCAAACACTTGATGTACAGATGTACAAATGATGTACAGCACAGGGCTCTCTCCCCCCCCCCCCACCACCACCAGGAAACATGGCTCCCAGGACATGCATTGACCTGTAAGTCAGACCAAGAAGTCAGGGGAAAGTAAGAGTGGTTCACCCTAGAGTGCAGCTTTTACCTGCATGAAAGACCCCCCCCTTTTTGCGTCTGCCCGATGCAGAGCTGATTTTGACAGACCCGGTAACACCTCCCCAGCCATCGCAGCTCACCACCCAAATTGCTTAATACTGATGCAGAAAGATGAAATGCTGCCCAATCAATTCCCAGAATTAGCAGACGGGTGAGGCAGGGATAGTGATAGTGATGGCCACTTATAGATATTCCTGTATCTCCATGCACACACCTCACCTACACATGCTGAATTCAAAGTCCTGCACTGAACAAGGCTTTGATGTATGGTGGACACAGCCTGAATCCACCAAAGTACAGTGTGTACCCCCTTCAAGCCTTCAGTACCCACAGGCTGGCCCAGGATCTCCTCCCATTAATGGGTTGTAAGTATCAACGACCTGCAGGGGAGAGAGCACAGACACAGGGAGGAAAATAGAAGGAGGGGTAGAACCCGTGGCTGGACGACCAGGTTTGGGGAATTCGTCCCCATTTCCACGGTGTGGGAACAGGAGGCTGCATGAATATCTTAAGTAAAGCCTACGTGCTTCGACAAGAGGACAGACGACAAGTTCACCAGAGAACTAGCTTTATTTTGAGACTTCACTTCTCAGTAATGAAATTCAATTGCACACATCTACACACATACAGTAGCTCCACTTGTGTCTGCTCTTACATCCCCTTTATCATCTCACCACACACTGCAAGAGATCACACACTTGTTAATAGTTATTATTTATGTTAATCATGTTAACATGATTTGGTGCTTTGCAAACCCCTGATTACCTTTTCAAGGACAGGACCCTTAGTCATGTTATTCTGGTAGTTTTGATATATTGTGGTAGCCAAACTGTATAATTATGGATAATGTAATGCATGCAGTTTTTACCAGTAACACTTTAGCTTTTTAATAAATTATTTTATTTTAATTTATGTATTTTTATTTTTACTTGGTTTTATATATACTTTTTAGTGAGTTTCCCAACAACATCTGCTATGGGTCAGCATCTTTTCATCATCCTGTTTTGCACAGGTAAGAGAAAATATTTGTGTGTGTGTGTGTGTGTGTGTGTGTGTGTGTGTGTGTGTGTGTGTGTGTGTGTGTGTGTGTGTGCATAATAGCTTACCACATTAAATTAGCAACACATAATTATGTTTAAATGTTATTGGAGCTGTTCAGTGGTGATTGATAGTTAAACTTTATTTTAATTAAAACATTTCTCCCTTAGCATGAAGAACAGCTTTACACACTTTTAGCATCCAGACAGTTTGTTTCTCCAACATTCAGCTGAAATACTTTGCCATGCCTCTTGTAAAACTTCCCAAAGTTGTTCTAGTTGGAGATTTCTGACTTTGCGATCCAGTTAATCTCAAAGCAGTTCAGTAGGATTTAGGTGCAGTGACTGTCCAGGCCATCCCATGATAGATATCACTCCAACTGTTTGCTCTCTAAATAATGCTTACAGAGCTCAGACGTACACTTCAGCTCATCGTCTTTTTGTATGGTGAAGTCGGTTACAATGAGCCGCAGCCCAGACAGAATTGCATGGTGTTGAAGCATGGAATGGTAGCCATGTTGGTTCAGGATTACTTTCACTTTCTGGAATAAGTCTCTAACTTTCCCTGCTCTGAAACAACCCCAAACCATTAAGCTTTGACTGTTGGCAAAAATAATCACATTTGTATTCATTTGTCCACAAACCTTTCTTCCGGTCATTTACTGTCCAATCTTGTGTGTTTTTGTCTTTAATCAAATATGTTACATACAAACGAAAGGAACGTGTGTGTGTCTCAAAAACCATAAAAGACGTATTTAGTGTTTCCAAACTTTTGACAACCAATATATTTATAATTACAAGTTTAGGGAAATGTTTTTAGAACACTGCATTGAATTAATTAATGAAACACTTAGTATGTTTCTCCCAGAGCCAACAGCACAAAACCAATAATACTTTTCTCCACAGGAATCGCCCCTTTCGTCTCGTCTGTCTCTAATTTCAGGTATTATTTAGTCCAGGAGCAGAAAACATGGAGTGATGCTCAGGCTTACTGCCAGGCAACACATACCGATCTGGCTATCATCAAAACTAACGAGGACCTGATCCAAATTCAAGATGAAGCAAACAGACAACAATTCATTTCCACAGCTTGGATTGGACTGTACAATGATGTCAATAGTTGGCGCTGGTCACTTGGAAATAAGCCACTAGGAAATATGAAAAGATGGGCTTCCGGCCAGCCTAGTAACATTGGTGGAAAGCAAAACTGTGGTACAATAATTACTCAAGGTTGGGATGATAGAGACTGTACAGATATGAACCCATTTGTATGCTTTGATGGTGAGAGCAGTTCCTTTTTCAGGAGTGAATGTTGTCATAAATGTGCTAATACAGTAAATGGTAAAATCTGAGTTGTTTATTGGTAAACTTTATCTAAACCAATGTGTGTGTGCTTTGCTCTATTTTTAAGATATTCTTATTTCTGAGACTTACTTTTAATGCTGTTTTAATGGGTGTAATGGTGTAACTTGTTTTATTTCAATTCTCACAGAAACGAAAAATAGCTCTGACAGATACATTTACAACTCTAAAAAGATAACATGGATAGAAGCTCAGAGTTACTGTAGAGAGAATTACACAGATCTGGCCATCACAAACAATGAAACAGAATACACACTTATACATGATATGGCAACCCCTTTGCAATCGTTCACCTGGATTGGTCTGTTCAGAGACTCCTGGAAGTGGATTGACCAAACGCCTCTCTCCCTCGTCCCTTGGAAGACTGGAAAACCTGATAATATCCTAAAAAATGAAAATTGCGGGTTTTTGTATCAAAATCAACTCGAGGATGCACTGTGCTCTGACTTAAGGCCTTTTTTCTGCTGCGATGGTGAACAGAATTTTTTCTTTCTTATGTCTATAAACAAATTGACATTGCATTTAGTATATCTGTTTAATTGTTTCTTTGTGTGTTTCTATGTGCCGTTTGATTCAGTCATGAAAAAACAACAAACGGTAAAGGTGAAGGTCCAGTCTAATCAGGACGTGAATGAATTCAAGACAGAAATCTTGGAGCAGGTGGGTCTCATCCTCCACAAGACCCCCTCTTACAATTATCTTCTTCATTACTACACCCAGAACAAGACAGACATGGTTCAGCTAGCCTCTTCCTCAGATCATGAAGCATTTACACTGTATAGTAATTAGAATCTGACTTGTGTTTTTGGATCATTTCAACAATTTTTACATGAGATTATTGTTTTCTCCTGAAATATTATAGTAATATAAGTTGTATTATTTAGATTAAGCTAAACCTGGTGGAAGATGGGATGGCAGGAAACATCACGGTGAAATGGAGTGTGCAACCAGATGGAGCGGTGTTTCACAAGGAGAATGCAGAAAATAATAATGCCTGAGTCGAAGATAAATGTATTCCATAAGTAAGAAATCTGGGATAAAAAGGGAAATTGGAATGATGGGAAAACTTCTACACTTTCTTTTTCTGATAATGCTGTAGACTATAGTTATATAGTTCTGTCTTGATGTCACCCAAATGAGGATGGGTTCCCCTTTTGAGTCTGGTTCCTCTCAAGGTTTCGTCCTCATAACATCTAAAGGAGTTTTTCCTTGCCACAGTCGCCATTACGCAATAGAAATAAACTTGACTAAAGTTTGGTTTATACAGTTTATTTCTTTACTTGAATTGTAGTTAACAATCAGTGGTTTTCAAACTATTGGACACACATTGGACAGTGTCAAAATTGGACAAGCCGTGGTGATGATGGTGAAATTTAAGATGGCATGTGAAAGAATTTTTCAGAGAACCAGACTCAAAATGCAACTGTTGTTCTTCTCTGTGAAAATTGTTAATAGAATTTTGAATAATTGTAGAATGATTTAAATGATGAAACTGAATAGATTATGTTGTGCACTACCACTTTGCTTCATTTTATTTATTATATATTAGAGTTTGACTTGTAAAGTTCAACACTGTTTCCTGTAAGTGTCCAGTGCCTGTCAAAATTGTGAAAACTACTAGTCTTGATTTTTAAGAAATGCATAAATGTTCCTTTTGTCTATCTGCCACAATCTAGGTTGCATTTAGCAGTAGGATGATTCCCTTTGACCAAACAAATATATAAATGTCCAGATGTTCCACTTTCTTTTATTTAAAAATTCCTACCTTAGCATGAATAACAACTTCACACACTCTCAGCATCCGGACAGTTCATTTCTCCAAATAAATACTTTGTTATGCCTCTTGTAATACTTGCCAAATGTTTTTACCTCGTTTGTTGCACTGAAACAAAACTGTATGTGTATATAAAAACACAAAAAGTAGCAGGATTTATTTGAGATAATGTGGATGATAAAAAAATTACTGGTTAAACCCATTAGCATGTCTCTGTCTTTTTTTTTTTTGTAGTACAAACCCGATTCCAAATAAGTTGGGACACTGTACAAATTGTGAATCAAAAAGGAATGCAATAATTTACAAATCTTATAAACTTATATTTAATTCACTATAGAATATAGATAACATTTAGAATGTTTAAAGTGAGACATTTTGAAATGTCATGCCAAATATTAGCTCATTTTGGATTTCATGAGAGCTACACATTCCAAAAAAGTTGGGACAGGTAGCAATAAGAGGCCGGAAAAGTTAAATGTACATATAAGGAACAGCTGGAGGACAAATTTGCAACTTATTAGGTCAATTGGCAACATGATTGGGTATATTAAGAGCCTCTCGGAGTGGCAGTGTCTCTCAGAAGTCAAGAAGGGCAGAAGATCACGAATTCCCCCAATGCTGCGGTGAAAAATAGTGGAGCAATATCAGAAAGGAGTTTCTCAGAGAAAAATTGCAAAGAGTTTGAAGTTATCATCATCTACAGTGCATAATATCATCCACAGATTCAGAGAATCTGGAACAATCTCTGTGCGTAAGGGTCAAGGCCGGAAAACCATACTGGATGCCCATGATCTTCGGGCCCTTAGACGGCACTGCGTCACATACAGGAATGCTACTGTAATGGAAATCACAACATGGGCTCAGGAATATTTCCAGAAAACATTATCGGTGAACACAATCCACCGTGCCATTCGCCGTCGCCGGGCTAAAACTCTATAGGTCAAAAAAGAAGCCATATCTAAACATGATCCAGAAGCGCAGGCGTTTTCTCTGGGCCAAGGCTCATTTTAAATGGACTGTTGCAAAGTGGAAAACTGTTATGTGGTCAGACGAATCAATATTTGAAGTTCTTTTTGGAAAACTGGGGCGCCATGGCATCCAGACTAAAGAGGACCAGGACAACCTAAGTTATTATCAGCACTCAGTTCAGAAGCCTGCATCTCTGATGGTATGGGGTTACATGAGTGCGTGTGGCATGGGCAGCTTACACATCTGGAAAGACACTATCAATGCTGAAAGGTATATCCAAGTTCTAGAACAACATATGCTCCCATCCAGACGTTGTCTCTTTCAGGGAAGACCTTGCATTTTTCAACATGACAATGCCAGACCACATACTGCATCAATTACAACATCATGGCTGCGTAGAAGAAAATATTTTTTACCCATAGAAAACATTTGCCGCATCATAAAGAAGAAGATGCGACAAAGAAGACCTAAGGCAGTTAAGCATCTAGAAGCCTGTATAAGACAAGAATAGAACAACGTTCCTATTCCTAAACTTGAGCAACTTGTCTTCTCAGTCCTGAGACATTTGCAGACTGCATTCATTGCATTCTGTTTTTATTCACAATTTGTACAGTGTCCTAACTTTTTTGGAATCGGGTTTGTGGACAGAACAATGGAGTCGGGGAATTCAAGGGGGGGTGGAGTGTGTCTGATAGTAAACAACAACTGGTGCAACAGTTTGAGCATTGTTCCTCTTTCACGCTCTTGCACACCAAATCTGGAAGTACTGACCATCAAATTTAGCCCCTTCTTTGTACCTCTGGAATTCAGCACGGTCAAAGTCAGACCTTTTAGTACTTTCTTTTTAAAGATGAATTAAGGATTTTGAGAAAAGTTAAGGCTTTTGCAAAAAAAATCCAATGCTTTGTGCTGTTTGTACGCATTGTTTTGAGAAATGGTTTTTGCAAATTTAAAGGATAATTCGAGAAACGCTCCAAAGTAACTGAGAAAAACTGTAACATATTTTGATCAGCAGGATAACAACTGATAATGTAGGAAATAGTAAACACTTGTACACAATCAATTAAATGAATGTACCAAAGCGTTCACAATTTGAGCAAAGCATCGAGAAATGCTTTTATGACGTCATGTTGTGGAGTTTTGAGAATTTCATATCTGATCTGAGAAACGCCCCAAAGCACTGAGGAAAACTGCTATCACATAGATGTTAATTGATAATAAAGCTGAATGTAACCACTAGATGGCAGTATTACAGCACACAAAACCTTCAACTTTCCTTTCTTTCTTTGTCTTTCTTTCTTTCTTTCTTTCTTTCTTTCTTTCTTTCTTTCTTTCTTTCTTTCTTTCTTTCTTTCTTCTTATATGGAAAAAAGCGTCGCTCAGATCGATCGAGCAAAACCAATTGTTCTGTTTTATTGAACGTACAAGAGAGCCGTGTGATAGCATTCTGAAATTGTAATTCCTCAAATGTTTGTTCTGAGATCCAGAATAGGACGGAGAGAACCATCCTTTTTCGGGACCAGGAAATAGCGAGAGTAAAAACCCTGATTGCTTAGATGCTGGGCCACAACTTGAACCGCCCCCTTCTCGAGAAGGGATGAGATTTCGTCTTTCAGAATGTGAGCGGAGCTTTCGTCTGTATGGGACAATACAACTCTTCTCTGACAAACTGAAGTCTGCAACCCCTCGTGACTGTGTGAATCACCCAATCAGGAGCTGAAACATACAGCCAGCCTGTCACATGACTCCCAAGCATCCCTACGCAGCCTGCTGGACTGCAGAGAGCCAATCCGGCCGGATCGCTCATTGATGGTGCAATGGCCCCATCTAGAGGCCGAACTAGAGGCGACATGCAGGGGTCTGGTGAAAAATTCTCTCCCAGAAACGAATCATTTGACTCGTTAGCTTTATTAATGTTTTTTGTGTTTTGAGAAACACTGGGGCTGTAGCCTTTATTAAATTTGTGAGAGGAGTGTAAAGGGAGGGTGTGTGTGTGGTGACACTGCTTCTGCACTTATTCTCACATCCTTCTCCACTGGAATGGGGAAACGCACTCCGGACGACACGAGGACAAGTAAAGCCTGTGCAGAACAGAGATTGGCCCTCACCGGCAAAGATGGCTGACCTCGCTAAAAGAGAACCTGGAGTGGGGCCGCTCTGCTGAGCCGGTGGTTTCCCGCGGGGTTTGTTAGTTCTGCCAGTGTAGTGGGAATGACGTCCCACAGCAGGAGCGTTAGGCAGCCGCACAGAGGGTCAAGTCAAGTCAAGTCAAGTCAAGTCAAGTTTATTTGTATAGCGCTTTTCACAACAGACATTGTCTCAAAGCAGCTTTACAGAAATCAACAGTCAAGGTTAGAACTAACATGAGTACTGGAGTATAAGATTATAAGTAAATGTTCTTTCTACAGTCTTTGGTATAAAAGTAGGAGCTACTGAGCTCAACATTTGTGATCATCATAGATCCAGCATCAGCTTCTCCATGCCAGATCCTTTAAACACTCCAGGAGGTCCAATGCCACACATGTAGTGGGATCCAATTGGCACTCGTACATCTGTAGATGGTTCGGGATGTTTGCGAGTTCGGCATCTACTTCTCCATGATCACCCATAGGTTCATAATCTTCACGAGGTGGGACGTGACTGGAGCTGGCCAAACCTCAGAAAGCCTCGGGATGGGGAGAGAAAGAGAAGCAGTGGAGAGGAATTAGCGTAGCTGCTGTTCATGATATTAACAGCACAAGTTGATAATGTGCATGTGATCAGATGTTCTGGAGCACAAGATTATGATGTGATGTGTGTTATGTGTAGGCTTTGCTAAAAAGATACGTTTTTAATCTGCACTTAAAGTCTGGTGCGGCAGCGGCTTCCTAGGAAGACACAATTTGGAAGCCTCGTCCTCCTTCTTTTTATCATCGCAGCACTGCTGCATTAGCGCAACGGCCGGGCCAAAAAGAGCCTGACCAGGCTCAACAGACTCACCTGTGATGCTACGCTTCCCACAATCAGGGAGACTGGATAGATTGAGCCACAGCATGCGTTCTCCGACCACCGATAAAGTCATAGAGCAACCGTTTGCTTGGACAGCTTGACGGGCATTGCGGAGAACAAGGTCAATAACCGTGACGATCTCCTTCCAGAGAACGGGCGATGGCGACCCTTTCTCCGGTTGTTGACTCCGGTCAAGTAGTCGTTCGGCCTGATATGCAGACGCAGCGAGGAGACATTGAAAGCTCAAATTGAAAGTGATGGGTTAAAGTGTCTGGCGATAGAAGGTTTGATAACAAGGGGTCACCCATGCCGAGACTCACCATATCCTTAACTTCAAGCCCCGCAAGACCGTGTTTTAGATCGAGCGGATCCCCCCAACAATATTTCATGTGTTTCGCACATGCAGGGAGGACGGAAAGAAGCTGCTTTCTCGGGCCAGGAGGTCCCAGAAGCTTACCGTCATATATGTCTCTCTCCTGATCCGAAACATTCAGGAGAGCCAGCCACTCGATACTGAGGCGCACGGCAGCGTGTTCACAAAGCTCCAGCAGTACTAATTGAGGCAGGGCGGAGCGAGCCTGAGGGGCCGCAGATGACGGGATGGCCTCCTCGTCATCTGAGCCGTCGAGGAGGTCTGCCTCGCCCTCATCCCCGAAACTGGTCGGCCCGTCTGGGAAACGGTTATCGGCCGGCAGCAAATCCTCGAACGGGGACAGGCACAGATCAGTTTGAGGAAGCTGCACCGTGGGAGGCCCCCGGGTGCACAGCGGCGTCGCCTTTTTCCCCCATCTGAGTCAGACAACTCAAAGGCGACACAATGCGAATCAGCCGTTTTGAGCCTGCGACGCAGGAGCTTTTTTGGGAGCGCTAGACAATGGCTACAGTTCTCCGGGAGGTCGATAGCTTTCTGCGCATGCTTGAGCCCCAATGCAGACAACGCAGAAGTGATGGGAATCCCTTGGCAGCGATGAGTGCGCCGCACGCGGCCGGGCAGGCTCGCAATGGGTTGTCCACCGGTGTAGCCAGTGGCGCTTTAGAAAGCGCTATGAAAAAAATTACAAAGAAAAAGAAGTAGGCGGCAGCCTATAGAAAAAAGGTACGAGCGTGGGTGTCTTGGGAAAGTTAACCTGGCTGAAGACGAGCACGTCCGGCGGAGGCTAATCAGAACATATGTCCTCCTGAAGACAAAAAGTGCAGTCCAAGAACCAGGGAGCTGTGAGGTAGGACAGCAGAAGTGGCGAGAAGCGAATGTTAACTGAGAAAAGGTAGTGCTGACTTGGTGCAATTGAATGCTTCTGCAGATGTCAGGTACGGATGCCCTTCCCATAAGTGGATCTCGAACACGAGCTGATGAAAGAGAACACAAAATAGTGCCGCCAGTAAACCTGTTGTATATTGCACACTGTTTTGTGTAAAAGAGTACAGTGAACATTGAAATTAAACTGAAATATGAGCAAAATGCTGTGCAAAAACGTCATGTAAACAGTTTGTAGTAATGAAGTGATGTAATATGAGTGATGCTGAAGAGATGGAGGTGTGAAGTGAGTACGATTGTGTGTTTGAGTCCTGGTTGTACAGAACATTTGTGTGTGTGTGTGTGTGTGTGTGTGTGTGTGTGTGTGTGTGTGTGTGTGTCTGGTTCAGTTCAGTTTTGTGTTGAGAAGCCTGATGGCTTGAGTACGGTGGCCGAGAAGTGCAAAAACATTAACAAATCTGAAAACAAATGAACAAATCCGCGAACACATTAAAAAATCCGAAAACAAATTAACAAACGCAAAACCAAAATAACAAATCCGAAAATACATTAACAAATCCGAGTACACAACGACAAGTCAGACAAACCGGAACAGGTAGGTATAGTTTGTGAATGGAAAACTTACCGATCATTGGACGAGACACCTGTTATTCAAAATATACAGGTATAAAATCTTATAACTTTGTTTCTTGTACATGTGTAAAGTTCTTCTTTTACTTTAAACTTTTTTTATATTTCGATCACCGAATCTTTAAATATAAGAAAAATAACAAAAGTAAACATTCGCAAGCAAAGAGGAAATTTGCCATATTCTTTTTTCCTTTGTCTCTAAGGTTGCTCTGTCACTTGTGAAGTGTGATTGGCAATTATGCTTCAGACCATCTCACAATATCTCCTGCCCTTTATCTCCACAATCATAAATGGGTCCTTAACATCTGGCTATGTGCCAACTACCTTCAAGCAAGTCAAGTTTATTTCTATTGCGCTTTTCACAACAGACATTGTCTCGAAGCAGCTTTACAGAATTTTAACAGTTAAGGTGAACGATGTGTATTTATCCCTGATGAGCAGCCATGGCAACTCTGGCAAGGAAAAACTCCCTTAGATGTTATGAGGAAGAAACCTTGAGAGGAACCAGACTCAAAAAGGGGAACCTCATCCTCATTTGGGTGATATCAAGAGTGTGATTATAGTCTTTAAACAATACAGAACATTGGAGAGTGAGAACTAACATGAGCACTGGAATGAAAGATTATGAGTAATGTTCTTTCTACAGTCTTTTACTCATTTTTGGTTATAAAACTAGGAGCTACTGAGCAACTTATAAAATGGATTAACATTTGCAATCATCATAGATCCAACACCAGCTTCTCCATGCCAGAGCCTTTAAACACTCAAGGAGGTCCAGTGTCCAAACTACACATAAAGTGGGATCCAATTGCCACTGATACGTCTCTAGATGGTTCGGGATGTTTGCGGAGTTGGCATCTACTTCTTTAAAGGTCCACAATCTTCATAAGATGGGACGTGACTGGAGCTGGCCAACCTCAGGATGCCTCGGGATGGGTAGAGAAAGAGAAGCAGTGGAGAGAAATTAGCATAGCTGCTGTTCATGATATTAACAGCACAAGTTGATAATGTGCATGTGATCAGATGTTCTGGAGCACAAGGTTATGATGTGATGTGTGTTATGTGTAGGCTTTGCTAAAAAGATACACTTTCTTTTTTTTTTTTTTTATAATTTCTCACTAAAACTAAAATCTTCGACATAAATGGGAGATTTGAATCTGTAAGATCTGTAATTTGATAGTGTGTTTGGATCCAAATTAGGTTTCTTAATTAGAGGCTTAATAACTGCTAAATTGAGGGGTTTAGGGACGTGACCTAAAGATAGTGAGGAGTTAATAATATTGAGAAGAGGCTCACCAGCTGTATGTAACACTTCTTTCAATAGTTTAGTTGGAATAGGATGTAATTGACATGTTGTTGATTTAGCTTTGGTATTAACATCATACAGCTCTTCCTGTCTTATACATGTAAAACAGTGTAGTTGTGGAGTTTTAGGTGACATTGTGTCAGGAGATGCTGTCAGAGGCTGGACCTCCACAATTGTTTTTCTAATACTAGACATTTTTCCAATGAAGAAATTCATAAAATCCTCACTACTAAACTGTGATGGAACACATTTTTCAGATACCTGATTTGTTGTTAGTTTAGCTGCTGTGCTGAAAAGGAACCTGGGATTATTTTTGTTGTTTCCTATGAGTTTGCTCAGGTGCTCAGCTCTAGCAGCTTCTACCGCCTGTCTGTAGCTGAGCATACTGTCTTTATACGCAATTCTAAATACCCCTAATTTAGTTTTGCTCAATTTTTTTTTTCCCGATTACGGGCTGTTCTCTTAAGGGCATGCATATGACTATTATAACATGGTGCAGGTGTTTTTTCTCTAACCTTTTTTAACCGGATGGGGGCAACGGTGTCTAATGTGCTAGTGAGGATAGGGCCTATGTTGTTAGCCATTTCTTCAAGGTTGTTAGCATTTATGGCTTTAGTGAGAAATTGAAATAAATCAGGCAGGTTATTTATGAATCTGTCTTTAGTGGTCGGAACAATAGTCCTTCCAGGTCGATAACATGGTGAAACACGGCTAATATCAAATCAAATCAAATTTTATTTGTCACATACACATACATACAGAGTACGACATGCAGTGAAATGCTTTATACAACTGTCCCGCATGGGAATAGGATAGGGAGAAAAAGAAAACAAAGAATAATAACGCAGATAAATAAAGAGCATAAACTATGTAAAAAAATATTAAATATATATTGATATATATATGAGGAACAAAGTGTATATACAAGGTACGCTTATGACAATAAACAATAATCACATAAGGTGGTTGATGTGATTGTCCTTAGAGTGACCGTGTGCGGAGTGTTGGGGTATAAAGTGCACTGTGCTATGCCAGTCCAGAGTTAAAGTGACAGTCAAGTGTCGTAGTGTCGTGGAGAGAGTGGACCAGTTTTTAGATCCTGTGTGTTTCCGGGTTCAGACTATGAATGGCCTGTGGGAAGAAGCTCCTCCTCACTCTCTCTGAGTTTGCTTTCAGGGAGTGGAAGCATTTCCCTGAACACAACAAAGAAAAGAGTCCATTATTGGGATGGCTGAGGTCCTTCACAATCTCCCTAGCTCTGGTCCGGCACCACGTGCTGTAGATATCCTGCAGGTTAGGGAGCTCGGTGTGGATGGTACATTCAGCTGAACGCACCACCCACTGGAGGACTCCACCATTTCTTCAGGTTCTTAACCTCCTTTAGGTAGGCCGTCTTGTCGTTGTTGGAGATCAGGCCCACCACAACAGTGTCGTCAACAAACTTTATGATGGTGGTGGAGTTGGAAGAGGCCACACAGTCGTATGTGTACAGTGAGTAAGGCAGAGGGCTTAGAACACAACCCTGGGGAGCTCCAGTGCTGAGGATGAGGGTGGATGAGATGTGTTTTCCAACCCGTATGATTTGTGGTCTGTCTGTCAGGAAGTTAGAGATCCATTTACACAGAGTCCCAGGACCTCCAACGTAGAGGGGAGTGTGGAGGGAATTATTGTGTTAAATGCCGAACTGTAGTCCACAAACGGCATCTTTGTATAATACTAATATGCTCTACCGGTAGTGTGTACAGTATGTGGTATTGGTCTTTGATGTCATCACTCTGAGGTAAAATATCTATATCAGTGATGTCTGCTCCATGGGATATTATTAAGTCTAGTGTGTGGTTAAAACGATGAGTTGGTCTGGTGATGTTTTGTTTAACCCCAGAAGAGTTGAATAAGTCCACAAATGATAGTCCTAGGGCATCGTTTGCATCATCTACATGTATATTCAAATCTCCTACAAGCAGCACTTTAGCTAAATTAATCAAAAGGTCTGAAAGTAAATTCTTAAAGAAAATCAGCATATGGCCCTGGGGGTCTGTACATGGTGGCCAGAGGAAGAGATAGTAGGGGTTTCCTATGTATCAAGTCAAGTCAAGTTTATTTCTATAGTGCTTTTCACAACAGACATTGTCTCAAAGCAGCTTTACAGAAATCAACAGTCAAGGTAAATGGTGTGCATTTATCCCTGATGAGCAAGTCATGGCGACTGTGGCAAGGAAAAACTTCCTTAGATGTTATAAGGGAGGAAACTCAAAAGGGGAACCCATCCTCATTTGGGTGACATCATAAATTTGTTGAGTTTGATCATAAATCTTTCAACAATACAGAACACTGGCGAGTGAGAACTAACATGAGTACTGGAGTATAAGATTATAAGTAAATGTTCTTTCTACAGTCTTTGGTATAAAAGTAGGAGCTACTGAGCTCAACATTTGTGATCATCACAGATCCAGCAACAGCTTCTCCATGCCAGAGCCTTTAAACACTCCAGGAGGACCAATGTCAAAACTCCACACATGTAGTGGGATCCAATTGGCACTGGTACGTCTCTAGATGGTTCAGGATGTTTGCGAGTTCGGCATCTACTTTTTTAAAGTCCATAATTTTTACGAGGTAAGACGTGACTGGAGCTGGCCAAACCTTAGGAAGCCTCGGGATGGGGAGAGAAAGAGAAGCAGTGGAGAGCAATTAGCGTAGCTGCTGTTCATGATATTAATAGCACAAGTTAATAATGTGCATGTGATCAGATGTTCTGGAGCACAAGGTTATGATGTGAGACGTATGTTATGTGTAGGCTTTGCTAAAAAGATATGTTTTTAATCTGCACTTAAACTGGGAGAGTGTGTCTGAGCCCCGAACACTGTCAGGAAGACTATTCCAAAGTTTAGGAGCTAAATGTGAGAATGATCTACCACCTTTAGAGGACTTTGCTATTCTAGGAACTACTAGAAGCCCAGAGTTTTGAGATCTCAGGGAGCGTGACGGATTGTAGCATGTTAAAAGACTGGAGACAATTTTCTGACAATTTTTTCTGACGCAGCATCTCTTTCCCTCGGAGGCAATAATGTTTACATACGTAACCTGAAGACGATACTGCTGTGGGTGTGGTGAGAAGGATTGGGTGCAGTCAGTGTTCCGATTAATTTCAAAGGTTTTTAATAGGGTTGAGATCCGATCGCTATAGCAGGAGATCTTCCACTCCAACCCATGTAAAGCATATCTTCATGTAGTTGACTCTGTGGACAGGGGCATTGTCATGCTGGAACAAGCGAAGGGAAAATTCAATGCATCCAAAAGTATCCTATACAACTGTGGGCCTCCAACTATGCACTAGCTTGAAAAAGAACCACATATGGCTGGAAGCCTCTACTGTTGTCCATATAATGTATTAAAATTGTCTGCACTTGTATACACATCTGCTTGTTTGAATATAAACCTTACATTTAGTCATTTTGGGATTAGCTCATATTTTGTGTGTTAAAAACACACCACAGTCCACTGTCCTTTTTTGAGTTAACCTTTTTTAAATTTCCTTACAATTTAATTTGTAAAGTAGGTTAAAAGAATTTGTAAAAAGAAACTTGTAGTTTGCATGTGTGCGACACTAGAAGAAGTTTCTTAAAAACACAGAGGTATAACATTTCTCAACACTCTTCAAAAATCAGGTATGTTCCAATATTTTGCTGTAATATATATACTTGCTAATTTGTCATTTTTGTTACTACGATGTTCATAGAGCTTTTCTACAGTAAATATCTGAATAGTATTTGGAAAACCTAATGTGACTACATTAAACCATAAATTCAATGTATTGGAAATAATCTGTTTTCATGCAGCATGTTGATTTCTATTGTGTTACATCTGTTTTTGTTTTGCCGTATTTATTTTAGTATTATTTCTTCTGTCAGAGTACTGTAGTGACCTGTCCTATGGTTATCAGTATTTATAACATAATCACACAGGTAATGCAGATGCTAAACAACAAAACTCATTTGCTGCTATTACCACATAGTGAAAATGCTTTTCACACTTAATTTTCAACTTAATATTACAGGGTATCTGGTTTGGGAATTGTATTTAAGGCATTTATAATCTTTTTAATAACATGTAGAATAAAATTAAAAGCACACTATACCACCAATTACCATCCATATATAATATATTAAAAAGAGCAAATAAACTAAAAAAAAAAAAGGACTAAAGGTTTAAGTGCTAGCCATGTAAAATTGTAGCTTTGCCAGAATTATGAGATCCCATCCTTAAGTTTAGTAGCTTGTTTTTCCTGACTGCATGCATGTACATTGTCAGTGATGAGCTGACTTTCAAATGTTTTTTGTGCTGTGTGGTTTCCAAGGATTGTATACAAACAGTTCAAGCAAAATAATGAATCCCAGATCACTAAGATTCCAGAAGTTTTAAGTTTAGCAGGGTGGCACTACTCCTTTTTCCTCCCACACCTTTCTAAAAGAGCTGCAGTCCTGATATATGTACTGATATAATCCTGTGCATTATTTTATTGAGCACAGACGTCTCTGTATTAAATTTTTTCCAATATTAGGTAAGAAATATTCCATACCCCAGCTTTTTAACCCAGTACATCTACATAACCATCCCTATGAAACAACCCTTTAGCTAATTCTTTTACATTCCGCCTGTGATTTGAGACAGGCCCAGAGGATCTGCGGTAGGCTTTGACGTCTCTGTATTTCTTAAGTCAGCCTGGAGACAATGGCAGGGAGACCACCATGCAGTGGCGGCCCGTGCATTTGGTACCTGGGCCTTCAGTGTTGACTTACCAGAATCACGTCGCAATTATAGAAACCATCAATACAATACAAAAACACAATATAACAACGTGTGGCATTACAGAGAGAGAGGCATTTTGCATATGGAGGGTCCATACCATTTTTACTAAAACAAGCTCCAAACCTCTACACTACAACCACAACTGTGGCACCTACATCACCTGGAGCAGTTCAGAGTCAATATTGTCTAATAACATGACAAAAACATAAAAAACTCACCATACACATACTATACTCTTACTGTACTCTTCCTTCAGAATCACTCCTACACCATTTATCTTTTCATCCACCCCATGATAAAAGAGTTTAAACACCTCCAATGTTCCTGGCCTTACTCCCATTTCACGTGGTCTCCTGAACACAAAACATATCTTCCTTTCTCCTCTCCATCCTATCAGCTCCCTCTCTCCCTTTACCCATCATAGTACCAACATTTAAAGTACCAACCTGAACCTCCACTCTCCTCCACTTCTCCTCTTCCTGCTGTCTCTGTAGACGTCTTCCTCCTCTCCTTCTCCTCCTCCAGCTTAGTTGTGGCTGGAAAATGCCATAAATAAAAAAATATGTAAATCTTACTATTTATTGAGGAACCTGCAATAAAATTAAGGTTGTTATCCAACCAACGAAGCAAGCAAAAGTCTTTAAAATTTGCTTCTCTCTGATTGCTCGTCAGGGAATGTGTGATTTGCATGTTATTTTACTTTAATGCATATGTAAATTTAGATCCCTAATAAGTAATCTAGAGGAAGCAGTAGCAAGGACAATTTGCCTGAGTTGACATGCAAAAGAAAGTCTGAGAGGAACTCTAGGTGACACCAGATTAGTATCATTATGAATCGTTTCTCGCTCACGACTGTATACTATAAAGTCAAACAGTACAAATTCAAAGAGTTTTGATCAGTTTCTTCCTGTTTATTTTCCTTTTAGAGACTAATCATTTTGCCTGCTGCTTTGGTTTGATTTTTGGAAATCTTCTGAGGTAACAAGAGGGTCTAAGAATTGGTAAATAACCATGTACTTTCTGCTTAAGCACAGTGCCACTTTTGGTACAATGTAAGACACTGTATATACTTGATACTTGACACAATGCAAACACTGACAACATTCCTCAACGTTGAGATTAATAAACAATGGTCAAGAGACCACACACTTGCTAACACAAATCATGTTTAGGTGTGTGATCCTTATCATTTGCTTCCTTTTGCTCTGCTTCCCATTCAGAAAATGACAATTGGCCATGTCCCTGATGCCACATACCCCCACCACCCGACACAGCCATCGGTGTCCATAGTTTGTGAACCACCTTGAACTTAAATAGATGAAGTGCCAGATACCACAAGTGATCTGCATATTGGTCTCTTTCAGCCCAAACAGAGAGTGACCCATCCCAGCAGATAGTATGATGAACCTCATTTAATTGTCAGATATTTCTTTTAGTTAAGGCTCTCCCATATCAAACACTTGATGTACAGATGTACAAATGATGTACAGCACAGGGCTCTTCCCCCCCCCCCCACCACCACCACCAGGAAACATGGCTCCCAGGACATGCATTGACCTGTAAGTCAGACCAAGAAGTCAGGGGAAAGTAAGAGTGGTTCACCCTAGAGTGCAGCTTTTACCTGCATGAAAGACCCCCCCCTTTTTGCGTCTGCCCGATGCAGAGCTGATTTTGACAGACCCGGTAACACCTCCCCAGCCATCGCAGCTCACCACCCAAATTGCTTAATACTGATGCAGAAAGATGAAATGCTGCCCAATCAATTCCCAGAATTAGCAGACGGGTGAGGCAGGGATAGTGATAGTGATGGCCACTTATAGATATTCCTGTATCTCCATGCACACACCTCACCTACACATGCTGAATTCAAAGTCCTGCACTGAACAAGGCTTTGATGTATGGTGGACACAGCCTGAATCCACCAAAGTACAGTGTGTACCCCCTTCAAGCCTTCAGTACCCACAGGCTGGCCCAGGATCTCCTCCCATTAATGGGTTGTAAGTATCAACGACCTGCAGGGGAGAGAGCACAGACACAGGGAGGAAAATAGAAGGAGGGGTAGAACCCGTGGCTGGACGACCAGGTTTGGGGAATTCGTCCCCATTTCCACGGTGTGGGAACAGGAGGCTGCATGAATATCTTAAGTAAAGCCTACGTGCTTCGACAAGAGGACAGACGACAAGTTCACCAGAGAACTAGCTTTATTTTGAGACTTCACTTCTCAGTAATGAAATTCAATTGCACACATCTACACACATACAGTAGCTCCACTTGTGTCTGCTCTTACATCCCCTTTATCATCTCACCACACACTGCAAGAGATCACACACTTGTTAATAGTTATTATTTATGTTAATCATGTTAACATGATTTGGTGCTTTGCAAACCCCTGATTACCTTTTCAAGGACAGGACCCTTAGTCATGTTATTCTGGTAGTTTTGATATATTGTGGTAGCCAAACTGTATAATTATGGATAATGTAATGCATGCAGTTTTTACCAGTAACACTTTAGCTTTTTAATAAATTATTTTATTTTAATTTATGTATTTTTATTTTTACTTGGTTTTATATATACTTTTTAGTGAGTTTCCCAACAACATCTGCTATGGGTCAGCATCTTTTCATCATCCTGTTTTGCACAGGTAAGAGAAAATATTTGTGTGTGTGTGTGTGTGTGTGTGTGTGTGTGTGTGTGTGTGTGTGTGTGTGTGTGTGTGTGTGTGCATAATAGCTTACCACATTAAATTAGCAACACATAATTATGTTTAAATGTTATTGGAGCTGTTCAGTGGTGATTGATAGTTAAACTTTATTTTAATTAAAAAATTTCTCCCTTAGCATGAAGAACAGCTTTACACACTTTTAGCATCCAGACAGTTTGTTTCTCCAACATTCAGCTGAAATACTTTGCCATGCCTCTTGTAAAACTTCCCAAAGTTGTTCTAGTTGGAGATTTCTGACTTTGCGATCCAGTTAATCTCAAAGCAGTTCAGTAGGATTTAGGTGCAGTGACTGTCCAGGCCATCCCATGATAGATATCACTCCAACTGTTTGCTCTCGAAATAATGCTTACAGAGCTCAGACGTACACTTCAGCTCATCGTCTTTTTGTATGGTGAAGTCGGTTACAATGAGCCGCAGCCCAGACAGAATTGCATGGTGTTGAAGCATGGAATGGTAGCCATGTTGGTTCAGGATTACTTTCACTTTCTGGAATAAGTCTCTAACTTTCCCTGCTCTGAAACAACCCCAAACCATTAAGCTTTGACTGTTGGCAAAAATAATCACATTTGTATTCATTTGTCCACAAACCTTTCTTCCGGTCATTTACTGTCCAATCTTGTGTGTTTTTGTCTTTAATCAAATATGTTACATACAAATGAAAGGAACGTGTGTGTGTCTCAAAAACCATAAATGACATATTTAGTGTTTCCAAACTTTTGACAACCAATATATTTATAATTACAAGTTTAGGGAAATGTTTTTAGAACACTGCATTGAATTAATTAATGAAACACTTAGTATGTTTCTCCCAGAGCCAACAGCACAAAACCAATAATACTTTTCTCCACAGGAATCGCCCCTTTCGTCTCGTCTGTCTCTAATTTCAGGTATTATTTAGTCCAGGAGCAGAAAACATGGAGTGATGCTCAGGCTTACTGCCAGGCAACACATACCGATCTGGCTATCATCAAAACTAACGACGACCTGATCCAAATTCAAGATGAAGCAAACAGACAACAATTCATTTCCACAGCTTGGATTGGACTGTACAATGATGTCAATAGTTGGCGCTGGTCACTTGGAAATAAGCCACTAGGAAATATGAAAAGATGGGCTTCCGGCCAGCCTAGTAACATTGGTGGAAAGCAAAACTGTGGTACAATAATTACTCAAGGTTGGGATGATAGAGACTGTACAGATATGAACCCATTTGTATGCTTTGATGGTGAGAGCAGTTCCTTTTTCAGGAGTGAATGTTGTCATAAATGTGCTAATACAGTAAATGGTAAAATCTGAGTTGTTTATTGGTAAACTTTATCTAAACCAATGTGTGTGTGCTTTGCTCTATTTTTAAGATATTCTTATTTCTGAGACTTACTTTTAATGCTGTTTTAATGGGTGTAATGGTGTAACTTGTTTTATTTCAATTCTCACAGAAACGAAAAATAGCTCTGACAGATACATTTACAACTCTAAAAAGATAACATGGATAGAAGCTCAGAGTTACTGTAGAGAGAATTACACAGATCTGGCCATCACAAGCAATGAAACAGAATACACACTTATACATGATATGGCAACCCCTTTGCAATCGTTCACCTGGATTGGTCTGTTCAGAGACTCCTGGAAGTGGATTGACCAAACGCCTCTCTCCCTCGTCCCTTGGAAGACTGGAAAACCTGATAATATCCTAAAAAATGAAAATTGCGGGTTTTTGTATCAAAATCAACTCGAGGATGCACTGTGCTCTGACTTAAGGCCTTTTTTCTGCTGCGATGGTGAACAGAATTTTTTCTTTCTTATGTCTATAAACAAATTGACATTGCATTTAGTATATCTGTTTAATTGTTTCTTTGTGTGTGTTTCTATGTGCCGTTTGATTCAGTCATGAAAAAACAACAAACGGTAAAGGTGAAGGTCCAGTCTAATCAGGACGTGAATGAATTCAAGACAGAAATCTTGGAGCAGGTGGGTCTCATCCTCCACAAGACCCCCTCTTACAATTATCTTCTTCATTACTACACCCAGAACAAGACAGACATGGTTCAGCTAGCCTCTTCCTCAGATCATGAAGCATTTACACTGTATAGTAATTAGAATCTGACTTGTGTTTTTGGATCATTTCAACAATTTTTACATGAGATTATTGTTTTCTCCTGAAATATTATAGTAATATAAGTTGTATTATTTAGATTAAGCTAAACCTGGTGGAAGATGGGATGGCAGGAAACATCACGGTGAAATGGAGTGTGCAACCAGATGGAGCGGTGTTTCACAAGGAGAATGCAGAAAATAATAATGCCTGAGTCGAAGATAAATGTATTCCATAAGTAAGAAATCTGGGATAAAAAGGGAAATTGGAATGATGGGAAAACTTCTACACTTTCTTTTTCTGATAATGCTGTAGACTATAGTTATATAGTTCTGTCTTGATGTCACCCAAATGAGGATGGGTTCCCCTTTTGAGTCTGGTTCCTCTCAAGGTTTCGTCCTCATAACATCTAAAGGAGTTTTTCCTTGCCACAGTCGCCATTACGCAATAGAAATAAACTTGACTAAAGTTTGGTTTATACAGTTTATTTCTTTACTTGAATTGTAGTTAACAATCAGTGGTTTTCAAACTATTGGACACACATTGGACAGTGTCAAAATTGGACAAGCCGTGGTGATGATGGTGAAATTTAAGATGGCATGTGAAAGAATTTTTCAGAGAACCAGACTCAAAATGCAACTGTTGTTCTTCTCTGTGAAAATTGTTAATAGAATTTTGAATAATTGTAGAATGATTTAAATGATGAAACTGAATAGATTATGTTGTGCACTACCACTTTGCTTCATTTTATTTATTATATATTAGAGTTTGACTTGTAAAGTTCAACACTGTTTCCTGTAAGTGTCCAGTGCCTGTCAAAATTGTGAAAACTACTAGTCTTGATTTTTAAGAAATGCATAAATGTTCCTTTTGTCTATCTGCCACAATCTAGGTTGCATTTAGCAGTAGGATGATTCCCTTTGACCAAACAAATATATAAATGTCCAGATGTTCCACTTTCTTTTATTTAAAAATTCCTACCTTAGCATGAATAACAACTTCACACACTCTCAGCATCCGGACAGTTCATTTCTCCAAATAAATACTTTGTTATGCCTCTTGTAATACTTGCCAAATGTTTTTACCTCGTTTGTTGCACTGAAACAAAACTGTATGTGTATATAAAAACACAAAAAGTAGCAGGATTTATTTGAGATAATGTGGATGATAAAAAAATTACTGGTTAAACCCATTAGCATGTCTCTGTCTTTTTTTTTTTTGTAGTACAAACCCGATTCCAAATAAGTTGGGACACTGTACAAATTGTGAATCAAAAAGGAATGCAATAATTTACAAATCTTATAAACTTATATTTAATTCACTATAGAATATAGATAACATTTAGAATGTTTAAAGTGAGACATTTTGAAATGTCATGCCAAATATTAGCTCATTTTGGATTTCATGAGAGCTACACATTCCAAAAAAGTTGGGACAGGTAGCAATAAGAGGCCGGAAAAGTTAAATGTACATATAAGGAACAGCTGGAAGACAAATTTGCAATTTATTAGGTCAATTGGCAACATGATTGGGTATATTAAGAGCCTCTCGGAGTGGCAGTGTCTCTCAGAAGTCAAGAAGGGCAGAAGATCACGAATTCCCCCAATGCTGCGGTGAAAAATAGTGGAGCAATATCAGAAAGGAGTTTCTCAGAGAAAAATTGCAAAGAGTTTGAAGTTATCATCATCTACAGTGCATAATATCATCCACAGATTCAGAGAATCTGGAACAATCTCTGTGCGTAAGGGTCAAGGCCGGAAAACCATACTGGATGCCCATGATCTTCGGGCCCTTAGACGGCACTGCGTCACATACAGGAATGCTACTGTAATGGAAATCACAACATGGGCTCAGGAATATTTCCAGAAAACATTATCGGTGAACACAATCCACCGTGCCATTCGCCGTCGCCGGGCTAAAACTCTATAGGTCAAAAAAGAAGCCATATCTAAACATGATCCAGAAGCGCAGGCGTTTTCTCTGGGCCAAGGCTCATTTTAAATGGACTGTTGCAAAGTGGAAAACTGTTATGTGGTCAGACGAATCAATATTTGAAGTTCTTTTTGGAAAACTGGGGCGCCATGGCATCCAGACTAAAGAGGACCAGGACAACCTAAGTTATTATCAGCACTCAGTTCAGAAGCCTGCATCTCTGATGGTATGGGGTTACATGAGTGCGTGTGGCATGGGCAGCTTACACATCTGGAAAGACACTATCAATGCTGAAAGGTATATCCAAGTTCTAGAACAACATATGCTCCCATCCAGACGTTGTCTCTTTCAGGGAAGACCTTGCATTTTTCAACATGACAATGCCAGACCACATACTGCATCAATTACAACATCATGGCTGCGTAGAAGAAAATATTTTTTACCCATAGAAAACATTTGCCGCATCATAAAGAAGAAGATGCGACAAAGAAGACCTAAGGCAGTTAAGCATCTAGAAGCCTGTATAAGACAAGAATAGAACAACGTTCCTATTCCTAAACTTGAGCAACTTGTCTTCTCAGTCCTGAGACATTTGCAGACTGCATTCATTGCATTCTGTTTTTATTCACAATTTGTACAGTGTCCTAACTTTTTTGGAATCGGGTTTGTGGACAGAACAATGGAGTCGGGGAATTCAAGGGGGGGTGGAGTGTGTCTGATAGTAAACAACAACTGGTGCAACAGTTTGAGCATTGTTCCTCTTTCACGCTCTTGCACACCAGATCTGGAAGTACTGACCATCAAATTTAGCCCCTTCTTTGTACCTCTGGAATTCAGCACGGTCAAAGTCAGACCTTTTAGTACTTTCTTTTTAAAGATGAATTAAGGATTTTGAGAAAAGTTAAGGCTTTTGCAAAAAAAATCCAATGCTTTGTGCTGTTTGTACGCATTGTTTTGAGAAATGGTTTTTGCAAATTTAAAGGATAATTCGAGAAACGCTCCAAAGTAACTGAGAAAAACTGTAACATATTTTGATCAGCAGGATAACAACTGATAATGTAGGAAATAGTAAACACTTGTACACAATCAATTAAATGAATGTACCAAAGCGTTCACAATTTGAGCAAAGCATCGAGAAATGCTTTTATGACGTCATGTTGTGGAGTTTTGAGAATTTCATATCTGATCTGAGAAACGCCCCAAAGCACTGAGGAAAACTGCTATCACATAGATGTTAATTGATAATAAAGCTGAATGTAACCACTAGATGGCAGTATTACAGCACACAAAACCTTCAACTTTCCTTTCTTTCTTTGTCTTTCTTTCTTTCTTTCTTTCTTTCTTTCTTTCTTTCTTTCTTTCTTTCTTTCTTTCTTTCTTCTTATATGGAAAAAAGCGTCGCTCAGATCGATCGAGCAAAACCAATTGTTCTGTTTTATTGAACGTACAAGAGAGCCGTGTGATAGCATTCTGAAATTGTAATTCCTCAAATGTTTGTTCTGAGATCCAGAATAGGACGGAGAGAACCATCCTTTTTCGGGACCAGGAAATAGCAAGAGTAAAAACCCTGATTGCTTAGATGCTGGGCCACAACTTGAACCGCCCCCTTCTCGAGAAGGGATGAGATTTCGTCTTTCAGAATGTGAGCGGAGCTTTCGTCTGTATGGGACAATACAACTCTTCTCTGACAAACTGAAGTCTGCAACCCCTCGTGACTGTGTGAATCACCCAATCAGGAGCTGAAACATACAGCCAGCCTGTCACATGACTCCCAAGCATCCCTACGCAGCCTGCTGGACTGCAGAGAGCCAATCCGGCCGGATCGCTCATTGATGGTGCAATGGCCCCATCTAGAGGCCGAACTAGAGGCGACATGCAGGGGTCTGGTGAAAAATTCTCTCCCAGAAACGAATCATTTGACTCGTTAGCTTTATTAATGTTTTTTGTGTTTTGAGAAACACTGGGGCTGTAGCCTTTATTAAATTTGTGAGAGGAGTGTAAAGGGAGGGTGTGTGTGTGGTGACACTGCTTCTGCACTTATTCTCACATCCTTCTCCACTGGAATGGGGAAACGCACTCCGGACGACACGAGGACAAGTAAAGCCTGTGCAGAACAGAGATTGGCCCTCACCGGCAAAGATGGCTGACCTCGCTAAAAGAGAACCTGGAGTGGGGCCGCTCTGCTGAGCCGGTGGTTTCCCGCGGGGTTTGTTAGTTCTGCCAGTGTAGTGGGAATGACGTCCCACAGCAGGAGCGTTAGGCAGCCGCACAGAGGGTCAAGTCAAGTCAAGTCAAGTCAAGTCAAGTTTATTTGTATAGCGCTTTTCACAACAGACATTGTCTCAAAGCAGCTTTACAGAAATCAACAGTCAAGGTTAGAACTAACATGAGTACTGGAGTATAAGATTATAAGTAAATGTTCTTTCTACAGTCTTTGGTATAAAAGTAGGAGCTACTGAGCTCAACATTTGTGATCATCATAGATCCAGCATCAGCTTCTCCATGCCAGATCCTTTAAATACTCCAGGAGGTCCAATGCCACACATGTAGTGGGATCCAATTGGCACTCGTACATCTGTAGATGGTTCGGGATGTTTGCGAGTTCGGCATCTACTTCTCCATGATCACCCATAGGTTCATAATCTTCACGAGGTGGGACGTGACTGGAGCTGGCCAAACCTCAGAAAGCCTCGGGATGGGGAGAGAAAGAGAAGCAGTGGAGAGGAATTAGCGTAGCTGCTGTTCATGATATTAACAGCACAAGTTGATAATGTGCATGTGATCAGATGTTCTGGAGCACAAGATTATGATGTGATGTGTGTTATGTGTAGGCTTTGCTAAAAAGATACGTTTTTAATCTGCACTTAAAGTCTGGTGCGGCAGCGGCTTCCTAGGAAGACACAATTTGGAAGCCTCGTCCTCCTTCTTTTTATCATCGCAGCACTGCTGCATTAGCGCAACGGCCGGGCCAAAAAGAGCCTGACCAGGCTCAACAGACTCACCTGTGATGCTACGCTTCCCACAATCAGGGAGACTGGATAGATTGAGCCACAGCATGCGTTCTCCGACCACCGATAAAGTCATAGAGCAACCGTTTGCTTGGACAGCTTGACGGGCATTGCGGAGAACAAGGTCAATAACCGTGACGATCTCCTTCCAGAGAACGGGCGATGGCGACCCTTTCTCCGGTTGTTGACTCCGGTCAAGTAGTCGTTCGGCCTGATATGCAGACGCAGCGAGGAGACATTGAAAGCTCAAATTGAAAGTGATGGGTTAAAGTGTCTGGCGATAGAAGGTTTGATAACAAGGGGTCACCCATGCCGAGACTCACCATATCCTTAACTTCAAGCCCCGCAAGACCGTGTTTTAGATCGAGCGGATCCCCCCAACAATATTTCATGTGTTTCGCACATGCAGGGAGGACGGAAAGAAGCTGCTTTCTCGGGCCAGGAGGTCCCAGAAGCTTACCGTCATATATGTCTCTCTCCTGATCCGAAACATTCAGGAGAGCCAGCCACTCGATACTGAGGCGCACGGCAGCGTGTTCACAAAGCTCCAGCAGTACTAATTGAGGCAGGGCGGAGCGAGCCTGAGGGGCCGCAGATGACGGGATGGCCTCCTCGTCATCTGAGCCGTCGAGGAGGTCTGCCTCGCCCTCATCCCCGAAACTGGTCGGCCCGTCTGGGAAACGGTTATCGGCCGGCAGCAAATCCTCGAACGGGGACAGGCACAGATCAGTTTGAGGAAGCTGCACCGTGGGAGGCCCCCGGGTGCACAGCGGCGTCGCCTTTTTCCCCCATCTGAGTCAGACAACTCAAAGGCGACACAATGCGAATCAGCCGTTTTGAGCCTGCGACGCAGGAGCTTTTTTGGGAGCGCTAGACAATGGCTACAGTTCTCCGGGAGGTCGATAGCTTTCTGCGCATGCTTGAGCCCCAATGCAGACAACGCAGAAGTGATGGGAATCCCTTGGCAGTGATGAGTGCGCCGCACGCGGCCGGGCAGGCTCGCAATGGGTTGTCCACCGGTGTAGCCAGTGGCGCTTTAGAAAGCGCTATGAAAAAAATTACAAAGAAAAAGAAGTAGGCGGCAGCCTATAGAAAAAAGGTACGAGCGTGGGTGTCTTGGGAAAGTTAACCTGGCTGAAGACGAGCACGTCCGGCGGAGGCTAATCAGAACATATGTCCTCCTGAAGACAAAAAGTGCAGTCCAAGAACCAGGGAGCTGTGAGGTAGGACAGCAGAAGTGGCGAGAAGCGAATGTTAACTGAGAAAAGGTAGTGCTGACTTGGTGCAATTGAATGCTTCTGCAGATGTCAGGTACGGATGCCCTTCCCATAAGTGGATCTCGAACACGAGCTGATGAAAGAGAACACAAAATAGTGCCGCCAGTAAACCTGTTGTATATTGCACACTGTTTTGTGTAAAAGAGTACAGTGAACATTGAAATTAAACTGAAATATGAGCAAAATGCTGTGCAAAAACGTCATGTAAACAGTTTGTAGTAATGAAGTGATGTAATATGAGTGATGCTGAAGAGATGGAGGTGTGAAGTGAGTACGATTGTGTGTTTGAGTCCTGGTTGTACAGAACATTTGTGTGTGTGTGTGTGTGTGTGTGTGTGTGTGTGTGTGTGTGTGTGTGTGTGTGTGTGTGTGTGTGTGTGTCTGGTTCAGTTCAGTTTTGTGTTGAGAAGCCTGATGGCTTGAGTACGGTGGCCGAGAAGTGCAAAAACATTAACAAATCTGAAAACAAATGAACAAATCCGCGAACACATTAAAAAATCCGAAAACAAATTAACAAACGCAAAACCAAAATAACAAATCCGAAAATACATTAACAAATCCGAGTACACAATGACAAGTCAGACAAACCGGAACAGGTAGGTATAGTTTGTGAATGGAAAACTTACCGATCATTGGACGAGACACCTGTTATTCAAAATATACAGGTATAAAATCTTATAACTTTGTTTCTTGTACATGTGTAAAGTTCTTCTTTTACTTTAAACTTTTTTTATATTTCGATCACTGAATCTTTAAATATAAGAAAAATAACAAAAGTAAACATTCGCAAGCAAAGAGGAAATTTGCCATATTCTTTTTTCCTTTGTCTCTAAGGTTGCTCTGTCACTTGTGAAGTGTGATTGGCAATTATGCTTCAGACCATCTCACAATATCTCCTGCCCTTTATCTCCACAATCATAAATGGGTCCTTAACATCTGGCTATGTGCCAACTACCTTCAAGCAAGTCAAGTTTATTTCTATTGCGCTTTTCACAACAGACATTGTCTCGAAGCAGCTTTACAGAATTTTAACAGTTAAGGTGAACGATGTGTATTTATCCCTGATGAGCAGCCATGGCAACTCTGGCAAGGAAAAACTCCCTTAGATGTTATGAGGAAGAAACCTTGAGAGGAACCAGACTCAAAAAGGGGAACCTCATCCTCATTTGGGTGATATCAAGAGTGTGATTATAGTCTTTAAACAATACAGAACATTGGAGAGTGAGAACTAACATGAGCACTGGAATGAAAGATTATGAGTAATGTTCTTTCTACAGTCTTTTACTCATTTTTGGTTATAAAACTAGGAGCTACTGAGCAACTTATAAAATGGATTAACATTTGCAATCATCATAGATCCAACACCAGCTTCTCCATGCCAGAGCCTTTAAACACTCAAGGAGGTCCAGTGTCCAAACTACACATGAAGTGGGATCCAATTGCCACTGATACGTCTCTAGATGGTTCGGGATGTTTGCGGAGTCGGCATCTACTTCTTTAAAGGTCCACAATCTTCATAAGATGGGACGTGACTGGAGCTGGCCAAACTCAGGATGCCTCGGGATGGGTAGAGAAAGAGAAGCAGTGGAGAGAAATTAGCATAGCTGCTCTTCATGATGTTAACAGCACAAGTTGATAATGTGCATGTGATCAGATGTTCTGGAGCACAAGGTTATGATGTGATGTGTGTTATGTGTAGGCTTTGCTAAAAAAAAATTTTTTTTAATAATTTCTCACTAAAACTAAAATCTAAATGGGAGATTTGAATCTGTAAGATCTGTAATTAAATAGTGTGTTTGGATCCAAATTAGGTTTCTTAATGAGAGGATTAATAACTGCTTAATTGAGGGGTTTAGGGACGTGACCTGACGGAGTTAATATTATTGAGAAGAGGCTCACCAGCTGTATGTAACACTTCTTTCAATAGTTTAGTTGGAATAGGATGTAATTGACATGTTGTTGATTTAGCTTTGGTATTAACATCATACAGCTCTTCCTGTCTTATACATGTAAAACAGTGTAGTTGTGGAGTTTTAGGTGACATTGTGTCAGGAGATGCTGTCAGAGGCTGGACCTCCACAATTGTTTTTCTAATACTAGAAATTTTTCCAATGAAGAAATTCATAAAATCCTCACTACTAAACTGTGATGGAACACATTTTTCAGATACCTGATTTGTTGTTAGTTTAGCTGCTGTGCTGAAAAGGAACCTGGGATTATTTTTGTTGTTTCCTATGAGTTTGCTCAGGTGCTCAGCTCTAGCAGCTTCTACCGCCTGTCTGTAGCTGAGCATACTGTCTTTATACGCAATTCTAAATACCTCCAATTTAGTTTTGCTCAATTTTTTTTTTCCCGATTATGGGCTGTTCTCTTAAGGGCATGCATATGACTATTATAACATGGTGCAGGTGTTTTTTTCTCCAAACTTTATTAACCGGATGGGGGCAACGGTGTCTAATGTGCTAGTGAGGATAAGGCCTATGTTGTTAGCCATTTCTTCAAGGTTGTTAGCATTTATGGGTTTAGTGAGAAATTGAAATAAATCAGGCAGGTTATTTATGAATCTGTCTTTAGTGGTCGGAACAATAGTCCTTCCAGGTCGATAACATGGTAAAACACGACTAATATTAAATCAAATCAAATTTTATTTGTCACATACACATACATACAGAGTACGACATGCAGTGAAATGCTTTATACAACTGTCCCGCATGGGAATAGGATAGGGAGAAAAAGAAAACAAAGAATAATAACGCAGATAAATAAAGAGTATAAACTATGTAAAAAATATAAAATATATATAGATATATATATGAGGAACAAAGTGTATATACAAGGTACGCTTATGACAATAAACAATAATCACATAAGGTGGTTGATGTGATTGTCCTTAGAGTGACCGTGTGCGGAGTGTTGGGGTATAAAGTGCACTGTGCTATGCAAGTCCAGAGTTAAAGTGACAGTCAAGTGTCGTAGTGTCGTGGAGAGAGTGGACCAGTTTTTAGATCCTGTGTGTTTCCGGGTTCAGACTTTGAATGGCCTGTGGGAAGAAGCTCCTCCTCACTCTCTCTGTGTTTGCTCTCAGGGAGTGGAAGCATTTCCCTGAACACAACAAAGAAAAGAGTCCATTATTGGGATGGCTGAGGTCCTTCACAATCTCGCTAGCTCTGGTCCGGCACCACGTGCTGTAGATATCCTGCAGGTTAGGGAGCTCGGTGTGGATGGTACATTCAGCTGAACGCACCACCCTCTGGAGGACTCGCCTGTCCAGCATGGTGCTGTTCCCGAAGCAGGAAGAGATGCTACCCATCAGAACCCTCTCAATGGTACAAGTGTAAAAATTCTTTAGCACCTGAGAGTGTAGTTTAAAGTCCGTTAAGCGTCTCAGATGGTACAGACGCTGCTGGGCCTTCTTCACCAGGGTGTTGGTGTGACAAGACCAAGACAGGTCCTGTGTGATGTGAACACCTAATTACCGGAAACTGTCCACTCTCTCCACTGGGGTCCTGTTGGTATGACCGCTCCTGCTTTGTGCTGAAGTCCACTATCAACTCCTTAGTCTTGCTGACGTTCAGAAGAAGGTTGTTCTCCTGGCACCATTTCTTCAGGTTCTTAACCTCCTTTAGGTAGGCCGTCTTGTCGTTGTTGGAAATCAGGCCCACCACAACCGTGTCGTCAACAAACTTGATGATGGTGGTGGAGTTGGAAGAGGCCACACAGTCGTATGTGTACAGTGAGTACAGCAGAGGGCTTAGAACACAACACTGGGGAGCTCAAGTGCTGAGGATGAGGGTGGATGAGATGTGTTTTCATTTGTGGTCTGTCTGTCAGGAAGTTAGAGATCCATTTACACAGAGTCCCAGGACCTCCAACTTAGAGGGGAGTGTGGAGGGAATTATTGTGTTAAATGCCAAACTGTAGTCCACAAACGGCATCTTTGTATAATACTAATATGCTCTACCGGTAGTGTGTACAGTATGAGGTATTGGTCTGTGATGTCATCACTCTGAGGTAAAATATCTATATCAGTGATGTCTGCTCCATGGGATATTATTAAGTCTAGTGTGTGGTTAAAACGATGAGTTGGTCTGGTGATGTTTTGTTTAACCCTAAAAGAGTTGAATAAGTCCACAAATGATAGTCCTAGGGCATCGTTTGCATCATCTACATGTATATTCAAATCTCCTACAAGCAGCACTTTAGCTAAATTGATCAAAAGGTCTGAAAGTAAACTTTTAAAGAAAATCAGCGTAGGGCCCTGGGGGTCTGTACATGGTGGCCAGAGGAAGAGATAGTAGGGGTTTCCTATGTATCAAGTCAAGTCAAGTTTATTTCTATAGTGCTTTTCACAACAGACATTGTCTCAAAGCAGCTTTACAGAAATCAACAGTCAAGGTGAATGGTGTGCATTTATCCCTGATGAGCAAGTCATGGCGACTGTGGCAAGGAAAAACTCCATTAGATGTTATAAGGGAGGAAACCTTGAGAGGAACCAAACTCAAAAGGGGAACCCATCCTCATTTGGGTGACATCATAAATTTGTTGAGTTTGATCATAAATCTTTCAACAATACAGAACACTGGAGAGTGAGAACTAGCATGAGTACTGGAGTATAAGATTATAAGTAAATGTTCTTTCGACAGTCTTTGGTATAAAAGTAGGAGCTACTGAGCTCAACATTTGTGATCATCACAGATCCAGCAACAGCTTCTCCATGCCAGAGCCTTTAAACACTCCAGGAGGACCAATGTCAAAACTCCACACATGTAGTGGGATCCAATTGGCACTGGTACGTCTCTAGATGGTTCAGGATGTTTGCGAGTTCGGCATCTACTTTTTTAAAGTCTATAATTTTCACGAGGTAAGACGTGACTGGAGCTGGCCAAACCTCAGGAAGCCTCGGGATGGGGAGAGAAAGAGAAGCAGTGGAGAGCAATTAGCGTAGCTGCTGTTCATGATATTAATAGCACAAGTTGATAATGTGCATGTGATCAGATGTTCTGGAGCACAAGGTTATGATGTGAGACGTGTTATGTGTAGGCTTTGCTAAAAAGATATGTTTTTAATCTGCACTTAAACTTAAACTTAAATGTATGTCTACAAGTACGACTTTAAGAACAAGCACTTCAAATGATTTAAACCTAAATCCTAAATTTTGACTAACATTAAGAAGAGCACTATAAATGGTTGCTACACCACCCCCATGACCAGTCTGACGGCCTCGTGCTTGTAAAGATATCCTGATGTTGTAAACTCGTTTAGACTAATATAATCAACTGGTTTAATCTAGGTCTCAGTGAGACAGAGTGCATCGAGATTATTATAATTATTATTTATAATGAGTGCTTTGGATGCAAGTGATCTAATGTTTAAAAGACCAAACTTTAGAACTTTTTTGTGTTTGATTATCTGGCATTTTTCAGTTTTAACTGCAATAGGACTATTTCTGGATCTTGTGTATTTATTTCTTAGTTATACTACACAAGGAATAGACACAGTTTCTATAAATTAGGCTGTGTGTGTACTTGTAACTATTTGGTTTGTTGTATAAATGTTGTCATAGTCGTAAATTGCATGATATCTTACCTTACCAGAGAGATGTTGTCTGATAGGACCTAGGACACTCCCAGAAAAAAATTCCATTTAACAACAAAGAGAAGTTTGTACTCTCGAAACCTTGACTGTAACCATTCATTTAGTGCAAAAAGTGTACTAAACTTCTCAATCCCTCGTTGGTAAGGGGAAAGAGGTCCTGACACTATGATCCTCATTGTGGGCGATGTGCTAAGTACTGTCTCCACCAGGATCCTAAAATCCATCTTTAAGATCTCCCTTTGCCTCAGCCTGGTGTCGTTTGCTCCGGCATGGAGAACAACAGCTCCGAAGTTCTCGTTCAGAATTGCAGGTACCTGTGCAGCGACATTTGAGAACACGAGCACTGGGAAAACAGAGAGTATGCACCTTACCTTTGGCTCCAGTAGCCGGGTGATGGAATCGCCAAGAATCATCATCGCGTTCCGTCTCGCGGAGAGGGGCGAATCGGTTCTCGGTTGAGATCTCGAAGGCCGGTTGTGTTGGCGGGGGAGACGTCCTCAACCGGGGCTTGGCTACCTTCAAGCAAGCAAGGGTCATTCCCATCTTAAAGAAACCTGCTCTAGACCCACCATACATCAACATCTACAAACCGGTATCACTTCTTTCTAAATCTCTGGAACGCAATGTTTTTAACCAACTGTCTGTCTATTTCTCACAGAACAACCTCCATGATCCAAACCAGTCTTTGTTCAAAGCGGCACATTCCACAGAGTGTAAATTTAAATGTAAATGGTGGGTTGTAAATACTCGTTATGGGGAGAGAAAGAGAAGCAGTGGAGAGGAATTAGCATAGCTGCTGTTCATGATATTAACAGCACAAGTTGATAATGTGCATGTGATCAGATGTTCTGGAGCACAAGGTTATCATGTGAGACGTATGTTATGTGTAGGCTTTGCTAAAAAGATATGTTTTTAATCTGCACTTAAACTGGGAGAGTGTGTCTGAGCCCCGAACAATGTCAGGAAGACTATTCCAAAGTTTAGGTGCTAAATGTGAGAATGATCTACCACCTTTAGAGGACTTTGCTATTCTAGGAACTACTAGAAGCCCAGAGTTTTGAGATCTCAGGGAGCGTGACGGATTGTAGCATGTTAAAAGACTGGAGACAATTTTCTGACAATTTTTTCTGACAATTTTCAAAGCGTTTCTGACGCAGCATCTCTTTCCCTCGGAGGCAATAATGGTTACATACGTAACCTGGAGACGATACTGATGTGGGTGTGGGGAGAAGGATTGGGTGCAGTCAGTGTTCCGATTAATTTCAAAGGTTTTTAATAGGGTTGAGATCCGATCGCTATAGCAGGAGATCTTCCACTCCAACCCATGTAAAGCATATCTTCATGTAGTTGACTCTGTGGACAGGGGCATTGTCATGCTGGAACAAGCAAAGGGAAAATTTAATGCATCCAAAAGTATCCTATACAACTGTGGGCCTCCATCTTTGCACTAGCTTGAAAAAGAACCACATACGGCTGGAAGCCTCTACTGTTGTCCATATAATGTATTAAAATTGTCTGCACTTGTATACACATCTGCTTGTTTGAATATAAACCTTACATTTAGTCATTTTGGGATTAGCTCATATATTGTGTGTAAAAAACACACCACAGTCCACTGTCCTTTTTTAAATTTTCTTACAATTTAATTTGTAAAGTAGGTTAAAAGAATTTGTAAAAAGAAACTTGTAGTTTGCATGTGTGCGACACTAGAAGAAGTTTCTTAAAAACACAGAGGTATAACATTTCTCAACACTCTTCAAAAATCAGGTATGTTCCAATATTTTGCTGTAATATATATACTTGCTAATTTGTCATTTTTGTTACTACGATGTTCATAGAGCTTTTCTACAGTAAATATCTGAATAGTATTTGGAAAACCTAATGTGACTACATTAAACCATAAATTCAATGTATTGGAAATAATCTGTTTTCATGCAGCATGTTGATTGCAACTTTCTATTGTGTTACATCTGTTTTTGTTTTGCTGTATTTATTTTAGTATTATTTCTTCTGTCAGAGTACTGTAGTGACCTGTCCTATGGTTATCAGTATTTATAACATAATCACACAGGTAATGCAGATGCTAAACAACAAAACTCATTTGCTGCTATTACCACATAGTGAAAATGCTTTTCACACTTAATTTTCAACTTAATATTACAGGGTATCTGGTTTGGGAATTGTATTTAAGGCATTTATAATCTTTTTAATAACATGTAGAATAAAATTTAAAGCACACTATACCACCAATTACCATCCATATATAATATATTAAAAAGAGCAAATAAACTAAAAAAAAATGACTAAAGGTTTAAGTGCTAGATGACAGAAAGAAAAAAAACAGGCCTCAATTTATATGGATGGTTTTGGGACGTTTTATCAAGTCTTTCTTGTTTCTTGACATATGTGACAAGGAACTTGGTTGTATAATGAATTGCTCCTAATCTGGCCATGTATTTAGTGTTGTTTTTACCATAAAAATACAATGCCACCAACTGGCCATAACCAGAGTGCAAAACTAGATTTCTAAATCCAAATTTCATTCAATTTGGACTTCATAGTTAAAGCTAGTTTTCTGTATTCAATTGCTAATGTCTGGTTCACGCAACTAGCGAGTACCTACAAACATATAATTGCTGTATGTTCTGTCTATTTCTGTCTGGTCATTTTGGTGATGTTATGATGAACATATTAAGCACTGCTTGACTGGCTACGCTAGAAAATAAAAATAAACAACTGGCATAGTATTAGTGAGTATTTGGACTTTCTTTTATCAGATTTAGTTTCTTGGATGGGTGGAAGACTAGGAATACTTAGGAACTGCAACTAATGGTTGGGAAGTGTTGAATGAGCTGGTGGAGGAGTGATGAAGCACAGTTGTGAAAATGAAACCCGATTAAGACAGTCCTGGGCAAGTTAATATAAAAGTCTGTTTTGTATCAATTGATAACCTTGTTGTTTTTGTTTTTATTAAGAAATGCTTAAACTCTGCATGCTTGTTTTTTGTGCTGTGTGGTTTCTGAGGATCATATACAAACAGTTCAAGCAAAATAGAGAATCCCAGATCACTAAGATTCCAGGAGTTTTAAGTTTAGCAGGGTGGCACTACTCCTTTTTTTCCCCACACCTTTCTGAAAGAGCTGCAGTCCTGATATATGTACTGATATAGTCCTGTGCATTATTTTATTGAGCACAGATGTCTCTGTATTAATTCTTTTCCAATATAAGGTAAGAAATATTCCATACCCCAGCTTTTTAACCCAGTTTATCTACATAATAGGAACCATCCCTATGAAACAACCCTTTAGCTAATTCTTTTACATTCCGCCTGTGATTTGAGACAGGCCCAAAGGATCTGCGATAGATTTTGACGTCTCTGTATTTCTTAAGTGAGCCTTTAGACAATGGCAGGGGGACCACCATGCAGTGGCGGGCCATGCGTTTGGTACCTGGGCCTTCAGTGGGGACTTACCAGAATTAATCCACCTCTTAATACCACCACTATCACCTCCCAATTATGGAAACCATCAATACAATACAAAAACGCAATATAACAACGTGTGGCATTACAGAGAGAGAGGCATTTTGCATATGGAGGGTCCATACCATTTTTACTAAAACAAGCTCCAAACCTCTACACTATAACCACAACTGTGGCACCTACATCACCTGGAGCAGTTCAGAGTCAATATTTGTCTAATAACATGACAAAAACCCACCATACACATACTATACTCTTACTGTACTCTTCCTTCAGAATCACTCCTACAATATTATTATCTTTCCATCCACACCATGATAAAAGAGTTTAAACCCACCTCCAATGTTCCTGGCCTTACTCCCATTTCACTTGGTCTCCTGAACACAACATATCTACCTTTCTCCTCTCCATCATATCAGCTCCCTCTCTCCCTTTACCATTCATAGTAACAACATTTAAAGTACCAACCCGAACCTCCACTCTCCTACACTTCTCCTCTTCCTGCTGTCCCTCTAGACGTCTTCCTCCTCTCCTTCTCCTCCTTCATCTTAGTTGTGGCTGGAAAATAAATAAAAAAAATATGTAAATCTTACTACTCATTGAGGAACCTGCAATAAAATTAAGGTTGTAATCCAACCAACGAAGCAGCAAATGTCTTGAAAATTTGCTTTTCAGGGAATGTGTGATTTGCATGTTATTTTACCTTAATGCATATGTAAATTTAGATCCCTAATAAGCTAGAGGCAGTCGTAGCAAGAAAAATTTGCCTGAGTTGACATGCAAAAGAAAGTCTGAGAGGAACTCTAGGTGACACCAGATTAGTATCATTATGAATCGTTTCTCGCTCACGACTGTATAATATAAATGTAAACAGTACAAATTCAAAGAGTTTTGATCAGTTTCTTCCTGTTTATTTTCCTTTTAGAGACTAATAATTTTGCCTGCTGCTTTGGTGTGATTTTGGAAATCTTCTGAGGTAACAAGAGGGTCTAAGAATTGGTAAATAACCATGTACTTTCTGCTTAAGCACAGTGCCACTTTTGGTACAATGTAAGACACTGTATATACTTGATACTTGACACAATGCAAACACTGACAACATTCATCAACATTGAGTTTAATAAACAATGGTCAAAAGACACACTTGCTAACTCAAATCATGTTCAGTTGTGTGATCCTTACCATTTGCTTCCTCTCGCTCTGCTTCCCATTCACAAAATGACAATTGGCCATGACCCCCACATACCCCCACCACCCGACACCCCCCCATAGTTTGTGAACCACCTTGAACTTAAATAGATGAAGTGCCAGATACCACAAGTGATCTGCATATTGGTCTCATTGCCAGATATTTCTTTTAGTTAAGGCTCTCCCATATCAAACGCTTACAAATGATGTACAGCACAGGGTTCTCCTACCCCTCCACTACCAGGAAGCATGGCTCCCAGGCTATGCATTGATCTGTAAGTCAGACCAAGAAGTCAGGGGAATGTAAGAGTGGTCCACCTTAGAGTGCACCCCCCCGTCTTTTTGCGTCTGCCTGATGCAGAGCTGATGTTTAGAGCCCCGGTAACACCTCCCCAGCCATCGCAGCTCACCACCCACATTGCTTAATACTGATGCAGAAAGATGAAATGCTGCCCAATTCATTCCCAGAATTAGCAGACGGGTGAGGCAGGGATAGTGATAGTGATGGCCACTTATAGATATTCCTGTATATATTCATGCACACACCTCACCTACACATGCTGAATTCAAAGTCCTGCACTGAACAAGGCTTTGATATATGGTGGACACAGCCTGAATCCACCAAAGTACAGTGTGTACCCCCTTCAAGCCTGCAGTACCCACAGTCTGGCCCAGGATTTCCTCCCATTAATGGGTTGTAAGTATCAACGACCTGCAGGGGAGAGAGCACAGACACAGGGAGGAAAGGGAGGTTTGGGGAATTGGTCCCCATTTCCACGGTGTGGTGACAGGAGGCTGCATGAATAACTTAAGCAAAGCCTACGTGCTTCGACAAGAGGACAGACGACAAGTTCACCAGAGAACTAGCTTTATTTTGAGACTTCACTTCTCAGTAATGAAATTCAATCGCACACATCGACACATACAGTAGCTCCACTTGTCTCTGCTCTTACATCCCCAATATCATCTCACCACACACTGCAAGAGATCACACACTTGTTAATAGTTATTATTTATGTTAATCATGTTAAAATGATTTGGTGCTTTGCAAACCCCTGCTTACCTTTTCGGAAAGGGTATGGCAGATACTAGGGGACAAAAGGACAGGACCCTTAGTCAATTAGTTTGTTATTTTTGTAGTTTTTATATATTGTGGTAGCCAAACTGTATAATTATGGATAATGTGATACATGCAGTTTTTACCAGTACCACTTTAGCTTTTTAATTGTATTTTTTTTTTATTTATGTATTTTTATATTTACTTGGTTTTATATATACTTTTTAGTGAGTTTCCCAACAGCATTTGCTATGGGTCAGCAACTTTTCATCATCCTGTTTTGCACAGGTAAGAGAAAAATATTTGTGTGTGCGTGTGTGTGTGTGTGTGTGTGTGTGTGTGTGTGTGTGTGTGTGTGTGCATAATAGCTTACCACATTAAATAAACAACATATAATTATGCTAAAGTTTTATTGGAGCTGTTCAGTGGTGATCGATAGTTAAACTTTATTTTAATTAAAAAATTTCTCCCTTAGCATGAAGAACAGCTTTACACACTTTTAGCATCCAGACTGTTTGTTTCTCCAACATTCAGCTGAAATACTTTGCCATGCCTCTTGTAATACTTCCCAAAGTAAGTCTAGTTGGAGATTTCTGACTTTGTGATCCAGTTAATCTCAAAGCAGTTCAGTAGGATTTAGGTGCAGTGACTGTCCAGGCCATCCCATGATAGATATCACTCCAACTGTTTGCTCTCTAAATAATGCTTACAGAGCTCAGATGTACACTTCAGCTCATCGTCTTTTTGTATAGTGAAGTCGGTTACAATGAGCCGCAGCCCAGACAGATTTGCATGGTGTTGAAGCATGGAATGGTAGCCATGTTGGTTCAGGATTACTTCACTTTCTGGAATAAGTTTCTAACTTTCCCTGCTCTGAAACAACCCCAAACCATTAAGCTTTGACTGTTGGCAGTCTGTTAACATTTTGTCTCCTATTCTATATCTTACATAAGTTCTACTGTTAGAGACAAAAATAATTACATTTGTATTAATTTGTCCACAAACCTTTCTTCCGGTCATTCACTGTCCAATCTTGTGTGTTTTTGCATTTTATCTAATATGTTACATACAAACGAAAGGAACATGTGTGTCTCAAAAACCATAATTATCATGTTTAGTGTTTCCAAACTTTTGACAGCCAATATATTTACAGAACTTAAGTTTAGGGAAATGTTTTTATAACACTGCATTGAAGTTATTAATGAAACACTCAGTATGTTTCTCCCAGAGCTAACAGCATAAAACCATTAATACTTTTCTCCACAGGAATCGCCCCTTTCGTCTCGTCTGTCTTTAATTTTAGGTATTATGTAGTCAAGGAGCAGAAAACATGGAGTGATGCTCAGGCTTACTGCCAGGCCACACATACCGATCTGGCTATCATCAAAACTAACGACGACCTGATCCAAATTCAAGATGAAGCAAACAGACAATTCATTTCCACAGATTGGGTTGGGCTGTACAATGATGTTAATAGTTGGCACTGGTCACTTGAAAATAAGCCACTAGGAAATATGAAAATATGGGCTTCCGGCCAGCCTAATAACAATGGTGGAAAGCAAAACTGTGGTGTAATAATTCCTACAGGTTGGGATGATAGAAACTGTACAGAGCGGTGTTTCACAAGGAGGATGCAGAAAATAATAATGCCGGAGACAAAGATAAATGTATTCCATAAGTGAGAAATCTGGGATAAACTGGGAAATTGGAATGACGGGAAAACTTCTACACTTGCTCTTTTTGATAATGCTGTAGACTATAGTTATATAGTTCTGTCTTGATGTCACCCAAATGAGGATCAGTTCCCCTTTTGAGTCTGGTTCCTCTCAAGGTTTCTTCCTCATAACATCTAAAGGAGTTTTTCCTTGCCACAGTCGCCATTGCGCAATAGAAATAAACTTGACTTGACTATAGTTTGGTTTATACAGTTTATTTCTTTACTTGAATTGTAGTTAACAATCAGTGGTTTTCAAACTATTGGACACACATTGGACAGTGTCAAAATTGGACAAGCCGTGGTGATGATGGTGAAACTTGAGATGGCATGCGAAAGAATTTTCCAGAGAACCAGACTCAAAATGCAACTGTTGTTCTTCTCTGTATAAATTGTTATTAGAATTTTGAATAATTATAGAATGATTTAAATGATTACCTGATTAGATTATGTTGTGCACTACCACTTTGCTTCATTTTATTTATTATATATTAGAGTTTGACATCTAAAGTTCAACACTGTTTCCTATAAGTGCCTTTCAAAATTGTGAAAACTACAAGTCTTGATTTTAGGGATTTGCATAAATGTTCCTTTTGTCTATCTGCCACAATCTAGGTTGCATTTAACAGTAGGATGATTCACTTTGACCAAACAAATATATAAATATCTGGACGTTCCACTTTATTTTATTAAAAAATAATCCCTTGAAGGATAGCTCGCTTCAGATCTTCGTATTCCAGCATGAATAACAACTTTACACACTCAGCATCGGGACAGTTCATTTCTCCAAATAAATACTTTATGCCTCTTGTAATATTTGGCATATGTTTTTACCTTGTTTGTTGCAATGAAACAAAACTGTATGTGTTTATAAAAACACAAAAAAGTAGCAGGATTTTTTTTAGATAATGCAGGTGATAAAAAACCCATTTAACCCAGTTAAACCCATTAGCATATCTCTGTCTTTTTTGTTTTGTAGCATAAAGTATGTAAGTAATACAAAAAATCTCCCAGCAGCAGACACACACACACACACACACACACACACACACACACACACACACACACACACACACAAACACACACACTCTTATACTCTGTTCACTTTTATATGTGCTTCAGTATCTAAGCTAAATTTTGTTTTATAAGCCTGCTTAGAACAAAAGGTGCAGGCTTTTTGTTGGTACCTCCATTAATGTAGACTATAGCTGGGACTTTAGACTATAGCTATAGCATTCTCTTACAAAGCCCCGCAGTTATTGAAAAGCCTTTCAATAAATGTTCTTGACTTAGATACAGTCTCAACGTTCAAGTCTAGGCTGAAAACAAGCCATTGGTTTAAATAACCCAATTGCTAGTTTTTTCTCGGTAAAGGAGCAGATCTGTACAAAAACAGCCTTCTTTCACCTTATAAATATTTCTAAGTTAAGAAATATGTTGTCTATATCTGATGCAGAGAAGCTCGTCCATGCGTTTATGACCTCCAGAATAGACTACTTTAATGCATTACTAGGTGGATGTCCTGCATCATTAATAAACAAGCTTCAGTTAGTCCAGAATGCAGCAGCCAGAGTTCTCACAAGGTCAAGAAAATATGATCACATAACCCCAATCCTATCGTCCCTACACTGGCTTCCTGTTAAGTTTCTAATAGACTACAAACTATTACTTCTCACTTATAAAGCACTAAATGGTTTGGCTCCCATGTATCTACCCAGTCTTTTAACACGCTACAATCCGCCACCCTCCCTGAGATCTCAAAACTCTCGGCTTCTAGTAGTTCCTAGAATAGCAAAGTCCACTAAAGGTGGTAGAGCATTTTCACATTTAGCTCCTAAACTCTGGAATAGTCTTCCTGGCTCAGACACACTCACCCAGTTTAAGTGCAGATTAAAAACATATCTTTTTAGCAAAGCCTACACATAACACACATCACATATCATAACCTTGTGCTCCAGAACATCTGATCACATGCACATTATCAACTTGTGCTGTTACTATCATGAACAGCAGCTACGCTAATTCCGCTCCACTGCTTCTCTTTCTCTCCCCATCCCCATCCCCAGACCCCTGAGGTTTGGCCAGCTCCAGAGAAGTAGATGCCGAACTCGCAAACATCCCGAACCATCTAGAGTACCAGTGCCATTTGGATCCCGCTAAATGTGTGGAGTTTGACATTGGACCTCCTGGAGTGTTTAAAGGCTCTGGCATGGAGAAGCTGATGCTGGATCTGTGATGATCACAAATGCTGAGCTTATAAAACTAGGAGCTACTAACCATATAGACTGTATAAGACTGCAGAAAGAACATCACTTATAACCTTATACTCCAGTAATCAGGCTTGCTCATCAAGGACAAATTCACACCATTCACCTTAACTGTTGATTTGTGTAAAGCTGCTTTGAGACAATGTCTGTTGTGAAAAGCACTATAGAAATAAACTTGACTTGACTTGAATCTGTAGGGATGGTGGCTGAAGTGTGTTTTGGTGAACTAGAATATTTGTAGTTATGCTGCCATAACTAATCCGGCCAGGGTCAATAATTGCATTCCGATCACTCTGTACAGTGTCTCTAATTTTTTATGTTAATGTAACTGAGAGAATTCTTAATAATCTTTAATTCGCTTTTCTTGTCACCCATCTACTCTTCTTCTTCTTCTTTTCTCTCTGGGTAGCATACATTTTTCCCTTCACTTAATCTAGGAGATCCGAACTCAACCTTTGGGATGATTTGGAATGCTGGCTGCACTCCACTCCGTTCTCTGTTTCAGTGATCAAAGGAGGCATTTAAGGAGGAGGGTGTGTGTGTGTGCGGGTGTGTGCGTACAGGTGCCAGAGATGTGCGGCGTGAGCACAGTGCAGACAAAAACCCTCTGTGTAAAACCTAAATAAAGACGGCTGAATAGCCTTTCCACCTGACCTGTTGTGGCGTTCCTCCTTCCCCACTCACAAGCTCTCCCACAGTGGTGCCGAAACCCGGGAACCACCTTCAGATAACGGGAAAGGGACCCAGGTCAGGAAAATGACGGAGCCTTCTCCACTGGCCAAGCTCGTGAAGGCGATCGCTGAGCTCCAGCAGACGCAGCACCAGGCTCTCCTTCAGGTACGGGCCGAGCAGGAACAGCGGTTTGAGGCCGTGGTTCGAGCACAGGCGGAGGACCGAGCTGCGTTCCGCAGCGCCCTGAGCTCGAAAGAGGCACCGGAAAACCCCTCCCCTCGGTCCCCGCCGGTCATCCCGCTGACAAAGATGGGCCCGCAGGACGATGCGGAGGCCTTTTTGGAGCTGTTTGAGCGGGTGGCGGGCGCCGGAGAATGGACCGGGATGGAACGAGCTCTCCGCCTGTTGCCGCTTCTTTCCGGGGAGGCCGCGAGCTGGGCCCAGCAGCTGCCGGCTGATCAGATGCTGGAATACGAAGATCTGAAGCGAGCTATCCTTCAGCGAGTCGGGCAGACGCCAGAGCTGGTGGATTGCATGGTGTTGGAGCAGTTTATCGCCCGTCTTCCGCCGCGGACGGCGAAATGGGTGCAGTGCCAGCGACCGGAAACTGTGGAGAAGGCGGTACAGCTGGCAGAGGACCACCTGGCGGTGTATGCCGGCGTATTCCCCGGATCTCCTTTCGACTCTCCTCCTTCCAGAACACCTGGTTCTTTCTCCGCTCCTCCCATTCCCTTACCCCGGAAGCGGGGGCTAATTTCCCCGAAGCCAGTGCCTCGGGCGCGAGCTCCTCCCTCTTCCTTCTCTGCTTCTCCTCCTTCTGTTCGCTCTCATAAATCTTTGCCTCTGAATCCACAGGGGGCTGAGACGACCCGCGCGGGGCCGGAGCGGAAGCCTGGGCCGGTCTGTTGGCGCTGCGGGGAGCCGGGACATTTCCTGGATCAGTGTCCCGTTATGGAGTTGGGGGTGATGGTCCGGATTCCCGAGGCGCCACAGGCTGCCCCCGATCAAGCGGGAAAGTACCGCATACCGGTGAGTATCCGAAGGGGTACACACCAGGCATTGGTGGATTTGGGCTGCGAGCAGACCGCCATCCATCAAAACCTGGTGAGATGCGAGGCTTTGAATACGGCACGCCGGGTGAAGGTGAAATGTGTGCATGGGGATGTTCACGAATATCCACTGGTGGCCATTTCGGTTCGGTTCAGGGGAAAAAATCATAGAGTGGAGGCGGCGGTTAGTCCCCGCCTCACCCATCCGCTAATCTTGAGTACGAATTGGGCCGGTTTTCCTCGCTTACTGAAGGAAATGTGTGCGGATGGGTCCTGCAGTACGTCGAAGCGGGGTGGGAGGCGCGCTATGTTCTCGGGGGAGGCGGCACCGGGGACGTCCGTTACGCGGCAGACAGACCCCGCCCTACGGGGGATTCCCCCCGGGGATTTCCCCCTCGAGCAATCGTGGGACGAAACGCTCCGACACGCCTTCGAGCAGGTGAGAGCAATCGATGGTCAAAGAATCCAACCAGATCGCGCGCTTTCCTATCCCTACTTCGCCGTGATTAATGATAAATTATACAGAGTGACGCAGGACACTCGAACCGGAGAGGAAACAACCCAGTTGTTGGTCCCGAAGAGCCGCAGGGAACTTCTTTTCCATGCGGCTCATCATAATCCGATGGCAGGGCACCTGGGCTGTATAAAAACACTAGACCGCTTAATGGACCGTTTTTATTGGCCGGGCATTCATGGCGATGTGCGTAGATGGTGTGCGGCATGCCGGGAATGTCAGCTGGTGAATCCGCCGGCCATCCCAAAAGCGCCGTTGCGCCCTTTACCACTAATCGAGGTTCCCTTTGAAAGAATCGGCATGGACCTCATCGGGCCATTAGAGCGAACCACACGCGGACATCGCTTCGTATTAGTCATAGTGGATTATGCGACGCGATATCCTGAAGCAGTGCCCCTTCGCAACATCTCTGCACGTAGTGTTGCGGAAGCGCTCTTCAGCATTATCTCCCGAGTTGGGACCCCGCAAGAGATCCTGACTGTTTAAGGCACGACGTTTATGTCACGAACACTTCGCGAACTGTACGAATTGTTGGGGATTAAATCGATTCGCACCAGTGTCTACCATCCACAAACTGACGGCCTGGTAGAGCGTTTTAATCGAACCCTGAAAAGCATGATTCGGAAGTTCGTACACGGGGACACACGTAATTTGGATAAATGGCTCGAGCCCTTGTTATTTGCAGTACGAGAGGTCCCTCAAGCCTCCACGGGGTTCTCCCCGTTTAAATTATTATATGGCTGTAAGCCGCGCGGAGTGCTGGATGTACTCCGGGAAAATTGGGAGGAGGGGCCTTCAAACGCGAGAATTTGCTTCAGGCACAGGAACGGCAATCCCGGCTGTATGACAAGGGCGCGCGGCTTCGTCAGTTTTCACCGGGAGATAAAGTCCTCGTTCTGCTGCCTACATCAAGCTCAAAATTACTCGCCAAGTGGCAAGGGCCTTTTGAGGTTACACGGACGGGTGGGGGATGTCGACTACGAGGTACGGCGCACGGATAGGGGCGGGGCGCTCCAAGTATACCACCTGAATCTCCTCAAATTATGGAGCGAGGTGGTGCCTGTGTCTCTGGCGACGGTGATGCCAGAGAGGAAGGAGTTGGGACCGGAGGTAAAAACCAAAGCCGCGGCAGATTCCGCCTCCGTCCCCTGTGGAGACCACCTCTCGCCGTCGCAGAGAGCACAGGTCACGAGATTACAGCACGAGTTTGCGGATGTGTTCTCGCACCTGCCCGAACACAAAAAAAAGGTGGTTCGGGTGGAACTTCAGGCGATGCTTGACATGGGGGTGGTCGAGAAGTCTCACAGCAACTGGAGCAGCCCAGTGGTCTTGGTTCCCAAGAGCGACGGGTCGGTCCGGTTCTGTGTGGACTACCGAAAGGTCAACGCGGTGTCTAAATTCGACGCGTATCCAATGCCTCGCATCGATGAGCTCCTTGATCGGTTAGGCGCGGCTCGCTTTTATTCGACACTGGACTTAACCAAGGGATATTGGCAGATCCCCTTGACGCCAATGTCCCGGGAAAAAACTGCCTTTTCCACTCCGTTCGGTTTGCACCAATTCGTCACCCTTCCGTTCGGTTTGTAGCGTACCCGCATCACGGGTACGCTACATCACGGGTACGCTGCTGCCTATTTAGATGACATTGTGATTTATAGCAATGATTGGCAGCGGCATTTACAACATTTCAGGGCGGTCCTGCGGACCTTGAGACGGGCGGGGCTCACGGCAAACCCGAAAAAGTGTGCGATTGGGCGGGTGGAAGTACGGTATCTGGGTTTCCACTTGGGTCACGGGCAGGTGCGTCCCCGAATCGATAAAACGGCTGCGATTGCGAGCTGTCCGAGACCCAAGACCAAAAAGGAGGTGAGACGGTATCTGGGGCTGGCGGGTTATTATAGGAGATTTATCCCTAGGTTTTCGGACATCGGCAGCCTGCTGACCGATCTCACTAAAAAGGGAGCGCCAGATCCGGTCCAGTGGTCGGAGCCGTGCCAACAGGCTTTTACGCAAATCAAAGCCGCACTCTGCGGGGGTCCGCTCTTACATGCTCCTGACTTCTCTCTTCCTTTTTTTTTGCAGACTGATGCGTTGGACAGAGGGTTGGGGGCCGTGTTGTCTCAGGTGGTGGAGGGGGAAGAGCGACCGGTGCTGTTCATCAGCCGTAAGCTGTCGGTGCGTGAAAGCCGGTATAGTACGATCGAGCGGGAGTGCCTGGCCATAAAATGCCGGTCCTCACCCTCCGATACTACCTGTTGGGACGGGCCTTCACCTTCTGTTCGGACCACGCCCCACTACAGTGGCTCCATCGCATGAAGGATGCCAACGCTCGGATCACGCGGTGGTATCTGGCGCTTCAGCCGTTCGAGGTGGTCCACAGACCGGGGACACAGTTGGTCGTGGCCGACTTCCTCTCACGAGTAGGTGTCGGTGGCGGCCAGACGGCTCCCCGGCCTGGATCGGGCGGTGGGGGTATGTGGCAGCGGGGGCGGGGCCGAGCGCCGGTTTGTGAATGAAGGGCAGGGCCGAAAGAAGATAGGTAGGGAATTGCCTCACCTGAAGTCTATCTAACCTCATGCGTTCTCTGTTTCAGTGATCAAAGGAGGCATTTAAGGAGGAGGGTGTGTATGCGTGCGGGTGTGTGCGTACGGGTGCCAGAGACGTGCGGCGTGAGCACAGTGCAGAAAAAAACCCTCTGTGTAAAACCTAAATAAAGACGGCTGAATAGCCTTTCCACCTGACCTGTTGTGGCGTTCCTCCTTCCCCACTCACAAGCTCTCCCACAAAAATATAATCTAATTAAGGATGAACAAAAAAAAAAAAAAAAATATATATATATATATATATATATATATATATATATATATATATATATATATATATACATACACATACAAGCAAAAAAAGTATAAAAAGTATTTAGTCAGCCACCAATTGTGCAGGTTCTCCCAATTAAAAAGATGATATAGGCCTGTAATTTTTATCATAGGTACACTTCAACTATGAAAAAATTACATTATCTGATTCTTTTTTTAATTATTATTTGCAAATTATAGTGGAAAATAAGTATTTGGTCACCTCCAAAAAAGCAAGATTTCTGGCTCTCACAGACCTGTAACTTCAGAGGCTCCTCTGTCCTCCACTTGTTACCTGTATTAATGGCACCGGTTTGAACTCGTTATCAGTATAAAAGACACCTGTCCACAACTTCAAACAGTCAGACTCCAAACTCCACTATGGCCAAGACCAAAGAGCTGTCAAAGGACACCAGAAACTAAATTGTAGACCTGCACCAGGCTGGAAAGACTGAATCTGCAATAGGTAAGCAGCTTGGTGTGAAGAAATCAACTGTGGGAGCAATTATTAGAAAATGGAAGACATACAAGACCACTAATAATAAACATTGAAAGAACACATGAATTAAACAATAAACAAAAAAGTACCAATCAACCCAGAATATGTTTTATATGTAAGATCGTTGAAAATACATTGTTTAAACTACATATAGCTTTGATGACAGCTTTGTTTAGTACACCGTCAAAAGTCTTATTAGTACTACTACAATTACCGTAAAAAACACAAATCCATCTTATGGCAAAAACACTCAGTTTAGTAAAGAGAAAACAAAGTCCATCATTAATTTAAGAAATAATGGTCAATCAATCCATAACAATTGTAAATGTATCTTAAAATGTATCCCCAAGTGCAGCTTCTAAAACCATCAAACGCTATGATAAAACAAGCTCTATTGAGGACCGTCCCATCAAAGAAAAACCAAGAGCTACCTCTGCTGCAGAGGTTAAGTTTGTTAGAATTACCAGCATCAGAAACTGCTGATTTAAAGTACTGTTGTGTATTTCGTTGTCTTGATGGAGTGTAGCTGTCGGTTGGAAGGAATCTCCGTAGACGCAGTTATTTCGTGTAAATAATGTTTTTTATTTAGCACAGAAATATAGCATCTTTACAGGCCTTCCGGTCAAGCCTGGAGTCAGCACGCTCTGATTCAAAGTCTGACTCCCGATCCATGGCTGCACACTCATTATATATTCTGATCATTCTCTGGGTCCGCCTCTTAATGTATAACAGATGTATATGAGCCTACTGTGCAATAATGTTTATCTTAAAGAGAAACCTGTCTTTGTCCAGATTTAATATATCTCAAATGTACCAGCGCTCACTTTCCCAGACCATTCATCTTAACATACAGTGAGAACGGGTCAGAGGTCTTTTCCCAAGAGGACATGCATCCTGGATCATATTCTATACTTCGGCTTATACTGATTTAAGGACGACCGCCCGTCTCATTTTCCCAGTCACGGCTCATAAGATAAGCACTATGGGCCTTTCATACATTTGGCTTAAAGGAAAACATCTGGCCAGACGGTTCAGTAATTAACTTTGGCCTTTCCAGGACTGTCACCATTTGTAGAATTATATGAGTTAAGGTTTTTAACCTTTTTGACTCGGACTCGGACTTTGTTTTCTGGATTATCTCTGCTCACGCAGGTATTTGTGTTGGCTCTGCCTTTTGGTTTAAATAAAGCACGGTTTGCTTTCACTTTGGCTTCCGCCTCCGTTCCCGCCTGACAGAATAACGGACCTTTGAAAAGAAAAACGAAAGAGAAACAAAGGAAAGACGAGGGAGAAAGGAAAGAAAGAAGGGACTGGAAAAAAGAGGAAAGGACATGATCGGACTAACGCGTGTTCCCGGCGCGAATTGCACCTTGGTGGGCGGGTTCGCTCGGCCGCGATTCCGAAGCAGCCAAGCCCCGCCTCCAGGAAAACCCGGAAGCTCGCGGCCGGCTCGCGGTCTTGTTCGGCTGTGCCACACCGCTCCGATGACGTCACGGGTTTCCCAAATCGCTTCTCGGGCAACAGATATAAATGGGGCGAGTTTTTACGGAGCGTGAGAAAATATATGGAGACGAATCCGTCCCGTTTCCCGACGGAGAGAGCCAGGGTCGCGTGGGTCACGTCTCTTCTAACGGGGAAATCGCTCTCAATCGCTGTAGAGCTGTGGGACGCAAATGGTGGTGAGTTCAGCTCGTGCACCCGGTTCCTCCAGCTTCTCACCAGAGAACTCGGGATAGTCACGGCCGACCTTCATCTCCTCACCCCCGCCTCCGAAAGCCCAGTTCAGCACCTGGATCTTCTGGAGATCTCTGCCCGGCTTCAGGCACTCCAGGAAAGCTCTGCTCCACCTCAGGTCCTCCAAGTGGTCTCCGCCGTTCTCCAGGCCATCCAGGATGGCTCCATCCCGCCCGAGGACCTCCAGGAGCTCTCCGTCCTGCTCCAGAATCTCTGGGATGGCTCAGTCCCGTCCCAGGACCTCCCGGAGAGCTCGGTCCCGTCACAGGTCCTTCCAGAGAGCTCAACTCTGCTCCAGGCCCGTCCTGGGAGCTCGGCTCCGCCCCAGGACCCTCCGGAAAGCTTGGCTCCGCCCCAGGACCCTCCGGAAAGCTCGGCTCCGCCCCAGGACCCTCCGGAAAGCTCGGCTCCGCCCCAGGACCCTCCGGAAAGCTCGGCTCCGCCCCACTGCAGGTTCCTCCAGAGAGCTCCGCCCAGCTCCAGGTTCCTCCAGAAAGCTCCGCCCCGCTCCAGGTTCCTCCAGAGAGCTCCGCCCAGCTCCAGGTTCCTCCAGAGTGCTCCGCCCAGCTCCTGGCAAGACATTTCATGTCTTAAATTTTAATGCAAAACGTTCAATTAATGTACAAGTGCAAAATGTAAATAGGGATTTTGGCAAAACTAATACAGCATAACTAAAAGGGCAGTCAGTATAATCTATATACTATAATCACACATTTAACCTTTAAAACTTGTATTAAATATTATATATTCCTGTATTTACTGCCTGAATGTAAGAATTGGATTATATTGTGCATTTACTCTTTGTTTTATTTTATTTATTATATGCTAGAGTTTGACATCAACACTGTTTCCTATAACTGTATAGTGCCTGTCAAAAAATGTGGAAACAACTATTTTTTATGGGTTTTGAGGTACACATGCATGTTCCTTTTGATTCTTTGCAACAAACTCAGTAATGTAATGGTCTAAAGATGTCCTTCAAACAAATATATGGTTTATTAATGAACAAAGAATTTTCATTGGAAATCTGGAAATAAAGCATGAAGCCTCCTTAGCACTATGTGGTTTCTCCAAATATTTAGCTGAAATACTTTGCCATGCTTCTTGTAAAACCTGCCAAAGGTGTTCTTCACTAGTTGGAGATTTCTTTCTGACCGTGTGGTCCAGTTAATCCCAGAGCAGTTCAATAGGATTTATGAGTGGTGACTGGGCAGGTCATTCCATGATAGATATCACTCCAGATGACGTTTGCTCTCTAACTAATGCTTACAGAGCTCAGACGTATGCTTCGGCTCATCGTCTTGTATTGATAAGTCGGTTCCAATGCTTTTGATAGGCAAATAAATGTTTATTTTCACTTTATTTGTATCAGTAACTACATTGAGGAAAATTATTTGAAAGTATTTGAACACCCTGCTATTTTGCAAGTTCTCCGACTTAGAAATCATGGAGGGGTCTGAAATTGTCATCGTAGGTGCATGTCCACTGTGAGAGACATAATCTAAAAATAAATCCAGAAATCACAATATATGATTTTTAAACTATTTATTTGTATGATACAGCTGCAAATACGTATTTGAACACCTGTCTATCAGCTAGAATTCTGACCCTCAAAGACCTGTTAGTCTGCCTTTAAAATGTCCACCTCCACTACATTTATTATCCTAAATTAGATGCACCTGTTTGAGGTCGTTAGCTGCATAAAGACACCTGTCCATCCCATACAATCAGTAAGACTCCAACTACTAACATGGCCAAGACCAAAGAGCTGTCCAAAGACACTAGAGACAAAATTGTACACCTCCACAAGGCTGGAAAGGGCTACTGGGAAATTGCCAAGCAGCTTGGTGAAAAAAGGTCCACTGTTGGAGCAATCATTAGAAAATGGAAGAAGCTAAACAGGACTGTAAATCTCCCTCGGACTGGGGCTCCATGCAAGATCTCACCTCGTGGGGTCTCAATGATTCTAAGGAAGGTGAGAAATCAGCCCAGAACTACACGGGAGGAGCTGGTCAATGACCTGAAAAGAGCTGGGACCACCATTTCCAAGGTTACTGCTGGTAATACACTAAGACGTCATGGTTTAAAATCATGCATGGCACGGAAGGTTCCCCTGCTTAAACCAGCACATGTCCAGGCACGTCTTAAGTTTGCCAATGACCATTTGGATGATCCAGAGGAGTCATGGGAGAAAGTCATGTGGTCAGATGAGACCAAAATAGAACTTTTGGGTCATAATTCCACTAAACGTGTTTGGAGGAAGAAGAATGATGAGTACCATCCCAAGAAAACCATCCCTACTGTGAAGCATGGGTGGTAGCATCATGCTTTGGGGGTGTTTTTCTGCACATGGGACAGGGCGACTGCACTGTATTAAGGAGAGGATGACCGGGGCCATGTATTGTGAGATTTTGGGGAACAACCTCCTTCCCTCAGTTAGAGCATTGAAGATGGGTCGAGGCTGGGTCTTCCAACATGACAATGACCCAAAGCACACAGCCAGGATAACCAAGGAGTGGCGCTGTAAGAAGCATATCAAGGTTCTGGCGTGGCCTAGCCAGTCTCCAGACCTAAACCCAATAGAGAATCTTTGGAGGGAGCTCAAACTCCTTCAAACTTTCTCAGCGACAGGCCAGAAACCTGACTGATCTAGAGAAGATCTGTGTGGAGGAGTGGGCCAAAATCCCTCCTGCAGTGTGTGCAAACCTGGTGAAAAACTACAGGAAACGTTTGACTTCTGTAATTGCAAACAAAGGCTCCTGTACCAAATATTAACATTGACTTTCTCAGGTGCTCAAATACTTATTTGCAGCTGTATCATACAAATAAATAGTTAAAAAATTCATACATTGTGATTTCTGGATTTTTATTTATTTTTAGATTATGTCTCTCACAGTGGACATGCACCAATTTCAGACCCCTCCATGATTTCTAAGTGGGAGAACTTGCAAAATAGCAGGGTGTTTAAATACTTATTTTCCTCACTGTATTTAATATATTGCAAATAATATAATATTATTAAACCCAATACCATGTCTCAATATGTTTTTGTTATTTTTTGTTAGTGGTTTTAATCAGCAACAAACCAGGAGTATAACCAGGGGTGGGCAACAAAAAGAAAAATGGGCAAAAATGGCAGAATGTATCTCAGTGATGAACAGAGTTAAGGAGATCTGGCAGAGAGAACATGTGAAGGTGGATTGTGGAAGGATGCTTTCAGAAGGGTCCTCCTTGTCATTGGGGAAGAAGATCCAATAGAGGGTAAATTGTGGTGGTCTGTCCAAACCACAAAAGGTGTCTCAAGCCCTCCAGCCAACGTCTCTACTCTTCCCTGGCAAATTTGACAGCTAAGAGTTCTCATTTCCATATAGTTTAGTTTTGCTCGGCAGGGCTGAGATGAATGAAATGCAGGATGTAGACAGGAGCACAATAAAAAGATCTAAAGGGGGGAAAAGCAAAACTGAAAACACAGCCCTTATTTCCAAAGCAGTAAACAGAGTAATGCAGGGCAGGCAAAATCCGAGTAATATGAAACAGGTTGGCAACAGAAAGGATAATGAGGAGAAATGGAAGAATGTATCTCAGGGATAAACGGAGCAGAAGAGATAATCTTGCAAAGAAAGACATGTGGGGGGCATCCTTAAATTGTGGGTAAAAATACCCGACGTTCCTATACATAAGATAACATAAACAAGATCTTAGGCGTCCTGCTATAGAGCTCTGACCTCCACCCGATTGAACACCTTTGAGATAAATGTAAATGCTGACTGCACCCCAGGCCTCCTCACCTCACCTACATGAGTTTACCCTAGTGGCTGAATAAAATCTCAACCAAATCTCTTCAAACTCACTCCAAAATCTAGTGAAACATTTTCCCAGAAGAGTGAAGTATAATATAAAAGCAAATGGGGATTACATGGGGAATTAGATGTTCAAAATGCACATCCCAATCTTATGGTCAGGTGTCAAAAATTTGGATGTACGATCTACACTTTTTTGAGAGATGAAAGAAGAACAAAATTATTTATTTATTTATTTATTGAGGAAAAGATTTATGGCAGATTTTACACAGCAGTTTTAATAAATACAGCAAACTCAGATATATCAGTGTATAGTAAAAAATACTCAGTATTATATCGAGAATTATAAGAAAAAAAATATTATAAATATTCATTATAATATTCCTGTTCAATAATAAAAAGCAGTTTGATCATAATCACTGTCCTCGGCAGAATTTAGTACAAAATGTGCAGACGTAGGTTTATATCAATAAATAGTCGATGCACTCTAATTCAAGGTTTTTCCCAGATTGTACAAAAAAAATAATAAAAACTTAAAAGCAGTGAAATTAAACTTCCAGCTTCCACTAGAAATAGAGGTGAAAAAAAAATCTCAAAAATCTTTACTCATATCAACAGCTACTATTATACAATATATCGCCAAAAGTCTTTGGACACCTGACCTTAAGATTGGTGTGTGCTTTCTTTTTGAACATCACATTCCACATTAAGTAATCATTTACACTTAAGATAAAATCGATGTTCCACTAGCTTTTGGAGTGTGCTTGTGGTGATATGTGCTTCTTCAGCCACAATGATGTGAGTAAATTCAGGAACTGACTAAAACCCATGTAAAGCGAATCTTCATGGAACTTGCTTTGTGCACATGGACATTATCATGCTGGAACTGTAAATTTCAATGCAATCCGAAAACATTATATACAATTATGAACCTTAAAATTTGTGCTAACTGTTCGGAGAAGAACCACATAAGGCTGGAGAAGTCAGGTGTCCAAATATTTTTGTAAATATACAGTAATGCAGCTAATGTATTATTGCCTACTGAACTCTATAACCCAAATATTCTCATAAAGTTGCATGTATTAACCACAAAAACATACAATGCACTTAACAGTACAGTATAAATTTGTATCTCCACATTCTAATGTTTATAGATAAAATATTACATCAGGTTCTTTGGTATTTTTGAACAAAGTAAGAAACGAATGCACCAGAGCGCGTCCAGTTATCTGGCTTTAAAGGAATAATAAAATTTTTATAATTCATAAGCTCTATGTATGTGTTTTCTGTAGTGTATTTCATAATTATAAATGCTTTTTAGTATGTTTTTCTGCAAAGTAAAGAAAATTATATATTTTGATTAGTTTATGGGCAGCTGTTCAACTATTATAGCGCTTTTAACAATGAACATTGTCTCAAAGCAGCGTTACACAGATGATGTGGTGATAAAAAATTTATGTTCCCTTATAAGTGTAAGGTTGTCCCTGATGAATGAGCCGGTGGTGACTGTGGCGAAGGAGATGAGATGGCAGAAGGAAGAAACCTTGAGAGGAACCAGACTCAAGAGGGAACCACATCCTCATCTGGGTTGCATCAAATGTCCATTTATGGTGATCATTTGCAAACTGTAGTCCTGAGGGACAGCCCATGTAGGATGTCTTGGTGACAAGGTGAGGGAGGTGAGATTGAGATGGTTTGGACATGTGCATAGGAGGGACATGAATTATATTGGTAGGAGAATGCTGAGGATGGAGCCTTCAGGAAGGAGGAAAAGAGGAAGACCAAGGAGGAGGTTCATGGATGTGGTGAGGGAAGACATGCAGTTAGTTGGTGTGAAAGAGGAGGATGTAGAGGACAGGGGGGTATGAAGACAGATGATCCGCTGTGGTGACCCCTAATGGGAGAAGCCGAAAAAAGAAGTCCTGAGTCAGTGTAGCAGACTGTTGATATTAACTACAGTCCAAATCCATCTTCCCAGGCCGTTGATGTTAAAAATGATGTGTTGATGTGATTTCCGTTGAGGAGACTTAAGATTTGATATTTTTTCTCCTCTTGCTATTCGTTCTGCTTTACTTTCATCAGTTTTCTGGATTTGGTTTGTCCCCACCAGGTTACATCATCACTTTGTTTTCCTAATGTGGACACCTCTACTGTGTTAACCCCCTTTAATAATAGTTTAGACTTTTCCATGCAAAAACTTTTACTGTGGAAATTTCTGTTCCGTTTTGCTCTCCGGATCCCAGCTTCTGAATGTTCTCATCACTTGGGTCCAGATGAACAGCGTAAAGACACGCAAGATTGCTGTGGATGGTTCCACACTAGAATCATAAAGATGGTTTTGGACTGTAATTAATATGAACAGTCTGCTACAATGCACTCGATTGTCCATCAGTGAAAAAAGGTTGAGCACCACAACAGAGAAGGAACTGTAATGAATGGGTATTCAGTGCCACCCAGATGAAAATGGGTTCCTTTCTGAGTCTGGTTCCTCTCAAGGATTCTTCCTCATACCATTTCAGAGACAAATGAATCAATTTGAAATGTATATCTTTAATCTATTTGTATCTGTACAGCTGCTTTGAGACAAAGTCCATTATTTCTGAAAGTGGTAGCTCAGTGGTTGAGATGATAAACCATCTGCTCAGAAGGTCATGAGTTCCAATCTCAGTACCACAAAGCTGCCATTGCTGTGCATATAAGCAATGCTCTAACTAAACACTGTGAACGTATACTGGTTTTCAAGTAAATTTTGTTTTCTGCACTTTTCTGTATATAGACCTTGATTCCTGCTTGGGTTTTGAGCCTCCGGTCAATGGAATTACGTTTGAAGGACACACACACGTCTTACCCCTGTCTTTTTGATAAATTCGTAAGAATCGTGAACTACCTGAAGCTCTGTATAATGGAACTCCTTTTTTTTTAAAACAAGAAAGTATCTGAGGGTATGTTGGTGTATCTGATGTTATCTGAAGGTATGTTTGCGTATCTGAGGGTATGTTGGTGTATCTGAAGGTATGTTGGTGTATCTGAGGTTATCTGAGGTTATGTTGGTGTATCTGATGGTATCTTAAGGTATGTTGGCGTATTTGAGGGTATCTGAAGGTATGTTGGTGTATCTGAGGGTATCTGAAGGTATGTTGGCGTATTTTAGGGTATCTGAAGGTATCTTGGTGTATCTGAGGGTATCTGAAGGTACCTTGGTGTATCTGAGGGTATCTGAAGGTATGTTGGCATATTTTAGGGTATCTGAAGGTATCTTGGTGTATCTGAGGGTATCTGAAGGTATCTTGGTGTATCTGAGGGTATCTGAAGGTATCTTGGTGTATCTGAGGGTATCTGAAGGTATGTTGGCGTATCTGATGGTATCTTAAGGTATGTTGGCGTATTTGAGGGTATCTGAAGGTATGTTGGCATATCTGAGGGAATGTTGTAATAAGGAGACACATTCAGTAAAGTGACCGGAATTTGGAAAGTTGGATAAAACACCAAAAACACCAACACATCAAAGGCAGAACTGAGCTCAATATCTGCCCATAGCTTTCCATTAGTTCAGAAAAAACATGATGGAATCATTAAATTGGAGATTCAGTACTTACACAGTGAGCAGAGATCAAAATTTTGAAAAAAAAAACAAACAAACATTAGATTATTCCTTTTGAATAACAACAAAACGGCAGCTAAAGAGAACCCGTACTCGCCCACGCTCTGCCCCGCCCATTTAGCGTAGTAAAAACATCCCTGAAACAGGATTTGATCGTCCTTGTGTTTACAGGAGAATCTCGAGCGTGTGTTCTCTGAGAAAAACCTGGCACGTGGTGGATAAATGCTTATAAAGCTTCATCTTCAGAGTCAGCTTCTCTTTCCTGTGGTTTCAGAAGACCCATCTCCATCGGGGGTATCCTCCTGAGCTTGGAACGTACCACACTAATGGGGGAAAAGGAAATACATTTTTTTATTTGTATATAAATTATTTAAACATTTGTTTTTAATGTGTTTTTTTCGAATTTTTCGGCACAGTTTGATAAGTTTCCACCTCGAGGTGGATTTTTTCGATAACAATAGCTAGGTTCCATCGTACTTAACAAACAAAATGTGCTAATATGAAATAAATATGAATATATAAATGTAGAAATACAATTATATAAATAAAAATTATAAATAATATCTATAATATAGCGCTCTTCGTGCAGTCTCACGTGTAAAAGAAAAAACAGCACGTGCTGTCAGTCATTTACCTTTAGAGGCCGCTCTCGTAATGATGGCGGACCTGAAACCGGAAAAACTATCGGTATGGATTTTTGCCGATAGCCGACATTTCCAGCAATCAACTATCGGTGTCGATTAATCGGTCGACCTCTAATTAATAGACCTGTCCTCAAACATTGTGATCTTATATTTTGGTCATATCACCCAGCACTACCGCTCACACACAACTTAGTAGCTGAGGGCAGTGCTGGGATTTGAACAAATCACCTTCCAATCAGAGGACCAACATCTGAACCACAAAGTACCAGAGTTTCCTATATATCACTCAAAGGTTTGTGATTGCTTAACTAGTTCCTAACAAACCTTACTTTCATGGAGGTGTCTATGTTTTTACACTAATTTGCAGCTACTTGGCAGCTTTTGAAGACTCTGAGCTTTAATATTGCATAACGCAGTAAAATATATTTATACAGTTCTTCTCTGATCATGTCAGTAGATATCATGTGTTGTTCTTGACTCGGTGTAAGAATTTGGGTGCTGACAGGAAATTTCGCCCTAAAGCCTTTTATTGTGTTATTCTGCCCCCTAGTGGACATGTTTATTCTACATGCAGGTATAATAGATAGATAAATAGATAGATAGATAGATAGATAGATAGATAGATAGATAGATAGATAGATAGATAGATAGATAGATAGATAGATAGATAGATAGATAGATAGATAGATAGATAGAACTTTATTGTCATTGTATAATACAGGTACACAGCAACAAAATGCAGTTTAGCATCTACCATAAGTGCAAACAGTAGCAATTGTGTAACCAATTGACAAGTGCAGATAAATATGTAGTATATGTACAGCATGTAATATATCTGTAAACTCGTGAAAAATCTGATAGTGGCTCGAAAATAATATAATTTCAAAACAGTTTGTACTAATAAATTATATATAAATGTTTGAAAAACTATTTTATTATTGTATTATTCATTTAAAGTGGTAAATAAAACATTTACTACAAATAATTTACTATTTTTTTTTGTTTACAGTACAGTACATGTACAATTCCCCTTAAAAAAAAGGAACCATCACAAGGCGAGTCAAAACCTGTTACTCGTGATGGGGTCATAGAACGTCACCCCTTACGAGGATCGTGGTTGCACTATCTGGGGGTATCTGAAGGTATCTTGGTGTATCTGCGGGTATATATATATATATATATATATATATATATATATATATATATATATATATATATATATATATATATATATATGAAGTTCATAAATATAAAGCCTATAGCAATGAAAAAAATGATAGGGTAGGAGACATGGTGAAATCTCTAGCAACGATGATAGCTCCTTCGAGATGTGCAGACTGTTGTAAGCCTCCTTAGCTAGTTTAGCGTTAGCATCCAGAGAAATGTACACTGTGATCACAACAATGGCTTAGAATTCCCTAGATAAATAAAAGGGCCGGCGCTTAATCATCAAATACTCTAAATGAGCAGAGCGATGACTTTCAGTAACAATAGAGTCTGTGCACCATGATTTGCTAAAATAAATGCACAGACCTCCACCCCTGCGCTTACCAGAGTTCACTGTCCTGTCCACCCGGAAAAACTGCAACTCTTGAGCTCAACGGCGCTGCTGGGAATCTGGTCGTTGAGCCATGTTTTCGTAATAATCATGGTATTACAATCATTAATCCACTTGTGTGATGTAATCGGGAGCAGCAGTTAATCTAGTTTGCTTGAAAGAGATGGTTGATGCGGGTTTAGCCTTAGCCTAGCCCTAATGCCACCTCACTTCCCCCTCCTTTGTTCATGTCTCTGCACCGGCGCTGGGGTCTCACTGCCGGCCGAGCTGGATCAGCGGTCAACAGTGTTCGGACGATTTCCCGAGGGGGTTTAAAGTTCATTGAAAGTCCCTCTCTGTAGTCCCGACCGATGTCTAGGAGTCTAGTGTTTGCCGACTGTATGGAATATGTGCAAATCTGTTCTGAATAAACTTGCAGTTAGTGGAGAAATGACTACTGTATATAGCTGGGCCTTGCTCTGTGCATGCGCCGCCATCCTAGTCAGAATGAAGGCAGATTTCTATTTGACAGCTCATGCATGAGGTCCTTATACGTACACAGATACACAGAAATCCAAACCAGGCCTCATGAAAACGCTAAATGCAAACAGAGCCTGGAGTAATTACGAGTAATGATGTGTAACAGGTATGTAGTTGTTTAGTGTGTGTGTGTGTGTGTGTGTGTGTGTGTGTGTGTGTGTGTGTGTGTGTGTGTGTGTGTGTGTGCACGCGCAAGTTATCAGGTGAATATGATGTTAAAGAGAATTCTGGGTCAGGTGTCAGAGACTGTTCTTTAGGTGCTAATTATAGACTCACCATATGACAGTGGTGTGTGTTAAAGCCACGATGATGAGAGCGAAGGCCAGGTGCCAGCTGTAGCACATAGTGATGAACATCACGTTGTTGTGATCGGACTGATCCCACTTCACCTCACCAGGGGGGTAGAGCACGAAGGCAATCTGGGGCAAAAGCAGAACAGAGATGGGACAATTACAACAACACAGATAGCACAGGATTTGGACAATAAAGAATGATTTAAAGGCATAAATAATGCAGAGAAAATGCAACGATACATTGAAGATAAAGATGAAGGAGCTACCGATCCGATGCGATTCAGCCGTATTCTCATGCAGTGTGAGCCGATTTCGATTTGAAAAAAATATTATGCCATGCATCTTAATATGTTTTTTCATGTTTCAGTTTTTGTTTTGATTCCAATCTGCTATAATCTGTTTCTCGTGTTATTTTTTTAGAAGGTTTTGGATTTTAAACCCTCTGTGTGCAATTTGGATTTGTTGAACTGTGCTTTTCATAAAACCCTACAAACCCTGCAAGAATCCTTTGCTGTCTTTAAACAAAAGTTTTTTCCAGACCTGCCAAAACCAGCTGCCTTGCAGCAGACAGAAGGCGGCACGTAACAGCTCCAGCAGCACCTTTCCTCTGTGAAAGACCTCCAGCAGGCAGACAAGGGCTCCTCCGAACACGGCGTACAGCAGGAGCATGTGGACATGAACATCCAGCATGTCTCTGCCGTGTAGGTGATAGAGGAATAAAAATCCTGCAAAGACACAAAGACATTTAGTCTAAGCGCACACTTCCTGTTTCCCTAAACATTAACACGTCATAAAAATCCAATGGCTGTTTTTAAAAAATGCAATGCAAAAGGTTTTTAGATTGAAGAAGTTTTAAACTGAAAAGTAAAATAAGATTTTTAACCTGATTATCCAACTGATTACCTTCGTTGAAGAAAGCGAGGCCGAGCAGTAAGCGATCTAAGGACAGAGGTGCTGCGCTGGTGCTGTGGACGATGAGGGTCGTGGCTCCTGCCAGGCCGAAAAACAGGTACATGGTCGTGTGCTGCCAGTTCATCAGTTTTTCCCAGTGCTGAGTGGACGAGTTGTACAGGTGGAGCTTCGGACCATCCACTGTAAACTGTTCTGCTACCATCCCTGTCTCACACACACACACACACACACACACACACACACACACACACACACACACACACACACACACAATTAACAACATGTTAGTAGGATGACTGGGTATAAATACTATATCTTAAAAAAGCTAAAAGAGTCTAAAGTAAAGATGGGCAGAGCTTCACCAATCTGTGAAAGACCGTAACAATTTTAGAATAAGGTTCCTCAACATAAAATTGCAAAACAGTTGAATATTTCATAATTTACACTACATAATATCAACAAAAGTTTTAAAGAATCTGGAGAATCAATCAATATTGGAATCAATACACTGCATTTAAATGAGTTCTGTAATGGAAATCCCTGCATAGACTCATTAACACCTCCAGAAATCCAGCTTGATATGTCATCCAAATGCTGGTCAAATATGGTTATCATGCAATGAAGAAGGTAATGCATAAACATGATCCAGAAACGCTGCCTTCCATCCAAAGAGCTTTTAAAAATGTACTGATACAAAGTAGAGAACTGTGGTCTGTGGTCACCGCATCCTCCAGGCTAAAGAGGGGAGGGACCATCTGGCTTGTTACATGATATATTTTTCATATTCTATTGTGAATAAAATATGGGTTTATTTGTTTTGAAAAATCACTGAAGGGCTGCAGCTATTGATTATTTTAGTAATGGAGTATTCTACCGATTAGTCCATCGGTTAATTGAGTAATCTGATAAGAAGTGCTTTTTCTTCATTAAAAGAGCGACACTAAATATAAAAAATTTACATTTAATATGTTTCCTTTTTTTAGAAATAATTGGCACTTTTATTGCTGAAATTGCAGTCTGTGAAAACTAAAGCCGTTCATCTGTGCATCTAATTGCAATTTAACGTCAGAATGCAAATAAAATAAATATACATAAATGAAAATATCTAAAAAAAAATCTATTTCAAATCACTTAAAAAAATATTTCTTTAAATTTTATTTTAAAACATTCCCAAACTTCTTTGGCGTGACTCTTCCCCGAATCTTCTGTGCGTCAGTAAAAATGGTCCGTGAGGAAACACAGTGCTCCGTGTGTAGCTAGATGGACTAAACAAACGTTTTTTTTTGGATTCAAATTACTTGAGTTACTCGAGGAATCGTTTTAGCTCAAAATCATTTCGTTCTGTTTTTATTTACATTTTAAGCAGTAGTGTGTAGTGTGATGTTTTTTGTGCAGATGTGAATGGCTGCATTGGAACTGTATTTAATACTAAGCAAAAATGCTGACAATTTTAATGCTTATTTTCCCCACTGAAAAAATGTTTAGTGTGTGTGTGTTTTCTGTGCTGCCATCTTTACTTGGTAGTTAGTCGTCTTAACTGATCTTCTCTTCAGCCGCTAATAATTAGCATTAAACCATGACGTGTATAAGTAGGAACCTCTGGGTCTGGTTTTCTCACCCTGCCACTCCTCAAACACAGCTGTGATCTTCTCACACTTTTTTGGTCAATGAAGACTCACTTTAAACACAAATGGGTTGATATTTTGCTACGTTTTCTCTCATTTACTTCCAGCCCAAAGTTCTTGTGTGTATTTTTATATATCAGTATTACCCAAATGGGGTCTAACAAAAAGAAGGGAAGGGTTTTGAAACCCAATTTGATCGATCGATCGATAGATTGATATTTCTACTTGTTCTATCTTGTACTTTTTCTCTCTTATTGTCTCTCTCTCTCTGTTTCTTCTTGCTCTTTTTTTCTCTTCTTGCTATCTCTTTATCTCCTGCTCTCTCGCTTTCAATTCTTTCTTTCTTCTCTTGCTCTCCTTCTTGCTCCCTTTCCCTATCTTTCTTCTCTTTTGTCTCTTTCCTCCTTGCTTTTTTCTTTATCTTCTCGCTCTTTTGTTTGTTTCTCTTTCTTTCTTTCTTTCTTTCTTTCTTTCTTTCTTTCTTTCTTTCTTTCTTTCTTTCTTTCTTTCTTTTGTATGCCCTCTCTCTCTTTCTATTTATCACTTCATCACTTGCTCTTTATCTTCTTTTTTTCTTTGTTCTCACTCTTTCTTATTTTCTTTCTCTCTCTTTTTCCTTCTCTGGATCCCTCAAACCTCCATATTATTATTTTTTTTTCAATGCCTGAGCATCAAATTTTCCTTCCACGATCCATGAATTTGATTCCATGATGCCTCTTTAACAACAGACAAAAAGTCTGTGATTATTTGCTGGCTGTGTGACATCATTAAGTGTAAATATAAAGTGATTAATAAAATCGCAGTGTAAAATTGGAAATAAATAAAACTAATGATTCTGTGTAAGATGCATAAACTGGATACAAACAGGAAAAAAATCAACAAAACATCCCGGTCACATGACACAAAGCGTTTACTTCCTGTTACTGACTCCTGAGAAAGAACTCACCAGTGATGGAGAAGAAGAGCATGATGGCTCCTTCGATGATTTCCAGGCGGTGCTGCATGGCCCGTGAGGTGAGTCTGGCTGCACCGGCACTCTTGTTCCTGCGGGTGGCGTAGCACAGCGAGTACTTCACCGCCCACCACACGCCACTGATCAGGAAAAAGCTTCCGGGAAGTGCATGGCCTTTAAAATTCCCCATGATGACCCACAGCTACCTGAAACACACCAAGAAAAATGTCTTGAATAATTATTCGCCCCACCCACCTGGAACCACAATAATGACCCCAGATCTTTTTAGATGATACAGGTTGTTGTTGGTGAACACCAATTTTCAAGTCTCACCACAAATTCTCAATTAGTCCAAGGGGGCTGGGCTTTAATCGGTATGTAGGATCGCTATTCTGCTGCAAGTCGAAGCTCAGCCCCCAGTCTCAAATCTGCTGCTTTCTTCCAGGTTCCTACACAATTTTTATTTAAAAATTCCATAGTTTAACATCTGAAATAATGATTTTAAATTCCAACTACGGCATGCGTTTTCTGTTACAATCCCGGATGTATTCCATCCATTTGGTCGCACAGTTAGAGTTCTGTACTTTCATGGCAACCGCTGCTTCACAATGTAACTTTGATCTGGTCTTGTGCCGGCAACAATGAGAGTCTGCTCCAAACTCCACGGAAAAAACACCTTTCGGCCATATCCGCACTTACACGTTTTCAAAAAACGGATTCCAGAAAACATATTTTTCTCTCAGCTTCGGGTCTCCGTCCACACAGAGACGCCATTTTTGGTCAACGAAAAACTTAGCTTTTTTAAAAAAGGTTTGGATAAATCACTCACGTGCGGTACAGGGACGTTAGCGTTTCCAGACGTTTCAGTGTGGATGACAACTTCTGAGAAATGATTCAAAATGAAAGTGTGGACAAGGAGGTTTTTTTTTTTAGAAGGAAAAACTGTTGTATTTGGATTAGTGTAGTTTTTTTTTTTTTAAATAACAAATATTTCGAAAAATTCTGCAAAAAACAGAAAGGGCAATAGAAACACAAATTCTAAATCAAATTTCATACTTTTTCATACTTCTCTAAAATGCTGTGTGTTTCTCTTCATTCATCTAGCCTTCAACCTGACAAGTTTCCCAGTTCCTGTTAATAAAAAGCACCCCCGAAACATGACACTACCACCACCATGCTTCACCCTGGGGTTGGTCATGAGCTACATTTTATTACTACAAAATATAGAAAAGCTCTAGGTGTCAGAATTATGGACATGGGGGCAACAGTTTACAGAGTTCACTATACTCTTTGCCTTTTGTTCGGTTGTTCTTCTCTTCTCCTTTCGCCCTTGTTCCTTTTTCTGTCTTTCTTCTTCATGCTCTCTCTCTCTCTCTCTCTCTCTCTCTCTCTCTTATTCTCTCTCTCTCTCTCTCTCTTTCTATTTAGCACTTCATCACTTTATTCATCCCAATGGGAAATTGACAGATTGGTCAGGTGTCCACAAACTCGCAGGGTTCTGACTAATCCTCTGACAGTCCTGTTTATACTGATGTTTGATGAGTCGATTGCTTCTTTCAGCAAAATGAAATTCTTGTGATCTGTGACAAAGGCTTAGTTGTAGGTCTGTTGTTAGAGTATCTTCAAACTTCTTCACTGTTTCTTCCAGAACAAAAAAAAAGAAAACAGTTCCAAAAATAGCTGTTAATGGAGTTCGGTTTTCTCCAAATAAGTGATTCATCATTATAGTCCAGATTCAGAAGTTGAAACACATCAAACACGGATAATGATTATTAAGTGATTTCTCTGCTTTGATTTTTATTTGTATTTGTTTTTTGTTTTTTTTAAGTTTGCCAGTGTTTCATAGTTAGTCATGTATATGAATCTCTTGGTCCTTAAGAAAACACCACACACACACACACACACACACACACACACACACACACACACACACACACACACACACACACACCACACAATATCTTCAAAGCCTTCATTTAGTCTAATTTTTTTATTACACCATAAACACATAGACACTCTCTCTCTCTCTCTCTCTCTCTCTCTCACACACACACACACACACACACACACACACACACACACACACACACACACACACACACACAAACAAACACTGCCCTTTTCCTTTGCCTTTCATCTTCCCTTGACTTTTCTCTATCCGTTATGTCTCTTCACCTTGTTGCTCTCAGAGGCATAAAATATTCTGAAGTATATTTTGTAAACCTACTAACATATTATAAGATATTGGCATTTACCATTTATACTGTTATTTGTCCAATAGCTACTGCATTAGCTGTTATAATAACCTTCACTCTCCTGGGAAGATGTTTCACTAGATTTCATGGTTATTTGTGCTCATTCAGCTACAAGGTGTTAGTAAAGTCAGGTACTGATGTAGGTGAGAAAGTGAGGAGGCCTGGGGTGCAGCGACATTCATCCCACAGGTGTTTAGGAGTGAGAGCTTTATAGCAGGAGATCTTCCACTCCAAACCATATAAATCATTTCTTCATGAAGCCGGCTTTGTGCACAGGGGCATCGTCCTGCTGGAACTGGTTTGATTCTCCAAGTTTACGTGAAGGGAAAAAGTCTGATACATGATAATTCCCTTCAACTGTGTGGTAACAGTTGAAGGAGGAACCTAATATGGCTGAAACAGTCATAGTGTCCCAATATAGTGAAGGTTTAATAGTAGAAAACTACTCTACCTGGTAAATTGTATCTCTGAGTGTATCTCTACTTTCATATGAGCCATACAACACAACCTTGAATGTCTGTAAACCCAAAACAGATGAAGAAGAGACCTGCGATTAAAGCAAATGACTATATTATGCTAATGTCATCCCTCAACACGACCTGGAGATGAGCATGTGTCCCTGCACAAGTGGTCGTGTTGTGTGGTGGGATGATAAGAAAGAAGAATAGAGAGAAGACAACACCATCAAATACACATGATTCCAAGTGATTGCAAAGATTTTTTTTTGTATTAGCATAAATGCTCTCTCGCTCTCTCTCTCTCTCTCTCTCTCTCTCTCTCTCTCTCTCTCTATATATATATATATATATATATATATATATATATATATATATATATATATATATATATATATATATATATATATATATATATATATATGCTACTCACCCAATGAGGGTCTCAAGCAGTGACAGTATTTTCGATGATCTTTAAGATGAGCATCATAATCTGAGATTATAAACAAAAAGTTCTTACGCTACCAGAACAGTCTAAACATCACCAAAATCCATTCAATATCAATATCCAAACAATTACTGTGTTATTATCTGTAAACAAGTGCCTGGGACATCAGGTGAAAAACCTCACAACCTCCTCATCTGATTATGTTTCCAGCAAGACCTTAATCTCTCCATGCATCGCCATGGAGACCAGATGACTCCCGAGAGCCCTTAAACGGAAAACGGGCCGGCCGTCTGATTGGCCGCCATTGTAGTGTTTTATTTATAATCACCGCCTGATAAATATTTACCACGTCCTTTTTATGAAAAGGAGGGAATACAGGAGCAGTGATGGTGAACCAAATCATCTCAGATGCCCTAAAGATATAAAGGGGAATGAAGACGCAGGTTTCTGATGGGTCTCTTACACAAATAATCACCATGGAGACTTGCCATGCACCATGCACTTACAAGCGTATTACTGTTTTATTTTCTGTACAACTTTACTCGCATTGTATTAATATTAATGAATGTTTTCTAAAGAAAGCAGTTCAGGCTGCAATTTAAATACAGATTTATATACATTCATTTTTTCTGATTCTATAATAACAGCTTTATTGTTTCTATAGTAACAAGACTTAAGTATCATTTCAATTGTAACAACTATATCATTTGTTTGTAGTAAAAATGCTGTAGTCTAGTTGTAGCTATTATGGGGTGTAATAGTGCCGATGGAATGGGTGGCTTGCACATCTGGAAAGGTATTTTCAATCAATGCTGGAAAGTATATACAGATGTTAGGGCTATTATACAACACAGAAGACGCTGCAGGATGAAAAATAGAGGAACGGGAAGAAAACAGCGGAGGAGAAGATTCCGGCCAAAGAAAAACGACAAAGTTTCCAAAGTTTGGGATCATTTCAAACTAAAACATAAAGAAAACACAGCACAGTGAGTTTACTCTTTTTTTTTACCCCATTTGTAATAGATTTTTATATTTTTATTTGTTTTTTTCATTTAGAGATTCGTATTTGCATTTTGATGTACGGCAATTAAATGGCTTTAGTTTCCACAGGTTGCAATTTTAGCACTAAAAATTTACATTATTCTATAAGGGAAACAAAATACCTTCTTATTTTAAGATACTTGTCTTATTTTCTTTTGTGTATTTAGTGTTGCACTTCAATAAAGAAAAGGTACTTATTATCCGATTACTTAATTAATATAATAATAATAATAATAATAACAATAGCGGTATAATCGGTAAAATACTCATTATTAAAATAATTGATAGCTGCAGCCCCACACAACATTACACTACCTTACATTACACTATACTACACTACACAACACTATACTATACTACCTTACATTACACTATACTACACTACACAACACTATACTATACTACCTTACATTACACTATAAAACACTACACAACACTATACTATACTACCTTACATTACACTATAAAACACTACACAACACTATACTATACTACCTTACATTACACTATACTACACTACACAACACTATACTACCTTACATTACACTATACTACACTACACAACACTATACTATACTACCTTACATTACACTATACTACACTACACAACACTATACTACCTTACATTACACTATACTACACTACACAACACTATACTATACTACCTTATATTACACTATACTACACTACACAACACTATACTATACTACCTTACATTACACTATACTACACTACACAACACTATACTACCTTATATTACACTATACTACACTACACAACACTATACTACCTTACATTACACTATACTACACTACACAACACTATACTACCTTACATTACACTATACTACACTACACAACACTATACTATACTACCTTACATTACACTATACTACACTACACAACACTATACTATACTACCTTATATTACACTATACTACACTACACAACACTATACTACCTTACATTGCACTATACTACACTACACAACACTATACTACCTTACATTACACTATACTACACTACACAACACTATACTACCTTACATTACACTATACTATACTATACTACACTACACAACACTATACTATACTACCTTACATTACACTATACTACACTACACAACACTATACTATACTACCTTACATTACACTATACTACACTACACAACACTATACTATACTAGCTTACATTACACTATACTACACTACAAAACACTATACTATACTATACTACCTTATATTACACTATACTACACTACACAACACTATACTATACTACCTTACACTTTACACTATACTACACTACACAACACTATACTATACTAGCTTACATTACACTATACTACACTACAAAACACTATACTATACTATACTACCTTATATTACACTATACTACACTACACAACACTATACTATACTACCTTACACTTTACATTATACTACACTACACTACACAACACTATACTATACTACCTTACATTACACTATACTACACTACACAACACTATACTATACTACCTTACATTACACTATACTACACTACACAACACTATACTATACTACCTTACATTACACTATACAACACAACACTATACTATACTACCTTATATTACACTATACTACAATACACAACACTATACTACCTTACATTACACTATACTACACAACACTATACTATACTACCTTATATTACACTATACTACACTACACAACACTATACTACACTATACAACACTATACTACCTTATATTACACTATACTACACTACACAACACTATACTATACTACCTTATATTACACTATACTACACTACACAACACTATACTACCTTACAATACACTATAATACACTATACAACACTATACTACCCTACAATACACTATACTACACTATACAACACTATACTACCTTACATTACACTATACTACACTACACAACACTATACTACCTTACATTACACTATACTACACTACACAACACTATACTACCTTACAATACACTATAATACACTACACAACACTATACTATACTACCTTACATTACACTATACTACACTACACAACACGATACTATACTACCTTACATTACACTATACTATACTACACTACACAACACTATACTACCTTACATTACACTATACTACACTACACAACACTATACTATACTACCTTACATTACACTATACTACACTACACAACACTATACTATACTATACTACCTTACATTACACTATACTACACTACACAACACTATACTATACTACCTTATATTACACTATACTACAATACACAACACTATACTACCTTACATTACACTATACTACACTACACAACACTATACTATACTACCTTATATTACACTATACTACAATACACAACACTATACTACCTTACAATACACTATACTACACAACACTATACTATACTACCTTATATTACACTATACTACACTACACAACACTATACTACCTTACATTACACTATACTACACTACACAACACTATACTATACTACCTGATATTACACTATACTACACTACACAACACTATACTACCTTACAATACACTATACTACACTATACAACACTATACTACCTTATATTACACTATACTACCTTACAATACACTATAATACACTATACAACACTATACTACCTTACATTACACTATACTACACTACACAACACTATACTACCTTACAATACACTATACTACACTATACAACACTATACGACCTTACATTACACTATACTACACTACACAACACTATACTACCTTACAATACACTATAATACACTACACAACACTATTCTATACTACCTTACATTACACTATACTACACTACACAACACGATACTATACTATCTTACATTACACTATACTACACTACACAACACTATACTACCTTACATTACACTATACTACACTACACAACACTATACTATACTACCTTACATTACACTATACTACACTACACAACACTATACTATACTACCTTACATTACCTATACTACACTACACAACACGATACTATACTACCTAACATTACACTATACTACACTACACAACACTATACTATACTACCTTACATTACACTATACTACACTACACAACACGATACTATACTACCTTACATTACACTATACTATACTATACAACACTATACTATACTACCTTACAATACACTATAATACACTATAATACACTACACAACACTATTCTATACTACCTTACATTACACTATACTACACTACACAACACGATACTATACTATCTTACATTACACTATACTACACTACACAACACTATACTACCTTACATTACACTATACTACACTACACAACACTATACTATACTACCTTACATTACCTATACTACACTACACAACACGATACTATACTACCTAACATTACACTATACTACACTACACAACACGATACTATACTACCTTACATTACACTATACTATACTATACAACACTATACTATACTACCTTACATTACCTATACTACACTACACAACACGATACTATACTACCTAACATTACACTATACTACACTACACAACACGATACTATACTACCTTACATTACACTATACTATACTATACAACACTATACTATACTACCTTACATTACACTATACTACACTACACTACACAACACTATACTATACTACCTTACATTACACTATACTACACTACACAACACTATACTATACTACCTTACATTACACTATACTACACAACATTATACTACCTTACATTACACTATACTACACTACACAACACTATACTATACTACCTTACATTACACTATACTACACTACACTACACAACACTATACTATACTACCTTATATTACACTATACTACACTACACAACACTATACTATACTACCTTACACTTTACATTATACTACACTACACAACACTATACTATACTACCTTACACTTTACATTATACTACACTACACTACACAACACTATACTACCTTACATTACACTATACTACACTACACAACACTATACTACCTTACATTACACTATACTACACTACACAACACTATACTATACTACCTTATATTACACTATACTACACTACACAACACTATACTACCTTACATTACACTATACTACACTACACAACACTATACTATACTACCTTATATTACACTATACTACACTACACAACACTATACTACCTTACATTACACTACACTACACAACACTATACTCTACTACACAATACTACATTTTACTATACCACACTGTACTATACAATCATTTTCTTCCTGATTTAATATAATATCTATTTGGATTGATACTATACTACTATACTATACTACCTTACATTACACTATACTACACTACACAACACTATACTATACTACCTTACATTACACTATACTACACAACATTATACTACCTTACATTACACTATACTACACTACACAACACTATACTACCTTACATTACACTATACTACACTACACTACACAACACTATACTATACTACCTTATATTACACTATACTACACTACACAACACTATACTATACTACCTTACACTTTACATTATACTACACTACACAACACTATACTATACTACCTTACACTTTACATTATACTACACTACACTACACAACACTATACTACCTTACATTACACTATACTACACTACACAACACTATACTACCTTACATTACACTATACTACACTACACAACACTATACTATACTACCTTATATTACACTATACTACACTACACAACACTATACTACCTTACATTACACTATACTACACTACACTACACAACACTATACTACCTTACATTACACTATACTACACTACACAACACTATACTACCTTACATTACACTATACTACACTACACAACACTATACTATACTACCTTATATTACACTATACTACACTACACAACACTATACTACCTTACATTACACTATACTACACTACACTACACAACACTATACTATACTACCTTATATTACACTATACTACACTACACAACACTATACTATACTACCTTACACTTTACATTATACTACACTACACAACACTATACTATACTACCTTACACTTTACATTATACTACACTACACAACACTATACTATACTACCTTACACTTTACATTATACTACACTACACTACACAACACTATACTACCTTACATTACACTATACTACACTACACAACACTATACTACCTTACATTACACTATACTACACTACACAACACTATACTATACTACCTTATATTACACTATACTACACTACACAACACTATACTACCTTACATTACACTATACTACACTACACAACACTATACTATACTACCTTATATTACACTATACTACACTACACAACACTATACTACCTTACATTACACTACACTACACAACACTATACTCTACTACACAAATCTACATTTTACTATACCACACTGTACTATACAATCATTTTCTTCCTGATTTAATATATCTATTTGGATTGAATTTGTGGGGTTTGTATATTTATATATTTTCCGGAAATCTGTTCAGTTGTAGAAAATAAGATACAAACAACAAACAAAAATATATATTGGGAGAAAAAGACTTCTCAGGAAGAACAACTACACAAATTTTCTTCTCTTTAAAAAAAAAAAAAAAAAAAAAAAAAACTACAACTGCAGAAAACGTTAATAATAAATCAATACTGAATTCATAACTATTTGTTTGTGTGTTGGTTTGTTTTTGTAAAAAATTAAGAGAATTATTATCCCTATATACTGGAGTGGTTACAATCTTCTTTTTTTTATTTTCTTGTTATTTTACAAATAAATAAATTTTCAAATCTATTTCAACTCAATTACACTCAACTCAATTACAATCAACTCAATTTCACTCAACACATTCAATAACATATAAATAAGAGAATATATATTTACAGACTTACAGACTGGAGGGATGAAAGGAAGTGTTTATTCGCCAGATGAAGTCCCACACCAGATGTTCTTTTTCTCCGCTTTTAAAAGAAAAACTTTAACAACATCACGTACAAGACCTTCTCCCTGCTCTTCATCAACTGTTTCCTGCTTTTTCTCCTTTACCTGTTCACTTTTTCCCCAGATTTTATTTTTTTTTCCCTTGTTTTTTTTCACCCGTTATTTCAGAGCAGCCCGCCCACCTCATCAGCGATTGGCTTAATCCTGAAGGTAACGTCACTCCTCTGGTCTGTGATTGGTCAGGAGGAATGCCATTTACTTACTGGAGTGGATTCCACGTGTGCATTCTCCCCCGCCTGCTGGTTCTTCTCCTCTACATGTTTGCTGGAAGGAAATCTGCTGTAGAAATGTCAAATATTTATTTTGTCTTGTTTCTTTGTCTACTTACTTGCTTGTTTGTTTGTTTTTTACCACCCAACCCTCTTACATATTTGGGGGATGGGAGATTTTGGGGGAGGGGGTAAATATAAAGTGCCCCTGGGCGTGTTTCCAAAACTTTGTAGTGTTCGAGACACTTAATAACTGTGAAAGTGTATAATACACTCATTTATACATCCCTCACTCATTATAGGAGGAGAAAAAACTGTAATTATGTAGGGTGGGTACACCAACGCACTGTGTGTGTGTGTGTGTGTGTGTGTGTGTGTGTGTGTGTGTGTGTGTGTGTGTGTGTGTGTGTACGTGCACACAGTCACGACTTGCACTCCAGAGTTTACAAGTCATGATCAGGATAACTGTATTATTGTATAGTTGATGGTCTTTATAATTAACACGAGAATATTTTTTTACAGAATAAAAAAAAAAAAAATGTCTTTGGTGCTTGACAAAGCAAACATTTCTGAAAAGTTTGAAAGAAAAAAATAGAAAGAAAGAAAGAAAGAAAGAAAGAAAGAAAGAAAGAAAGAAAGAAAGAAAGAAAGAAAGAAAGCAAGAAATAGAGTGACAGGTAGACTGATAGAGAGAAGAAGTGAAAGACAGAATGAGTGATACAGGTAGATTGTAGATTGATAGAGAGAAGGGGTGAGAGAGTGATACAGGTAGATTGATACAGAGAGGGAGTGAGACTGGTAGATTGATAGAAAGGAGGAGTAAATGAGTGATAAAGGTAGATTGATAGAGAGAAGGGGTGAAAGAGTGCTGCAGGTAGACTGATAGAGAGAAGGATTGAGAGAGTGATACGGGTAGACTGATGGAGAGAAGGATTGAGAGAGTGATACAGGTAGACTGATTGAGAGAAATGATAGAGAGTGATACAGGTAGATTAATAAAAAGACAGAGTGAGAAAGTGATACAGGTAGACTGATAGAGAGAAGGGGTGAGAGAGTGATACAGGTAGACTGATGGAGAGAAGGATAGAGAGAGTGATACAGGTAGATTGATAGAGAGAAAGAGTGAGAGAGTGATACAGGTAGACTGATAGAGAGAAGGAGTGAGAGAGTGATAAAGGTAGACTTATAGAGAGAAGGGGTGAGAGAGTGATACAGGTAGACTGATGGAGAGAAGGATAGAGAGAGTGATACAGGTAGATTGATAGAGAGAAGGAGTGAGAGAGTGATACAGGTAGACTGATAGAGAGAAGGAGTGAGAGAGTGATAAAGGTAGACTGTAAGCTGTGTGAGCCGCCATGTTGTCTGATGTCACGATTTTCTGAGCACAAATTCCATCATGATGATGTCAGGATCTGACAGATACTGTTTTTTCCCACCAGATGTCGCCATTGTGTTTTTTATCTTCCCTTATTGGTGTTTATTGTTTCCACCTGTGCATCGTTATCCTGGGGGTGTGTTTGTTTTTTCCTGGTTGAAAATTATGAGTTATGACCCATAATTGAATATACCATGATTTTGAAAGTGGGTGTGGCCTAAATATTGTAAATATTGTATTTAATTTTGAGAGTGTGTGTATATATATATATATATATAGTAGTATAACATACTGTTCACTAAGTATTGAGCACGTAACTGGACAAATTTGAGTTTAATAAGTGATATGTGTCAATATTTCTTTAAGAGGGAAACATTTCAGATTTTTAGAAGTTTTTCGATGTTAAAAAACACACAAAGAATGTGTTATATCCTTGAATGATGTCTAAATTCATGAAAATGTGCACAATATTTGGCAAAATAAATTATAAATGAGAGAAATGGGACATGAACTGACATGAACGTGAGTTTGTCTCAAGACGAGACATCATCCGGTGTGTTCTAAAAACACCGTCTGACCATTTCAAAATGTGTAATGCTGTGGTATTGTAACGTTTTTTGTGTCTTTCTTTAGCCTGAATACTTTGTATGCTTTGAAATTAGCTGAGAAATCGGGACGTTAATAAACTCCCACGCAGTGTGGTGTAAGAACAGTCCGACTCTTATCTTCAATTATTTTATTTCCCAACAAATGGGTGATTGTTTTTAGGTAAACAAGTAAAAAAAAAGAAGAATACAGTGGGTTAAAGTATTTAATATAGTGCATCTCTGAATATTTAGAAAAGAACACAATCCCATTGTGTATATTTATGTACAATTATTAGATTCTGTACTTGTGTGGAAAAAAAAATGGACCCAAACTGTTTTGACAATGTTAAAATTTCAAAAACTTTGATCCTAATCGATGGGAAAGTGGTTGCTTATTGGTTAAGGCGTTGGGCTTCTAAACCGAAGGGTTTGATTTCGATTCCCAGCCCCACCAAGCTGCCACTTCTGGGCCCCTGAGCAAGGCCCTTAAACCCATAGCTGCTCAGTTGTATGAATAGTATAAATGTGGATAAGCAAAATATCGGTGTGCTTTTTGAACATCCTATTCCACATTTAGTCTCCACTCTTCTGGGAAGATGTTCCACTAGATTTTGTGGAGATTTGTGGAGATTCATTCACACACGATGGTGTTCTTAAAGGTTTGATGAGGAGGCCTGGGGTCCAGTCAGTGGTCCGGTTCATCCCAAAAGGTGTTGAGTTGAGTTTATAGATCTACAGCAGGCCACTCATCTACTACTACTACTACTACTACACAGAGCTGCTACTTCATGAACTTTAGAACTTCAAGACGTTAGAAATGTCTTTGCAGGAATGTCTTGTTGTGTCTCAGCGCTCTCTGCGTAGAGACAGGCGTTGGCGGGGCAGTCGGTATTCTTCCTGTTCGCTGCAGAATGGTACTTCCTTCCTGTTTTCACAAACGGCTGCATTACTCTGGCTGCGTGGACGCGCGCCCTGCTCCGGCCTCCTCACCTTTACAATAGGACGGATCATCAGAGAATAAGCTGAAGACCCACATCTATCAGGGGACTACAGGATTTGAGGCTAACACGTGGCAATATTTCATTCAGGTACCGTAAATAAGCTCATATTGATACAAAAAAAACAAGTTCAGGTAAGAAAAGCAGACTATAGGAGTGGATTCTCAGGTGCGTTTTCATATGAGGACTTTTTTTGGTAAAAGTGTAGTTCTGTACTGAACCCAGCTGATCTTATGTTCTGTCATGCTTTCTATTTTTTTTTTTATTATTACACAATTAAAAATCTTTCTGAATCCTAGTATCATTTTGCTGCTCTCGTTCATCTCTATCAAAGTGTTATGTAGGAAAAAGTAACAAGAATTTGGCAGGAATTGCCTTGCGTTAATCCCTTTGTCCACCAGATGTCCTCATTGTTCCCTCATGTTGTTCCCTACTTGTTTGTTAGGTTTGTCTTCTTCTACTTCTTCTTCTTCTTTTTTTTCTGGCTGCTCCCTTCAGGGGTCACCATCATCCGTCTCCAACTCACCCTGTCCTCTACATCTGTCACTTTCAAACCAACCACCTGCATGTCTTCCCTCACCACATCCATAAACCTCCTCCTTGGTCTTCCTCTTTTTATTTTATTTTATTTTTAAGATTTTTTCACTAAGTAGCAGATGCAATTTAAGTACAATATGTCAAACAAAACACTTTTGGTCGAATGGTCCTGAGTTCAAATCCAAGCACCACCAAGCTGCCACTGTGGGGCCCTTGAGCAAGGCCCTTAACTCTCACCTGCTCAGTTGTCTGAGTCAGTAAGTCACTCTGGATAAATCCAAATGGTGTAAATGTAAGTAATGAAAAGTTAAATTACAGATTTTAAAAACTACTTTAAAAAGTAGAAGTACACAGAAAAACCACTCAATTACAGTAACACAAGAAAATATAATTCATTACATATATATATATATATTTACATATTTGAATCTTTAGATCGATTCTTTCTCAGCTCTTGGGTTCACTTGATTTGCTGTGCCTCATTTTGAGACTCTGACTATTACTCCAAACTGCCACTCCTGGGCCCCTGAGCAAGGCCCTTAACCCTCAAGTGTTCACTTGTATAAGGCTACGTCTGAATTTCTTGGTTGTTTCTATCTAAAAAAGTTTTTTGTCCATCCACTCTATTGTTTTCAATCGTATACCAAAAGTTGCTCATCCACGATGAAACGTCTGAAACTGTACTGCTCATGCGTGAAGACGCGTCGACCCTCAGCAATGACTAAAAACACATCATCGTTTCTAAAAGCCTCTGTTCTCACAGTCCATGCAGCCACGCGAGAACGGCGCTTTCAAATTTGTCCACTTTGGAGAGCGTTTCCAAAAAGCTACATTTTTGTTGACTGACAACGTCGTCTCAGTGTGAAAATATCTCCGAGAAAAATCTGAGTTTTCAAACAAACATGTATTAATGTGGACATTACCTAAATAAGATAATTGTAGGGCACTCTGGATCAGCTGAGGAACGACAGAAATGCAAATAGTCCCAGTCCTAACAATTATAGAGAACCTCAGTTTAAACTCGGTTTATTTCTCTTACCTCTTTATGGAAGTGATGAGAACAGTGAAGTTCTTGGCCTCCTTTTCCTGCTTCTACTCCTCTCCTGCGCAGTTCTTCATGACAAATCAGATACGCCTTATCTGAATCAGTCTAAATGTCGGTGAACAAAAAAACAAAATGTTCTGTGATCATTTGAGCTAAAGCCATCATTATATCACACAGATGTTCATACAGATGCCTGTGAAATGCACGAGCGTTCACCACTGAGGAGACTCTGCGTAAACGCAGCATCCTCCTGAAGGACTCGGTGAGATCGGGAACGGTGCTGATGCCACTCTCCGCTCCTCCGGTTCTGTTCCCTCGGTACTCGTCTGAGGAGACACGGCGAGCGTGAGGGTGCGAGCGCAACTCCTTCCCCTTATCGTGGCTCTTCAATTTTATGGGAGTCAAGGGATGCTTTAGATGCATTGCCTCCAGCTGAGACTGTGAAATGACAAAAGAAAATATACCGTAATAATAATAATAATAATAGTAATAATAATAATAATAATAATAATAATAATAATAATAATAATAGTAATATTAATAATAATAATAATAATAATAGTAATAATAATAATAATAATAATAGTAATAATAATAATAATAATAATAATAATAATAATAACAACAATATTAATAATAGTAATAATAATAATAATAGTAATAATAATAATAATAATAATAATAATAACAATAATAATAATAGTAATAATAATAGTAATAATAATAATAATAATAATAATAATAATAATAATAGTAATAATAATAATAGTAATAATATTAATAATAATAATAATAATAATAGTAATAATTATAATAATAATAGAAATAATAGTAATAATAATAATAATAATAATAGTAATAATAATAATAGTAATAATATTAATAATAATAACAATAATAATAATAATAGTAATAATAGTAATAATAATAATAATAATAATAATAGTAATAATAATAATAGTAATAATAGTAATAATAATAATAATAATAATAATAGTAATAATAATAATAATAATAATATTAATAATAATAATAGTAATAATAGTAATAATAATAATAGTAATAATAGTAATAATAATAATAATAATAATAATAGTAATAATAATAATAATAATAATAATAATAATAGTAATAATAGTAATAATAATAATAGTAATAATAGTAATAATAATAATAATAATAATAGTAATAATAATAATAATAATAATAGTAATAATAATAATAATAATAATAATAATAATAATAATAATAATAATAATAGTAATAATAGTAATAATAATAATAGTAATAATAGTAATAATATTAAAAATAATAATTAAAAAAATTGGAAAAATTTAAAATGTAAATAAAAATAAAAATCTCATAAACCGCCAAGCTGCCACTCTTGGGCCCTTGAGCAAGGCCCTTAACCCTCTATGCTCCGGGGGTCCCTTATGAGGGAAATATCAAGGTCTGTGACTTCGGAGTGACGTGGGGCCGCCTTCCCGTGAGCTCACCACCTGCAGGAGGGACCGTAAGGGACGGTGCTGTGTGGATTGGGCAGCAGTCGAAGGTGGGGGTCTGCTTAGACTGCTGCCCCTGCGACCCGAATTACGGATAAGCGGGAGAAAATGAATGAATGAATGAATCTCATAAACCCAAATTCTATTTTACAATAAAAAAAAATTATAAAACATATCAATCTGATGAAATGTTCCATTTTAATGATCATTTAATTTAATGGTCATTTTGAATTTGATGGCAAAAGCACAGGGTTGGGACGGGGCAACAAAAGTCTGAAAATAATTAGTGTAATTAAAATTAAAAAGTTGATATCAGGTCAGTAAGATAATCGGGTATAAACAGTGTATCTTGGAAAGGTAGAGTCTCTCATAAGTAAAGATTGGCAGAGCTTCACCAATCTGTGAAAAACCGTGTCTACAAATTGTAAAATAATTTCATAATCGTGTTCCTTAACATCAAATTGAAGAACAGTTTTGTATTATTTACAGTACATACAATACAATCAAAATTTCAAAGAATCTGGAGAAATATCTGTGCACAAGGGACAAGGGGGAAAATCAATATTGGATGCTCATGATCTTCGGGGCCCCCAGGCAGCACTGCATTTGAAACGTTCATGATTCTCTATTGGAAATCATTGCATGGGCTCATTAACACTTTCAGATCAAGAAATGCTGCCATTCTCTCTTGGACAAAGCTCATTTAAAATGTACTGAAGCAAAGTGGAAAACTGTTCTTTTGTCTAATCAAAATAAAATGCTTTTTGGGAAATCATGGACAACACGTCCTCCGGACTAAAGAGGAGAGGGACCATCTGGCTTGTTATCAGTGCTCAGTTCAAAAAGCTGCATCTCTGATGGTATGGTGGTGCATCAGTGCCTGTGGAATGGGCAGCTTGCACTTCTGAAAAGGCTCCATTACTGCTAAATAATATATACAGATTTTAAAGCAACAAATGTTGCTATCTAGACAATGTCCTTTTCCGGGAAGCCCTTGCATACTTCAACAACACAATGCTAACTGCATACTGCAGCTATTACAATAGCAAGACTTGGTAGTAGAATAGTCTGGGGGCTGAACTGGGCTGCCTGCAGTCTAGACCTTTCACTCTTTAAAAACATTTGGCGCATCGCAAAACAGAAAAACACAAGAAAGGACACCCAGAACTGTTAAGCAGATAGAATCCTGTATCAGACACATATGGGACAATATTTCTCGCCCATAATTTCAGCAACTGGTCTCCTCAGTTCCCAGATGTATACGGACAGAAGACGTGATGCGTGATGTTGCAGCCATCAATTTTTGTTGCCGTTGTAGTGCAGATCTATAGGTCGATATTTTGTTTAAAATGCCTGCCACACACCACTTCATGGTTTTTAAAGAAGAGCAACATGAAGGCTGAACAAAAAAAAATGCAGCAGATTTCTCCACGTGCTGCAATCTGAAAAAACGTTTTGGTCCATAGTTACATGCTGCTGGTCTAGAGGTTAGGATGCGGCGCCCTCACCGCTGCGGCCCGGGTTCGATCCCCGGTCAGGGAACCAACCCCAGCAATTAGGGTTGCACAAGCCTTAGTTCCTGTCCCAAGCCCGGATAAATAGGGAGGGTTGCGTTCGGAAGAGGAATCCAGCGTAAAAACATGTGCCAAATCAAACATGCGGATGGTCCTCTATGGGGACCCCTAATGGGAGAAGCCGAAAGAAAGTTACAGGCTGTGCTCATTTCCCCCTTTTCTCAGTAGCTGTTTCTCTTACTGTCATCACCATCGCTTGTTATTTACTGACCTTAACAATGAGCTAAACCTGTTGCAGCTGTTGAAACAGTGTTTTCTGAAATGACGAAGTATGTAAATGAGGATCGTAATGGGCAAGTAATACAGTGTCATGTCTCTAGACCTTTTTCCTGAGAGCATTCTTATGACCCAGTAGCATCTCTTCCATTTTCTGGTACATCCAGGAGTCACATCCTGATCTTTGAGAAGCTCTGCTCTAAAGTACAGTTATATAATAGAGTTATTGAGTAATTGAGTGATACGTACCATACAGGGCAGTGAAGCTCTGCGGTCACCTGTGGAGTGCCTGGACCTTCTGAAGCTCCTCTTGCGCTCTTTGGCTCGCTCGTCTCGGCCTCCGTGGCCCCAGTAGCTGCTCATCCAGTTGGTGAAGTTTCCATCATCGTCCTCATCGTTGTCCACGATAAGGGCAGGGAGCAGACGTAGAGACAGCTTGGAGGTGGGGGGTGTGGAGCTCTCGCTGGGGCTCCCAATCTTAAATAAACTCTGGGGTAAAAACCCAATTAGAGCTCGGACAGGAAGGTGAAGAAACTCTGAGGCTCTGAAGATGCGCAGATGATCTGAGGAGGTCAGAGGGACTGATCACTGAGCCGGTTCAGGTGAGATTTATAAGACACGGCCGAGTGTTTAAATATGCGGGTTGACTGTGATTGTTTAGCATTGTAGAATGAGGGAGGGGTGGAGAGAGAGAGAAAGAGAGAGAGAGAGAGAGAGAGAGAGAGAGAGAGAGAGAGAGAGAGAGAGAGAGAGAGAGAGAGAGAAAGGGGAGAGAGAGATTGAAAGAGAGAAAGATTAAAAGAGACAGAAGGAGGGAGTAAAAGATAAAGAAACAGACAGACAGACAGACAGACAGACAGACAGACAGACAGACAGACAGACAAAAAATGGTAAAAGAAGAGAGACAGCCAGTGAGAGAACAGAAACAAGAAAGAAAGAAAGAAAGAAAGAAAGAAAGAAAGAAAGAAAGAAAGAAAGAAAGAAAGAAAGAAAGAAAGAAAGAAAGAAAGAAAAAAAGAAAGAAAGAAAGAAAGAAAGAAAGAAAGAAAAGAGAGGCAAGCAAGTGAGTGCATATAAAGAGGAGAAAGAGAGAGAACGAGAGAGAGAGAGAGAGAGAGAGAGAGAGAGAGAGAGAGAGACCAATGTGTGGAATGAGGTGGAAACTGAATTAGGTTTTGTGTGTGTGTGTGTGTGTGTGTGTGTGTGTGTGTGTGTGTGTGTGTGTGTGTGTGTGTGTGTGTGTGTGTGTGCGCACGTGTGCGGGCTGTGGGGGGGCTCTGCTGTTGAAATACTTCCATTGCAGTGCCTAGAGGGCACACACCCACACACACACACACACACACACACACACACACACACACACACACACACACACACACACACACACACACTCACTCTTTCCGCTCGCATGAAAGCTGTCAATAGTTACAGGCTGCAGCATCGAGGGGTTGTGTGTGCAGCATCACACACTCTGCTCCAATCATCTCAGTGTCATGCTGAGTTTCAGACATAACTGACCTGCACGTGTGTGTGTGTGTGTGTGTGTGTGTGTGTGTGTGTGTGTGTGTGTGTGTGTGTGTGTGTTCACTGACCTATAATCCTGGAGGAACGCCTCTCCACTGTATTGCAGGCTGTGACCCTGTTTTTGGAAAATATCACAGATGAGGTTTCATGAATGAGTGATCTGGGACACACTTCCTCCACCTCCGTCTACTGTCCAGCTGTGCTTGTGTGTGCGGTCGCTCATGACACCGTCCCTCAGGGCAGAGAAAAAAAAATCAGCCAGAACATCATGATGTCTGTGTCTCGTGAACTGTACTCACGGGTAGTGTTCATAAGGCTATATAACTCCGACTGCTGACATAAAGCGAGCGTACGCTCTCATGTAGAAGGTCAAGATGATTCCAGATGAATCTACTGTACCTGGATCTGCCACACATGTTTCTGATTCTAATTCTCTGTACATTGTTGGTGTTCATAGGCCATACATAAGCTCACGTTTATAAACGCTCATTTCTCAGCATGCATGTGGTGTCTAATGATAAATTTTGCTAATTTTAAAGCGTATTTCGGCATTCAGATGCTGACATAACACTACCTCCTGCCTATGTCGGCTTTCAGAAAGCATATGTAGTGTATGTTCACATCTATAAAGGCTTAATCCCACATTCAGAAGCATTATGATGCATTATGATGCTAAATAAAATCGGCCTATGCGGCTACATGAGCTTCTCCTGACTACTGACATAAACCTGTTTAGAAATGCTTATATCAACAAGTGCGAACTGTCATAACACTGCCTTCTGTCTTCATAAGCATGCTGAGGAAGAATCAGTGAAGAGGCTTCATAAGCTCCGACTACTGACATAAACCTGTTTATAATTGCTTATGTCAGGTTGACATAGTATAACTATTTATTCTGTCCAGTCATATAGCTGTCATACAGTCCAACTCCACATTCATATTTCATCTACTTTTGACAAATTATGTCCAAAGCCAGTGAACACTATCCATAACATTGGTGCTCATAACCCTTTATAAACCAAACATAGGCTCATCTAAGTGCATTTGTAAAGATTCTTTTTAACAGGCAGCCACTTTGATAAATAATTCAATCAATTTTAGCATTATAATTGACATTAAAGCTTATTTTGACATTTATAAACTGTTACAACACCAGCTAAGTTTAAAATGTATAAATTGATCCCTATAAGTTTATCCCTAATGTGTGAGCCAGTGGTAACTGTGGCAAAGTAAAACTTCCTGAGACTTCATGAGGAAAAATCCTTGAGAGGAACCAAGGGAACCCATTCTCATCTGGGGGAGACCATTGGGGGACATCATTGTTGAGATTATCAACATTGTAAACCATGACTGACTGTTTCTATTAATTCCAGTCAATCTTCATGGTTCTTGAGTGTAAACCTCCACAGGAACCTTGTGAATCTTTAGACTGTTTATGAGGAACCAACTGCAGCACCAGTGCATGGTCTTCAATTGAAAAGACCCAGAAGAAAGGTGTCAGAATGAATCAGGCAGGTTTTCAAGCAAGAATTCGATACGATTCAGTTTAATTTTTAGAGCAATTTTTAACAATGGACATTGTTTCAAAGCAGCTTTAGGTTTATTCCAATTGAGCAAGCCTGTGACAAGGAAAAACCACATGAGACTTCATGATGAACAAATCTTGAGAGAAACCAGACTCTAAAAAGAAATCCTCATCATCGAATGTTGATTAATTACATTTCCATCATTGTTGTGGTGTACTTTTCAGTGATATGCGCTAAATGCAGATTTGTTTCTTGTAAACTGGATTCCTGAGACATCAGTGGTTAAGGCTCTCAGTTACTGATCAGAAAGTCAGGAGTTCATGCCCTGGAATTGCCAATCTGCCACTCTTGGGAAACCCTAAACAGGTCCCTAAACCATCCGTGCTCTAGGGGTGCTGTATCGTGGCTGACCCTGCGCTCTGACCCCAGATTCCTAACGTCACTGGGATATGTGAAGAAAGAATTTAGCTGTAAAGTACATCATTTTTTCTTTTCTGTTGATATTAATTTTAGTCCCAAATTAATCCGCAAAGTTCTTGAATCAAGTCAAGTTTTTTTCCATAGCACTTTTTCAATGGACATTGTTTTAAACAGCTTTACAGAATTTAAGAATTCAAGTGAATGATGTGTAATTATTTCTGATGAAGCCTGGGGGAGATTGGAGCAAGGAAAAACTCCCTTAGATGTTATGATGAAAAAACCTTGAAAGGAACCAGATTTAAAAGCGGAACCTCATCTTCATTTGGGTGAAAGTCTGGTCATGTGGAACTCCAGCTGAATCTCCTGCTGCACAGAGTGTCTCTAATCAAAGAGAACTCCATCCAGATGTTCACCGAAGGATCACCGATCACTCGTACCTCAGGAGCATGTTTACCTAAACAGAGACAGAGAGTAAACGGGGTGGCATGGAGAGAGAACCATGGATTTTTGGTTACCAATTTATTGCATTATAAAGCATACATAAGCTCATATAAAGACATGTGTTTTGAAAAAGATTTTAACAGGGAACCATTCAGTTCATTAATGAATCAATTAATCAATTAAATCATTTAATTTTCATATAAATGCTTATTTCAACATTGGTAAGCACACTGAGGAAGTAAATCAGCTAAGAGGCTACGTAAGACCTTCATGACTACTGACATAAACCTGCTTATACATTCATATTCCAACAGGCACAAGCTGTTATAATAATAATAATAATAATAATAATAATAATAATAATAATAATAATAATAATAATAATAATGCATTTTGTTAATATTCTTCAGTTTATGTCAAGCTATTTGTTCTAACTGTCATACAGTGTAACTCCACGTCTTTGTTTCATGTACACAAATAATGTAAAAAGCTCATGAATAAAACAAAGCACACAAACCTGTTTATAACTGTTTATTCCAACAGTCATAAGCTGTCACAATAACATCTTTTGTTAATTTAACGTGGCTATACATTCTGTAGAGTCATATAATTGTCATACAGTGGAACTCCACATTTTTGTTTCACAAACTCAAATGACAACAAACTCATGAACATGCTCCTGGATGTGAGTGTTCATAAGGCATCATAACGCATGCATAAGATCTGTATTTCTGTCTATTGCTATTTCTCTCTCTCTCTCTCTCTCTCTCTCTCTCTCTCTCTCTCTCTCTCTCTCTCTCTCTCTCTATCTTTCTATCTTTTTTCTTCTTTCCTCATCATTTGACTCTGAATGTGGTGTGTGTGTGTGTGTGTGTGTGTGTGTGTGTCTGTGTGCGCAGTGTTCATTTCGTCAACCGTGCAGGATTGGCATGTGTATGAACACCAGGCGTGACCCTGTGGGGTGCCGATATATATAAATGTGAATGGAGAGCAGACTGATCAAAGCTGGTGATTAATCCGCCTCAGGCTGGAGACACGAAACGCTATCGAGCCAACATGTCCTCTGTCTCCAAAAGACCACCCATAACAACCTTCATTACACAGTTTATATCAAACTATTATTCATTTTACTCTTTATTAATCAGGATATTATTCATAGCATGGAAATGAGCAGCACAAACCACAAACACAACAACCGCCATCACCACAAGAACAACCACCACAATAACAACTACAAATAGCACCATAGCCACCAAAAAACTACAAGAATAACAACAACCATAACCACCACCACCACAACTACTACAACAACCACCACCACCACCACCACCACCACCACCACCACCACCACCACAACAACCACTATTACCACAATAACAACCACCACAAACACAACAAGAACTACAAATAGCACCATAGTCACCACAAAAACGACAAGAAAAAAAAAACACCACAACAACTACAAAGACTATAACAACCACCACAACTACAAGAACAACAACCACCACACCCACAACAACAAGAACCACCACAATAACAACTACCACCACAATTATAAGAAAAACAACCACCACAAAAATTACCAACTCAATAACAAGTCAAGTCAAGTTTATTTCTATTGCGCTTTTCACAACAGACATTGTCTTAAAGCAGCTTTACAGAAATCAACAGTCAAGCTGAATGGTGTGCATTTATCCCTGATGAGCAGCCATTGCAACTGTAGCAAGGAAAAACTCCCTTAGATGTAATGAGGAAGAAAACTTGAGAGGAACCAGACTCAAAAGGGGAACCTCATCCTTATTTGGGTGACATCAAGAGTTAAATCATAAATCTTTTAACAATACAAAACACTGGAGAGTGAGAACTAACATGAGTACTGGAGTATAAGATTATAAGTAAATGTTCTTTCTACAGTCTTTGGTATAAAAGTAGGAGCTACTAAGCTAAACATTTGTGATCATCACAGATCCAGCAACAGCTTCTCCATGCCAGAGCCATTAAACACTCCAGGAGGACCAATGTCAAAACTCCACACATGTAGTGGGATCCAATTGACACTTGTACATCTCTAGATGGTTCGGGATGTTTGCGAGGTTCGGCATCTACTTCTTTAAAGTTCATAATCTTCACGAGGTGGGATGTGACTGGAGCTGGCCAAACCTCAGGAAGCCTCGGGATGGGGAGAGAAAGAGAAGCAGTGGAGAGGAATTAGCGTAGAACTCTTGCTGCCGCATTCTGGACTAACTGAAGCTTGTTTATTAATGATGCAGGACATCCACCTAGTAATGCATTACAGTAGTCTATTCTAGAGGTCATAAACGCATGGACGAGCTTCTCTGCATCAGATATAGACAACATGTTTCTTAGCTTAGAAATATTTCTAAGGTGAAAGAAGGCTGTTTTTGTAACTTGGTTGATATGATTTTTAAAAGATAAGTTGCTGTCTAAAATAACTCCCAGGTCTTTTACCATCGAACTAGTGGTTACTGAACATCCGTCTAAATCCAGGTTGAGATGCTGGAGCTTCTGTATACTAGTTTTTGGGTCGATGAGCAAAATCTCCGTCTAATCAGAATTTAAAAGTAGAAAGTTATGGGTCATCCAATCTCTTATTTCTTTAACACACTCAGTTATCCGAGTTAATTGAGCTGTATCGCCTGGTTTAGATGAGATATATTGCTGGGTATCATCAGCATAACAATGGAAGCTAATTCCATGCCTTCTAATAATATTTCCTTACAGAAGCATGTATATTGTAAAGAGCAGTGGTCCCAGAACCGAACCTTGTGGCATGCCATAATTCACTAGCATTAGCCTGAATAGCTCTCCATTTAAATCTACGAAATGGTAACGATAGGACAGGTAGGATTTAAACCATCCTAATGCCTGTCCCTGAATGCCGATGTAATTTTGTAAGCGATCTAGGAGGAGATCATGGTCTATAGTGTCGAATGCAGCACTAAGATCTAGCAAAACTAACAGCGAGATGAAGCCTTGGTCTGAAGCTAAAAACAGGTCATTAGTGATTTTAACTAGGGCAGTTTCTGTGCTATGATGGGGCCTAAAACCTGACTGAAATTCTTCAAAGATATTGTTCTCTTGCAAGTAGGAACAGAACTGGGCAGCGACAATCTTTTCTAAAATCTTAGACATAAATGGGAGATTTGAAATGGGTCTGTAATTCCATAGCGTGTTTGGATCCAGATAAAATTTTTTAATGAAACCATAACCAACCATACAACCATAGCAACAACCACAACTATCACCACAAGAACAATAACCACCACCAATATATATATATATATATATATATATATATATATATATATATATATATATATATATATATATAATATATATATATATATATATATATATATATATATATATATATATATATATATATATAATATTTTTAGCCGAGTGTATTTATTTATCTATTTATTTTTATTGTATGCGTGTCTTTTATATTATGACAACTTTTATTTTGTCGTGGTCCGGAAGCTTCCGTTTCCGGTGGGTTTGACACTGCTCATGAGAGCGCTCAGGATGTCCTTGTTAGAAAAGCAGGTGGTCTGATGAAGGAGGGGAAAATAAATATGGAGTAAAACACAGATATTATAATAATATACTCCTTGTAGACCTGCATTTATGAATAAAAAGCTGTAGTTTGCTGGTTTTAGGAGATGTTACGGACCGGAACTGCCGTTACCGGGTAAGAGCGCGCACACACATACATATAGACATAATGTAGACATGTACGTGTATATGTATACGGGTTTTTGCGCATGCGCACTCTGCTAGGTAGCTAACTAATCTTCTATAAATGTTACTCCCCAGAGTGACCCTCGATCTAGTGCACTATTAGAGCTATTAGAGGGATCACGTGGGAATGAGGAAGGGGAGTTTCGAGACAGAGCTAGCATAAACGGCTAGTTCTTGCTCCCCATATAATCCCAATTAGCTCATTTTTGGTCAAGACCATTGACAGTAGTGATGGTGACATGGCTGACATGTTGGACTCACCAGGTGTGTGAAAACCAAACAAACAAAACAAAAACGAAAGTACTCCTGGACAGGTGTGTAGATGCTCAGTTGGTCTGGTTAATGGAGCTCTTGGACATTGTCCCAAAGCAGGACACTTATGTACAAAGGACATAATATGTTGTAGGGTTTTGTGAGAAGAACTTAAATGTTCCTTGAGGGTTCTTGTGTCTCACTTGAATACTTGAATCAATGAATAAATCTACACTGGTGCACTAGATTTCAAACTTCAGATAAATCAGACTACAACTCTGTTCTGAGTCACACTTCTTCATGTAGCTCTGTCTCGTCCTGACATCTCACATCATCATGTAGCTCTGTCTCGTCCTGACGTCTCACACTGTCATGTAGCTCTGTCTCGTCCTGACGTCTCACATCGTCATGTAGCTCTGTCTCGTCCTGACATCTCACATCATCATGTAGCTCTGTCTCGTCCTGACGTCTCACACTGTCATGTAGCTCTGTCTCGTCCTGACGTCTCACATCGTCATGTAGCTCTGTCTCGTCCTGACGTCTCACATCGTCATGTAACTCTGTCTCGTCCTGACGTCTCACATCGTCATGTAGCTCTGTCTCATCCTGACGTCTCACATCGTCATGTAGCACTGTCTCGTCCTCATGTCTCACACCGTCATGTAGCTCTGTCTCTTCCTGACGTCTCACACCGTCATGTAGCTTTGTCTCGTCCTGACGTCTCACACCGTCATGTAGCTCTGTCTCGTCCTGACGTCTCACCTTGTCATGTAGCTCTGTCTGGTCCTCATGTCTCACATTGTCATGTAGCTCTGTCTTGTCTTTACGTCTCACATTGTCATTTAGCTCTGTCTCGCTCTGTCATGTCTCACATTGTCATGTATCTCTGTCTTGTCCTCATGTCTCACATTGTCATGTATCTCTGTCTTGTCCTCATGTCTCACATGGTCATGTAGCTCTGTCTCGCTCTGTCATGTCTCACATTGTCATGTAGCTCTGTCTCGCTCTGTCATGTCTCACATTGTCATGTAGCTCTGTCTTGTCCTCATGTCTCACATTGTCATGTAGCTCTGTCTGGTCCTTATGTCTCACCTTGTCATGTAGCTCTGTCTCGCTCTGTCATGTCTCACATTGTCATGTATCTCTGTCTTGTCCTCATGTCTCACATTGTCATGTATCTCTGTCTCGTCCTCATGTTTCACATGGTCATGTAGCTCTGTCTCGCCCTCACATCTCTCATCATCATGTGGCTCTGTTTTGTCTTCAACTCTCACATGGTGTGTGGAGAAAAAAATAAATAAAAAATTTACCCAGACAGATGTGTAGATTCAAAGTTCGTAATTTTTTTTGGGCCCTTGGAAATTGTCCCAAAGCAGGACACTATGCACAAGAACAGAATATAGTTTAGGGTTTAGTGAGAAGAACTTGGGTCTGTGGACAAGATGTTCCTCCAGTGTTCTTGTGTCTCAAATGGTCATAAACCTCCACCTTATTCTTGTGTTTCACTTGGTGATGCACCTCAATACACAGTGTGGACACTTGACCTTCACACCTTGACCTGCTGGTTGGACGTTTGAGACAAAATTGGTGCTAAGGTCTTCTGGTTCTCCTGACGAACCCAAAACAAAAAAATAAAGATCAAGAGCTGTTTATATTTTTCACGTTTCTTTTTTTCCTCAGTGCTGTCTCAGTTTTTAACGACGTAAGCGTTTTTGTTTCCTCTTTAGCATGGAGTGCAGGAATCTTCTCCGCTCCAGACTGGGTGGAATTCGGCTCGGCATCCCGCTGCAGAAGCTCCACCCCTTGTCCCGTGCCATCCACCATCACTACTCTGCCAACCCGGCCCCTCAGCGCCCCCCTCACCGCCTTTACACCTCCCTCTCCAGGCTCCCTGTGCGGCCACCGAGGTCTCGCTCGGGACACGGCTACCAGCAGCAGCGCTCCTTCTGGGTGGCTCGTCTGGCGACTCGGCTCCTGAAACTGCGCTACATCCTGCTGGGGTCTGCGGTCGGAGGAGGCTACACCGCTAAAAAGGTACCGCCACCATGCCAGAGGGTCTGAATACTTTTGAGCCGTCTTTACAAGACTTCGCAACTATCGCAACGTTTATATATTTATATCTGCACGCTATGAGGTCGGTGCTCCCTGTGACTGGGAGTGCAGCCTTTTGCTGATGGCATGTTACAAAACTACAAATCTTTTTGCTACCACCTCGTGTGTGTGTGTGTGTATGTGTGTGTATATATCTCACAGTGTCTACATACTTTTGCACTTGTCTCTAAACGTACACATGGGCATGCTTTTCTTTTTTCTGATCCATAATGGATGATCTCATGCCTTTCCTTGTAGACGTACGACGAGTGGAAGGACATGCTTCCTGATCTGAGCGAGTACACGTGGATCATCCCGGGCTTCGTTTGGGAGCTCGGCGACAACATCGACTTCGGTACGTGCTATATAAAAAAAAAAAAAAACTAAAATAAAAATAAATCACGTTGACGTGTCGTTAGATCAATTCGAGAACCTTAATAACGAGGCTTTGTTGTTGTTTATATCGTACTAAAGAGAAGCTAGCGAGGGCTTTGCCTGAAATGGAGGAGATCGCCAAGCTGCTGCCGGACTTCGAGAAGATCGGAGAGAACTTCACTTTCCTCAAGGGCCTGCTGTCGAGCGGTGAGTCTTGTGTACACACACACACACACACACACACACACACACACAGAGGAATGAAACAGCATCTCTGACTCGCTAATGAGATAAAAAATTAAAATATTTTGCATCGCAAAGCCAAATTATGTTCTTGAAGTAGTTGAAATTTACTGCACCAGAAATAGGGCGTGGCCCAAAAGGGCGGGGCAAACGTCAAATAGACGCTCCAATGTCATGTTTTGTTTCGAAAAATGATCGACCGTAGTGAACAGTGATTCCTAATGTAATACAACAAAGTACAATATATGGGCAAAAATATTGGGACACTAATTTTTTCAGCTGTGTGTGGTTCTTCTACACACTGTTATCACTAAGACGGAGGATGCGATAGCTAGGTTGGATCGAACTTGGCGATAACCGATGAATCACCCAATCATTGTTTTTAAAATGAAACAAAAAAAACATTCCAAAATATTAATAGTATCGAAGTTTATAAAAAAAAAAAAGTACTGAATGATAAAATTTTTTTTTATTAAATAACTATGAATATATTAATACAGATTAGGGTGAAATAAGACTTTTGAATTAAAACTAAAAGTAACACAGCGAATAAATAAAAACAATTACCTCCAAAATGAATAATAATATAAAAAAAAAAAAATGCTTCAAATAAACAGCATGTGGCGTCACCTCTAGAGGTCGACCTCTACTAATAATTGTGACTGTTTTTAGTTTTGTCATTCAAAATTTATAAAATAGACACTTCAATAACAAACAATAGATTTTACTTGTGAAACAGAAGAAAGTTAATTAGTTAAAGAACTGCAAGCGATTTACGAGTAACATGCGTCAGTTCTTTTTCCGTTTTCATATTCAAGTTAAGAAGCCTTAAATTATGGTGTCCAGTGAGTCGGCTCCTCCTGGCATCATACTGTCTAAAAAAAACAAACAAAAAAAACGGCATGTGGTGTCCGTGATTCGCTCCTAGAGCTCGTACTGTATAATGACAGCGGACCTTTTCAGCAACTCAGCAACAGACGCAACCCGGAAAAACTATCGGTATGGATTTCGAAAGTGACGTCCTCACCTCACCTACCTCAGTACCTGACTTTACTAACACCCTCGGGGCTTTTTTGTGTCAGAGCTTCTGGTCTGTACCGTTCTTTACCTTACAACCAGTCAGATGCTGGAATTCAACAGCGATATGTTGAAGTTATTTGTATTAGTGATGCATCAAAATGAAAAAGAATTCTTTTCAGATGATGTGTTACGATGACCCCATTGTAACTTAAAAATAGAAAAGGTGGAGACATGGCCTAACCCACCCAGTGGTCTTGAGTAATGGTGATCAGTTTGGGGTAGTATACTGTAATTTGTTGATAATTGAATTTCGGTAAGAGTCGTAGCGCTGTAAGTCGAACCATCGTAACCCGAGGACCACGTTTATATTAAAAATCAAGTGGAAAAAATACAAAGCAAAGAAATGACCTGCACTTTAGATGAAAACAAGCAAGTACAAACACAGGGCAGTGGTGGTTCACTGATTAAGGCTTTGGGTTACTGATTAGAAGGTCATGGGTTCAAGCCTCGGTATCACCAAGCTGCCAGAGCAAGACTTTAACCCTCTGTGCTCCAGGGGTGCTGTATCATGGCTGACCCTGTGCTCTTACCCCAACCTTCCTATCATCGCTGGGATATGCAAATAAATCATTTCACTGTGCTGTAAAGTACATGTGAGAAATAAAAATACACACTGAATTTTATAACATTTCAAATATAATTCATTAATTGATTGAATTAAAAAAAAATGTCTCGTTTATTATATATCATTTCTTTTTCATTTTTTTCCTCACTACTTCCTGTATCAGTGTGTTGATGTACTGTAGTACTGATTATTATGAGATGATGATGATGATGACGACGATACCGGCTGATTTTCTGGACTTACAGTGTCTAAAGTGCTGCTTCTTCTCAGGGAACATAAGAAATCAGTCCAGTTGTTTTTCAAGTCCTTTTTTTTTTTTTTTTCCATATTTATATGTTCCTCTTGTTCCCTCCTTTCCTTCCCTCCACATTTTTCACAGGTGTGAATAGTGCAGTCATTGGAGCTTCTGGTCTGCGTCTGTTGTTAGGTGTGTAAACAGCACACTGTGTCCCCCTCTGTCTTCCTCTTATTGTCCCCACATCAGCTGTCCATCTATCTAGATATCTATCTATTTATTTATCTATTTATTTATCTTTTTTGCTCAAGTTAAAATGATATTGTTTAAAATAAAGAAGGAATACAAATAAGTCAAATGGTCAAATCAAGTAAAGGTATGAATGAGTGAAAATGAAGGAGCTTCTCTTTAATGTATTTTCTCCTAAAATGTTTAGAGACACTCCGTCACTGTGAATTTTGTTTTGAAAATTAGTTTTGAGTTGAGTGTTAATTAACGACGGACTAAAAAGCTTCAAAGCCCTTGTGTGTTTCTGATACAATTTCCTTTTTTTTCTATTTTTGCATGAGTTGCACTTTTTTTTTTTTTTTTTTTTTTTTTTTCTTCTAAAGAAATTGAAATTCTTTTTTTTTTTTTCCTCAAATGTTCTTTAGAAAGATTTACAGCTCCGAAAGTGCAACAGCCGCGATTTCCAAACAAAACATAATCAGCTCGGTCTTCATTGTGTGTGTTAAAGGAAAATTATTACTATTATTATTATTATTATTATTACCATTATTAATATTATTATTATTCAAGAAATTATAGATTGAATAATAAACAAATTGAATCATAATTTTTTGATTCAATATAATTGTTCAATATTTAGAAATGTTTTATTGATTATATATTAATGCTGTTCAATAAAAAAAAATTATTTAAATAAAAAAATGATTGTATTCATTAAACATTTTTTAATAAATCTGTTCATTATTAACATTTACTATATAAAATTTTTAAACTTTGTTAAATATGATTAGAATTATTGTTATTTATATATTACAAATAAAACTAATAATCAATAAAAGGTTGAAAGAATATTTATATCTATATACTGTACAGATCAAAAGTTTGGACACACCTTCTCATTTAAAGAGTTTTCTTTATTTTCATGACTATGAAAATTGTAGATTCACACTGAAATATGTCATATTGTAGGTTCTTCAAAGTAGGCATCAAGAGAATGCCAAGAGTGTGCAAAGCAGTAATCAAAGCAAAAGGTGGCTACTTTGAATATGACATTTTTCAGTTGTTTCACACTTTGTTGTTATGTATATAATTCCATATATAATTCCACATGTGTTCATTCATAGTTTTGATGCCTTCAGTGTGACTCTACAATTTTCATAGTCATGAAAATAAAGAAAACTCTTTAAATGAGAAGGTGTGTCCAAACTTTTGGTCTGTACTGTATGTTTATAAATATTCACACACAGTGCAACCTCGATACTCGCAGGGTTTCGTTCTATGACTTGTCGCGAGTAACAAAAAAAAGGTGAGGTTTTGTCTCTCCTTGTTGGATGCAGGACGTGAACATGAAGTTCAGTCTGCTGTACTAGATTAGCACCATGTTCAGTGTGTGTGTGTGTGTGTGTGTGTGTGTGTGTGTGTGTGTGTGTGTTAGTTAGTTAATAGTTGTCACATACCCTGGGTAATGTGTGTGTGTTTGTGTGTGTGTTTTTCCCTCAGAAACCCCAGGCGAGCCGAACCTGAGCGCTTCCGAGATCCAGGCCACAGGAGCTGGCTCTGAGGGCGGTGACAAATTTAAGAAGGCAAGTCCATCCCCATTTCCTCTGATTTAGTCCCAAATGCCTGCAAGATGCTCACAGCTTCTCACCAGTGTACACTATCTGGCCAAAAGTTAGTGGACACCTGACCAAAAGACTTTATTTATTTTTTTTATTATTAATTCTCTATTTGCTCTAAGCTCCACTCTTCTGGGCAGATGCTCCACTAGAGTTTGTGGAGATTTGTAACGATTTCTTTCAGCCACAGTGGCGTCATTATAGTCAGGTACTGATGTAGGTGAGAAGGTGAGGAGGCCTGGGGTGTAGGCAATGTTCACATTCACTGTTCAACAGGGTTGGAGTTCAATAGCAGGAGATCTTCCACTTTAATCCATGAAAAGCAGATCTTCATGAAGCTGGCTTTGTGCGCAGGGGCACTGTCATGCTGGAGCAGCTTTGGGCCTCCAAGTTCAAGTGAAGGAAAAATCTCATGTGGTAACATTATGGAGAAGAACCCCCATATGGCTGGAAAAGTCAGGTCTCCCAATACTTATGGCCATATAGTGTCCAGTGGACTGACCATGCTAATCGCAGCTTTGAGGCGACAATCATTTGCTTGCTGCAACTCGGGATGGTCCGATCTTGTCGCCACGGTGCGAATTTTCTCAGTTTACGCAAAAGCTACATGATGCGATCTCCGAGCTACTTCCTGCGCGAGGTTTTATACAGTACTTTGATACTAATGCCCAACAAATTCTTTTGTGCCTTTGAATGCATTTCTGATCATTTATTTTCAGCTCCTCGTTTTTTTGAGCCTCTGTGTTTGTTGCGTTTCCTGTTTCGTCATTTCCTTTCCGTTTGTCTTAAATTTTTTTCGGAGTGATTTTACTCGTATAAATGTTGGAATAAGTATGGATAAAATTGTCATGTTAAACATAGCGATGTTTTTATTGACTTAGCATGCATTTGCTTAGGGGTTCACAACTAGGGTTGCGGAATTCAGGGAATTTCCATGGAAATTAACAGCAATTCATGAGAATAAACTGGGAATTAACAGGGAACTTAGATGTGGTTGAAAAAACTGATTTAATGTATTTTTCGGACTATAAGCCGCTACTTTTTCCCCAAGTTTGTGAAACCGGGAAAAATCTAGGAAAATACATAAAATAGCCGCTTCGTTGTTTAAGTCGCACCCCGCGGCTTAAACAACGAAGCGGCTATTTTGTGTATTTTCCTGGATTTTTCCCGGTTTCACAAACTTGGGGAAAAAAAACTGTAAACTACGTATCCCTAAACTTTAACATTTTTACATTTTCTTCTTTGCTTATCTTTGCTTAATTTTCGTCACAATCTTGCTTTCTGGCTTAGTTTCGCCATCTAGCAGCGGCGTCTCGAGCTCGTACCTAAATTTTTTGCTCACGTAACAAAATAAAATAATCGACCGAGTGAGCGCTCGTACCTCGGAAAACTCGTACATTATTGCACTCGTAGGTCAAGGTACCACTGTAGTTGTGAAAGGAAGGAGGAAGACAGTGAACAATGACTTTCTTGGTCGGCTACTGTTTAGATACAAGCCGTTGTAGCATGTTGAGTCTGGGTGAAGGGAGAGCTCGCTAACTCCAGTTGCAACAGAAATCATATAAGCACAGACAGGTTCCCAAAACTCGTGCTTTTTTATTTTTTTTGGCAACAGCGTTACGGGTTAGTCAAAGAAACTTAGAAATGAGCACCAGAAAATAATAGGGACATATTCCTCAGTCTTACACACATGCAGTAATAGCGGAAAAACTGCAGTGACGTGCTTTTCCCAAAATACCGCTATGCTCCTAATAGAAGCGCAACATATTGCATTTAGTGTCTTTCGTTAAAGCCTGTGTAAAGTACATTAGTGTAGACACTACGGCTTATAGACAGGTGCGGGTTATTTATGTTAAAAATAAAAATATTTGTCAAATTCAGTGGGTGCGGCTTATATATGGGTGCGCCTTATAGTCCGGAAATTACGGTAATAATTTTAGTTGAATTTCTACATGCATTATCTATTTATTTAGATTTAAATTTATTTTATATTTAGTTTTATTTATTAGCATATTTGTTTATGATTTACGAATCTATTTTCTTTTAGCCAGTTAAGGTTACATTTAGATGTAAATGTTACATAAACGCATCTCTGTACGAAAAATTCAATGTGATCTTTCCATGTGCCATGGAAATTGACGTAGGAGAAGCTTGGGATGTCCAAAAGCTTTTAATTTGAATATGTGTGTGTGTGTGTGTGTGTGTGTGTGTGTGTGTGTGTGTGTGTGTGTGTGTGTGTGTGTGTGTGTGTGTGTGTGTAAGAGAGAAAAGTGTGTATGAATGCAGGATTTCTGAGAGGTTAGCTTCTCAAATCTTCATGTAAAAGTTTTTCTACGCTTTCATCTGCCTCCCTGCATTCCGGTCTCGTTTTCCTGAGACAAAGATCGGAATAGATTGGATTTATTTTATCCGATCTGCAGTGTGAGCTGAACAATAGCTGGATCACGTAGATTTTTTTATTAATTTTTTTTAAACTGATTTCAGGACAATTATACTCGTTATATTACTGAAGCCTAAGAAACCATTACTTTTTAATTTAATTGATTTATTTACCTTAAAAATCTTTTATCTTTAACTTAGTAACATATTTGTTTATGATTCAAAAAAATATTTTCTTTTTCTTTTTTTTTTACGTATTGATTACCTTTTCAATTATTGATTGACCTTGTCCTGTTTATTAATTTATTCACATTTATTTACATATATTACATTTTTTACTTATATAGTTGTTTATTTCTGATTCATTCATTTTCGTTTTGTTTATTTTTTAAGCCTATTTTGTCATTTTTATTTTTATAATTGTATGCCTTTTTAAAGACGTTCTGTTATATTTATTCATATCTTTTTTGTTTCAAAATATTACTTATACATTTCTTTATTTTTAGAATTAACATAAAATGATGATTATTTACTTGCTTTTTTTTTTTTTTTTTATTTGTTTTGCTTTTATTTCATTTTTATAAAATTTTAAAAAGATTTCTAATTAAACAAATCGGATAAATTTATTAAAAGATGGTTATCATTAGAAACCCTCTCGCTTTCAAACTTCACTTTATTATTATTTTATTTGTAATTAATAGGATTTTATTTCTGTGTAAACGCGTGTAGGTCTAAAAGTTTGTGCGCCCTCAGTAAACTTCAATTTTGGGGGGGTGTAGATGATGCAGTGCAATTACACTCTTTTTTTTACTTTTTATTTTTTTATTATACTTCTAAGGCAATAAAAAAAAACTAACTCTGGAATTTAACTCTTGAATGACAAAGAAATGTTTAATTGGACAATTATGATTTGGATAATTTATTTGATTTAAAATAAATGAATAATAAATTGTATCTATTAATACATTTTGTATTGAATTATTATTATTTATTTAAATCGTTACATTAAAAAAGCTGTATTTTTATAACATGAATAAATGCTGTTTTCTTTAAAACATAAGTAAATATCTTTAATAAAATATACATATTAGGGCTGTCAAAATAATACACTTAATACCTCGTTACCTCAAATTAATTTTAACGGTACAATTCATATGAACGCACGATTAATGCAGCTCGCATTTCTGTTTGACCATTTTTATTAAAAATATTAATAAATCAATATAAAAGTGGCGAAAATAAAACCTGCAGCACAACACATTTATTCACGACGCCCTTTCTTTACTCAGATATTTAAAAGAATCCACCAAATAATAAATTTTTTTTTAACAATAAACATTTGTTTTACTGATTAGCCGAGTCTCAAATCAAGCAGAAGAATACACACCATAATGCAGCACATCTGGCAATTAATGCCGTCCGTGTGGAAACATAGCAAAATGTCCTGATGATTTCCGTCATTTAAAACATTTAAAACAATTACTTTACATTTACATGAATATTTTCACTAATAAGAAACGTACATTTGCATGTTGTTTAAAGTATTTAAAACTTGAAAAGTATTATTGTGAGGTACATTTTGAACAGATAAATATGTGCGATTAAGTTGCGATTAAATATTTTGATTGATTGACAACCCTAGTTGTATTATATTATAAATATTATAATAAAAGTAAATAAAAATACATGGAAAAAAGGAAAATAATTATTTAAATAGAAAAAACTTTTTTCTCGGGGTTTTTTTTTTTTTTGCCCAGTGCGCTTTTTTTTCTTTTATTTGATTTTAACCTGTATTTATCAACATGAAGATTTTTTTTTGACGGATTATAAAATAGTTAACCTCTGCTTAATTTCTTTGGTTAAAAAAAAAAAAAAAAAAAAAGCGGAAACAAAAATGTTGCTACAAAAAATATAAAAGCATCGATATTAATACAGTATATAAAATCTTAACTGTTCTCATTTTCCGGACTTTCTTTCATCACTGCTGTCTCCTCGCTTCACCCAGTTCTCGTCCTACTCCAGCGTCATGTGATCAGGTTGATTGACAGCTGACTCCGCCTCTCTCTCTCTCTCTCTCTCTCTCTCTCTCTCTCTCTCTCTCTCTCTCTCTCACTATGCCGTCCCTCAGCAGGGGCTGCTTCGAGATCTCATTCTCATTCAACAGCAGATCCAGCAGCATGAAGAGGAAGTGCGGCGGGCGGCGGCCGCTAACGAGCCCCGCCCAGGCCGCGCTAAGACTCCGCCCCCAAGCCAGGCCCCGAAATTCCCCCACAAGGTGAAGGTCCATCTCCCAGCACGTCCACTGCAGCCGTCCTCACCCCAGTCTTACAAAAAAAATACACAAACATTGAGCAGGGAATTTATTCATCAATGGAGTAAATTCCCTGAGAAATTGATTGTTTATTTTAATTGTTTTTCTCTTAACCTTATTTATTTCTATTTATAATAATAAATCCCAATAGAACGACTGGAGTGAGAACGCTGGAGTTTGAAGTAGTGTATCTGAGGACCTGAAGTGGCCCCTCTTCATTTTGTTCAGTAGCACTTTAAAATCGTGTTAATGATACAAAAAAAAAAAAAAAGGAGTTTATTACTTTTATTACCGTTTTTATTTAACGGGTGATAAATTATTCACAATCACATAAATGTGGAAAATTTAAAAAATATATATTTGTTTATTTCTGCATTTATGTAAATTCTTTTAACCGTTTTATCCCTTTATTTAATTATTTATAAAAAAAATATTATTTACTTATTTCTTCTTTATTTTTGATGTGTAGTTTTATTAATTATTAATTCAAATTGGAGCCCCACTTTTTTCTTTCAAATTTTTCTTTACATTTTTTTAAGAATTTCTTTTACTTATTTAAATGATAATCTGTTGTTTAGTATTTCACTTACAGACACCGATTATTCTTCAACATTGGCCTTTAGTTAGTAAACCCCTCGCTACACCTTCACAACGCCTGGTTCCATAAATATTTTCACACACCTGTAGACGTTTGTCCGATTAAGTTTTTTGTGTTTGTGTGTGTGTAGTAGCACTTAAGGTGCATATATAGGAGTTGGAAGTTTCTTATTATTTTCCCTCTAGAAAAACAGGAAGTGACTCTTTTTGCTTTATAATCAGTGTGACTCGGTGCTGGTGTGGTACTAACACGGCATGCACTTGTGTTTCCTGCCGATTTCAGTAATCAGAATAACTGTGTGTGTGTGTGTGTGTGTGTGTGTGTGTGTGTGTGTGTGTGTGTGTGTGCGTGTGTTATATGGAAAATAATTCCCTGTCAATCCCATGCGATCTTTACTCTCCTGTAATTTGTGTGGGTCTGTGTGTCAGAAATGCATTAAAGGTGCAATTATTGTCACCGTATTATAACCCTCCTTTTTTTTCTACAGGGCTTCTTTTCTAACATGATTGAAATGATTATTCTTTTTTTTGTTTTTTTTCTTTTGCATCCTCCCCTCGGGTGGCGAGTCGGACCGGGGGGCCGGCTGCACGAGGATCGGGTCGGAGAAGAGTTGTCGTGTGTGAGGTGTAACTTTCTGTTCTGTGTGTTTTTAGCCTTCAGATAAAGAGAAAGTGGACCAGCTGCAAGAGGAGCTCATGCGCACCCAGGTGAGTCCAATCCCGGTTTAAAATCGTATAATGTGGATAAACGTTCATTAACCTACATTATGCATTGGACTTGCACTGTGTGGCCAAAAGTATTGGAACACCCGACTTTTCAGAACATCTTTCCAGAAGAGTGAAGGATGTTATAAGAGAAATGGAGACTAAATGTGGGATGGGCTGCTCAAAAATTAAAGCACATCCCAAATCTTACGCTCGGGTGTCCACAAACTTTTGGCCAGAGAGTGTATGTAATACGGAACGTAAAGCTTGGAGACTCGAACACCGGTGTGACTGGCGAGCGAGCTGATCCGTTTCTCCTGTTCTGCAGCTGAAGTACCAGCGGATGTTGGAGCGTCTGGAGAAGGAGAATAAAGAGCTGAGGAAAGTGGTGCTGCAGAAAGATGACAAAGGGATTCATCAGAGGAAAGTCAAGGTCAGAGCTCAGCCTGCCCGGTGTCTCCATGTCAATCCTTCCACCTGATGTCTGAGGACAATCCAGGGCGAAGGCTTTATTTATTTATTTCATTTTATTTTTTCGCATGAAACGATTATAAGATTGATTTTTGTTTCTTTTTTTCTTCAGAAGTCGCTGATTGACATGTACTCTGAAGTCCTGGACATCCTCTCCGATTATGATTCCAACTACAACACTCAAGATCACCTGCCCAGGGTCAGTGCTCAGCCTGAACACACCTCTCATATCAAACCCTAGCAGGATAAATCAATAATAACAGAGCTCAGAGAATATTGTTTATTCTAAAGTGGGCGTGTTCTCATCGATGGTGTTCAGGTGGTGGTTGTAGGTGACCAGAGTGCAGGAAAGACCAGCGTGTTGGAGATGATCGCTCAGGCTAGGATCTTCCCTCGAGGCTCAGGAGAGATGATGACCAGGTCTCCTGTCAAGGTAAAAAACATGGATCTATATATTGGTTCTTTACCTGTGTGCGTGTGTGTGTGTGTGTTTGTACATGTATATGTATCTGTCTGTCTGTCTGACTATCTATATGTCTGTCTGTCATTCTGTCCGTCTATTTACCTGTCTGTCTGTCTATCAAGCTGTCGATCTATTTGTCTGTCTGTCTTTGTATTTCTGTCTGTACGTCTATCTATATATCTATATGTCTGTCATTTTGTCTGGCAGTCTTTCTATTAATTTGTCTGTGTGTCTGTATCTATTTGTCTGTGCCTATGTCTTTCATTCGGTCTGTCTATCTATCTAATAATCAATTTGTCTGTCTGTCTGTCTGTCTGTCTGTCTGTCTGTCTGTCTGTCTGTCTGTCTGTCTGTCTGTCTGTCTGTCTGTCTGTCTGTCTGTCTGTCTGTCTAAACTATTCTCTTTAAAACAAAAATGCTCAGGTTGAGATGATCAGCATGTTTGTCTTTGTCTGTTTGTCCACTATGTCTAGCTGTCTTTCTATCTGCCTTTCTCTCTCCCTTTTTTTTTCTTTTTTAAATCTGTGTTTCAGATGAATGAGTTTATGATTCTGGTTGGAATGTACATTATAGATAAAGCCGCAGTGAGTGTTGTACACTGTTGTTGTCTGTTCTGGAAGTTCGGTGTGCCAGTATTTATTGCTTTATGTATGTTGTATAGGTGACTCTGAGTGAAGGACCTCATCATGTGGCCATGTTTAAAGACAGTACCCGTGAATTCGACCTGGGAAAGGAGGACGACGTAGGACTAATATTATTATTATTATTATTACTACTATTGCATTTTATTGGAATTAAAGAATTGCTCTTCTTCTTTAGCTGGCAGCTTTGAGGCGTGAGATTGAGTTGAGGATGAGGAAGAGTGTGAAGGACGGACAGACAGTCAGTCCAGAGGCAAGTAAATCTTTACTCTTATATATACAGACACACACACACACACACACACACACACACACACACACACACACACACACACAGATATATACATTTACATATGCACATATCCATATATTGCTTTGTGTTTGAATGTATTGTATTTTAACCCATTTTTCATTTCCCTTGTTTTTCCTGCAGACGATCTCATTAAGTGTAAAAGGCCCGGGGATCCAGAGGATGGTTCTGGTGGACTTACCAGGAGTGATCAGTGTAAGATTCACCTCTATACAGTGTATCCAGAAAGTATTCATGGCTCTTCACTTTTTCCACAATTTGTTATGTTACAGCTTCACTCCAAAATGTATTCAAACCCCACAATGACAACGTGAAAGAAAATTGTTTAAAATATTTTTGAATTTTTATTAAAAATAAAAAACAAACCAAAAAATTAATAAATCACATGCACATAAATATTCACAGCCTTTTCCATGACACTAAAAATAGAGCTCAGGTGCCTCCTGTTTCCACTGATCATCCTTGAGATGTTTCTACAACACGATTGGAGTTCAGCTTGTGGTAAATTCAGTTGATTGGACATGATATAGAAAAGCACACCCCTGCTCTATAGAAGGTCTCGCAGTTAATAGTGTGTGTCAGAGCACAAACCAAGCCATGAAGTCCAAGGAATTGTCTGTAGACCCCATAGACAGGATTGTATTGAGGCACAGATCTGGGGAGTTGAACCAACATTTCTGCAGCATTGAAGGTCCCAATGAGCACAGTGACCTCAATCATCTGTAAATAAAAAAAGTTTGGAACCCTCAGTTCTCTTCCTAGAGCGGAGCCGCTCGGCCAAACTGAGCTTTCGGGGGAGAAGAGCCTTAGTCAGGGAGGTGACCAAGAACCCGATGGTCACTCTGGAAGAGCTCCAGTGTTTCTCTATGGAGAGACGAGAACCTTCCAAAAGAGCAACCATCTCTGCAGCACTCCACCAAACAGGCCTGTATGGTCTAGTGGCCAGACTGTCAGACAATGAGAAACAAAGATTGAACTTTTTGGCTTGGAAGCCAAGCGTCATGTCTGGAGGAAACCAGGCACCGCTCATCACCTGGCTAATGCCATCTCTACAGTGAAGCATGGTGGTGGCAGCATCATGCTGTGAAGATGTTTTTCAGAGAGAGGAACTGGGAGGCTGGTCAGGATCGAGGGAAAGGTGAATGCAGCTATGTACAGAAACATCATTGATGAAAACCTGCTCCAGAGTGCTCTGGACCTCAGACTGGAGTGACGGTTCACCTTCCAACAGGACAACAACCCTAAACACAGCCAAGATAACAAAGGAGTGGCTACAGGATGACACTGTGAAGAAGTCCAGACTTAAACCTGAATGAACATCTCTGGAGAGATCTGAAAAATGGTTGTGCAGCGACGCTTCCCATCCATACTGATGGAGCTTGAGAGGTTCTGCATAGAAAAATGGAAGAAACTGCCCAAAAATACATGTGCCAAGCTTCTAGCATCAAACTCAAAAAGACTCGAGGCTGTAATTGGTTCCAATTGGTGTCAAATTTGTCCCCACATTAGTCACAAGTACCTACATTGTAAAAATACCAGAAAAGTGTGTGTTTGCTGGTCCTCAAAAGCTTAGTCTATAAGAAATATATTCCCCAAATTGTGGAAGAATGTCACATTGCTCTATTTATCTTTTTTCTCAAATTTAATGTGACCGATGTGTTTACAGTTTTTTCAGCAAAAGAAAACTACATATGAGGTGGTATGAAAAAGTTTAGAGATTCGCTTTGTTTAAAAAAAAGTTTACACTCTATCACCTTCAAAATAGTCCCTTTTCACAGCCCCCAGCGTTCCTGCTACTTCTGGAACATGTCCTGGAAGTCACCTTCTGCGATTCGCGGCAGATCTCTTTAACGTTGTCAAAACAGCGACCTTCCAGCTGCATCTAGAAAAGTCTAGATTTTTTTTTAGACCTCTTTGTAATTAAACTCAAAAGTCCAAATCCAGTGGTAATAATTATAATTATAATCATAATTATAATCATAATAAGAAATATGAAGTAGTGCAGGAGTCCCCAACCAGCAGGTGGCAGACCGGTACCAGGCCGTGGATCATTTGGTACCAGGCCACGTTAATATTTTATTTCTATACATCAGTAAATTAAACCCTCAATATTGCTGATTTATAGTGAGTTACTTTTTCACTATAATGTGTAATAATGTATATTTGTAACATCATAGACACGGACCACAGACGCAGAGAAGCGTAGAAAAAAATTTGTCTGTACAAATTCCAGTTCAGAGTCTGTAGGATTTAAAAATGGCCCCCTTTATGGGTTGGAAAGAAAACCGGTCGATTTAACGGCAATAAAAAATGTCTGTTAATATTCCTACTTTTGTGGTAATATTTTGATTCAATATTTAAATAAAAAAATTTTTTTATATAGTTTTACTAAAGCGAAACTTGAAGGCAATTTGGGTCTTAACTTAAGGTCAATTAAAGGTCACATAGTGACGCGGATCCTGTTGAGAAGCAGTTTGCAAAGGTTGTATGTTCCACATGTGCATGTGTTGGATTTTGATGTTCATGCTGGTGTGTGTGTGTTGTAGACGGTGACCACTGGCATGGCTGCAGACACCAAGGAGACCATCTTCAGCATTAGTAAAGCGTACATGCAGAACCCGAACGCCATCATCTTGTGTATTCAGGGTGAGTTTCCTACTGTCCAGTGATGCTCCTGATGTGGTCTTATTCCTCATTAATACTCCTCCTTCTCTCTCTCTCTCTCTTTCTCTCTCTCTCTCTCTCTCTCTCTCTCTCTCTCTCTCTCTCTCTCTCTCTCTCTCTCTCTCTCTCTCTCTCTCACAGACGGATCGGTAGATGCCGAGCGTAGTATTGTCACTGATCTGGTTAGTCAGATGGACCCTCAGGGCAAAAGGACTATTTTTGTTCTGACCAAAGTGGACCTGTCAGAGAAGAACCTCGCGAGCCCGAGCAGAGTGAGTCCGATTGCAGATCGTCTGGGAAATGGCATTTAAATACGAATCGGACGTTTACTTACGATCCCAGCTGAAATCACAACCTTTTTTTCTCACCGCTCGTTCCAATGCGTTCGTGTTCCCATAGAAACAGGACGTACAATGTATTTATGGATTCTCTGTATGGCCACACGGATATACAAGAGATACCGGAGGTCATGATGTAAAATTATCAATTTATCAATTAATGAATCATTCAGTAAATAAATGACATTAAGAGAAGTAGATCGCATGTAGAGCTGCTGTAGCGTTCGCACAAACAGGAAGGAACTCGTGAACAGCATTAAATGTAACTATAAACGGATAAAAAGTATTGCAATCGTCTAACTGCTGCGGTGTCATAGGAATTAAACACTGCATAGGAAAAGAAAACGCAGGGTCAGGGTGCTTACTGTGACTCCGCCTGTGTGACTGGGATTCACACGCAGATTGACCTTTTTTTTCAGATTTAAAAAAAAAAAAGAACCTGAATAAAAAAAAAGCATAACACTAAAATAGTACTGAAGTATTTCTCAAAAAAAATTTAATCAATACTAATATAATTAATACAATATAATAATAAATTATATTTAAATATTTAAAAAAATATTTTTTTAATATATAGTTTTACTAAAGCGAAACTCGAAGGCAATTTGGGTCTTACTTTTGGGTCAATCAAAGGTCACATAGTGACGCGGATCCTGTTGAGAAGCAGTTTGCGAAGGTTGTATGTTACAGATGTGCATGTGTTGGATTTTGATGTTCATGCTTATATGAATAAATATTGAGGACAATAGGACAAAAAAGTAACGCTCCAGATAAATAAAAACAATTGCATCCAAAATAAAATGAAAAAAGACCCTTCGAATAAACGATTAATTGCATCATCACCTCTAGAGGCCGCTATCGTACTGTATTGCGCAACCCGGAAAAACTATCGATGTGGTTATGGCTACTGATGAATGACGACCTCCACTCATGATTGCAACTGTCGTTCTCTTCCACCAGGTGGCACTTTTTCACCACCTTTACATTCTGTGTTTGTGTGAAAAGCCGGGTTTATTTCCAAGTGTGTTTAACCTCTTAATTCAATAATGAAAGAAAAAAAATAGCGACTTCTTTACTGTCCTTGTGGCTCTTTGTGTAGATCCATCAGATCATTGAAGGCAAACTGTTCCCTATGAAAGCTCTGGGCTACTTCGCTGTAGTGACTGGAAAAGGTACGTTCTGAACAGCACGAGCATTTATATATGTATGTATGCACACTATATACGGACAAAAGTATTGGGACACTTGACTTTTCCACCCGAATGTGGTTCTTCTCCAATCTGTTTTAATACTTTTGAAGGCACACGATTGTACAGAACGTCACTGGATGCTGTCGTATGAAATTTTCCCTTCACTTAACCTAGACGACCATGAAGATCTGCCTGACCTGACTTTACTAACACGCTTGTGGCTGAATCAATCTCCACAAAGTCTAATGAAACATCTTCGCAGAAGAGTGGAGCTCATTATAAAAGCAAATGGAGACAAAATGTAGAACTTCTTAAAGAAAACACACACCAATCTTATGGTCAGGTGTCCAAAAAACCTTGTCTGTATATTCTATGTGTGTATTATTTACCTATGTGTGTGTGTGTGTATACTCATGCATGTGTATATATATATATATATATATATATATATATATATATATATATATATATATATATAGATATAGATATGTATGTATATATGTTGTGTGTTTGTTTCTGTTGCTAGGCAGCAGCAGTGAAAGCATCGACTCGATTAAAGACTATGAAGAGGACTTTTTTAGGAACTCCAGATTGTTAAGGTGAGTTTGGTTAAATATTTGGATGGGATTCTTTTTTTTTCTTTCCCCTAGTAATACACATTATGGGGTGTGTCCTGTGTGCGTGTCTTCAATCGGCATGTCTCAAATGGATTAGAACGTTTTCCATGTGCACGTCTTCAGTTTGCATTTCTTCAGTGTGCACGTCTTCAGTGTCCACACACTTTTGGCCGTACAGTGTAGTTTTGCTTTCTGAATTATATTTATTATTACAATTATTATAATGAATATAATTTTTTATTATAACACGCTAGCTAGCTAGTCCCGCTAGTCTGTTGTCATGGTTTCCGTGCTTGTTATATTCCTGTCATTTAGAATGCCGCTGTGTTTTAGTGAAACTTGTATTTCTATTATTGAATGATTTGGTTATTTTCTCTCTGATTGATGTACAGAGAGGGGATGCTGAAGGCCCACCAGGTGACCACCAAGAACCTGAGCTTAGCCGTGTCCGACTGCTTCTGGAAAATGGTGCGGGAGTCTGTGGAGCAGCAAGCCGACGCTTTTAAAGGTAAAAAATCTAAATGGACACAGCCAACAACAGCACATCGTTCTTGTAAGCGCCATAGATGTCAAAAGGTCTGGAACTTCCCGCACGTGCAGATTTATTGGCGCCCATGATCTTTATTTTCGTAAACTTTCCTCTGAGGAGAGATCTTTTCCCTTTCTATAAATCAGCTCAGATCACCGTTCATACGCCTGCCTTTTCCTCAGGCTTAACCCAAATCCGATCCTATCTGAAGATTTCTGAGAAACGTACAGAGACTGCAGCCCTGATTTCTGAGACTGCAGCCCTGAGACTGGAGACGCCTTCCTTTAAAAAACAAACAAACAAGACCTACAGAAAACACAATCGTGTTTAGGATTACACCCCTTTTTTTCATCCATTTACACCCCTGTAAATTTATACCTCTGCGAAAGCAGTGATTTTATGAATAAAAATTAATTCACACCTTCTGACCAATCAGAATTGAGTATTTGATTAGATGTAATACGAGTGACACGTACATGCCGTCTGATCCCATCAGACTCTCTGATAAAAATGTTTTTACCGAAATATGACACGTTTTTTTGCCTGAAGTTTTAGATTTGAAAATCCAAAAATCAATAAATAAATCCAATTAATCAAATCTTACGAAATCTGTTCCATCAGAACACTTGGCAGAGACACCGGAGACTCCTTTCTGTAATCGGATTAACGATGCGGAAGAGCCGTTGCTATAGTAACGATAACGTGTTAATTGAGAAATAAAAAAACACCATTTGTAGCTGTTCTGTTGTCGTCCATCAAACCAATCAGAATCCAGTAATAGTTATAACGGGTTGATTATCATCAGTCCACTTCCTGGTTCTCCCTCAGAGTCTCAGAAACCCTCCACACCAATTAAACGGCGTCTCGTATTAAACGGCGTGCTGATAGATTTATGACCCGATGCTGCGACGCACCCCGAGCCTTTGTGTGGCCGATCGATGGGAGCCGGCGTGCCGGAGGCCGGCCCGATAACCAGAGCAATTAGCGTCAGCTCCATTGTGCAGGCCAGACAGCTTTAGCCTGCGTGTCCCGGGGCTGGGTGTCCCCCAGAGGCCTGGAAGGGGACGCTGATATAGAGCACGTCCGACTGCAGGGGCATTGATCAAGACCAGAGGCGTCCTCAGGGACACCTGAGCGAACAGAGGAGGGGGAAAGAGAGACCTGGAAATAAACGCACCGTCCTTCCAGAAGAAGTTTTACTCCGACTTTCTTCTTTTTTTTTCATCCAACTTCGAAGAAATTGGGACTGTATAGTGGAGGAAATAATGTTTTGATCCCCTGCTGATTTTGAAAGTTTGCCCCGTTCATGTGGTGAAGTCTTGCTGTACCCTGGGCAGAGAAACAGCCCCAAAGCACAATGTTCTTGGGGTCATATCTGCATTTCTCTGCCTCCAAACACGGCGAGACGAGTCGATGCCAAAGAGCTTAATTTTGGTCTCATCTGACCACATCATATTCTCCCAAGTCTTCTCTGAATCATTTAGGCGTTTATTCCCAAACTTCAGACGGGTCTCTTCATGTGCATTCATGAGCAGGACCGTGGTGTGCTACCGATGGTTTTCTTGTTGACTGTGGTCCCAGCTGCCTTGAGAACATTAACCGGCTCCTCCTGTGTAATTCTGGGATGATCTTTCACCTTTCTCAAAATCATCCTCACTCCATGAAGTGAGATTTAGCATGGAGCTCCAGAGCGAAAGGGGCGATTGTCTTCCATTTCCGAATTATCGCTTCAGCAGTGGTTTCTTTCTTCCCATGCTTCATGCTGATGGTCTTGTAGCCCATTCCAACCTTGTGGAGGTCTACAATCTAGTCTCTGACGTCCTTTGACAGCACTTTGGTCTTTCCCATGGTGTTGGAGAGGTTTAAATGGAAAAGGTTGATTCTGTGACTGGTGTTTTTTATACACATCATGAGTTGATACTAGGAGAACCTTCTTAAAGGTACAGGACTAATTTTGGGTGTGTGGGAGTCACGTACTTATTTCACTTAATCAAATACAAATAAATTTAAGTTTAAATTAAATTAAATTACATTTTTTGATGATTCAGTACTGTTCTTTTTTTTTTTTATTATTTTTGTAATATTACATGGAGTGTTCTTTTTTTTTTTTGTTATTTTTAATCCAGTATTTTGCTTCTGCATCCAAAGTGATTATTTTACTGTGACGTCGATTTTTTCAGAAATTTAAGAGCAACAATAAAAGTCAGTACTAAAAAAAATACATATAATAATAATAATAGCTTTTTTCATCCAAACAGCTGCTCGCTTTAACCTGGAGACCGAGTGGAAGAATAATTACCCCCGTTTACGAGAGCTGGACAGGGTGAGTTCAATCACACACACACACACACACACACACACACACACACACACACACACACACACACACACACACACACAGTGGTCTGACTTTATGTTCTCCTCGTTTCTCCAGAATGAGTTGTATGAAAAAGCCAAGAACGAGATCCTGGATGAGGTGATCAGCCTGAGCCAAGTGACTCCCAAACACTGGCAAGTGTTTCTGTCTGTCTGTTTGTCTGTCTTTGTCTTTCTCTCCGTTTTTCTGTTTGTCTGTCTGTCTTTCTTTCTCTTAGTTTTTTTATTTGTCTTTCTTTCTGTCTGTCTGTCTGTCTGTCTGTCTGTCTGTCTGTCTGTCTGTCTGTCTGTCTGTCTGTCTGTCTGTCTGTCTGTCTGTCTTTTTTCTTTCTTTCTTTGTCTGTCTGTCTGTCTGTCTGTCTGTCTGTCTGTCTGTCTGTCTGTCTGTCTGTCTGTCTGTCTGTCTTTCTCTCGGTTTTTCTATTTTTCTTTCTTTCTGTCTGTCTGTCTGTCTGTCTGTCTGTCTGTCCGTCCGTCCGTCCGTCCGTCCGTCCGTCCGTCCGTCCGTCCGTCCGTCCGTCCGTCTTTCTTTCTTTCTTTCTTTCTTTCTTTCTTTCTTTCTTTCTTTCTTTCTTTCTTTCTTTCTTTCTTTCTTTCTTTCTGTTTTCTTTTTATAGATAAACTAGCTGAAAGTACCTGTGCTTCGCTACAGAAGGCAGAATGCTAAGCAATATGGCAATAAGCAGTAAGCACTGAGCAGGACTGGATGATCAGAGATCAGAATGTAACGTCAACAAATAACGTACTACCCCTTTGTAGTACCGATACAGGGCAAACTACTTTGAAAATAATTTTTATCGTGCATCTAACATCTAATAAGAAACAATGTACTAAGTTTCATGAGGATCCGTAATGTTATTTCGAAGAATTTACAATGCGTGAGAAATCGAGTTTTTCGCGAGTTAGCCGCGATCCAGAGTGAATTTTTCAAAACCCTTACTAAGTGAGCACCTAAGACCCAAGAGGAAGGTATGTTCCAAATTTCATTGCAATCCAAACAGTGGTTTTTGAGATTTCGTGATGAGTGAGTGAGTGGTATTTGAGCTATAAAGAGATAGATAGATAGATAGATAGATAGATAGATAGATAGATAGATAGATAGATAGATAGATAGATAGATAGATAGATAGATAGATAGATAGATAGATAGATAGATAGATAGATAGATAGATAGATAGATAGATAGATAGATAGATAGATAGATAGATAGATAGATAGGCCATTTAAAGTCAACCAATAAAAAAAAAAATTATTCTATTAATAATAAAAGTAATCAAATATATAAGTATGAATTAATTTAATAAAATGCAAAGGTAAAAAGCAAATAAATAAATAGTCATTAAAGGGCATTTAATAAATAAAAAAAGTTAAATAAATATTTTATTAATCATTCCAATTATGAATTTGAATAATTTTATATATATATATATATATATATATATAAAATAATAATTAGATATAGAATTGTTGTTGAGACTCAAGGAACATAATCATCTTCAGGTTGTACAGTGAAACATCGTTAAGTAGAAATGTTCCAGCTTTAAAACGTGGATCTGGCAACCCTGACTAGTTTTAAAGAAAATAAAACTCGGACAGTTGTGACAGATTGTTTGGTGTGAAAACAGTCGGGCGTCTGTGCTCGTACCTGGGGATCGGTCGAAGCCCGGAGCGAGGACGTGTTGCTCCTGAACTCAAAGCCCTGAGGAGCGTCTAAACGGAATAGATCAGATGTGTGTAGCGTCTCCTCCGAGCTTCATCATCCTTCCCGATCGATGCGATGATGAATAGCCGCAGGCCGCGTATCGGAGTCGCGCGCATCGACATGCCGCAGTCGAACAAAGCAAACAGGAAATTGTAAAATATGAGCTGTCCTCTATGATAAATGAGCCCCAATGTCTTTCTCGCTCTTTCTCTCTCACACACACACACACACACACACACACACACACACACACACACACACACTCAGGTGAATATTTATTCCGGGTCGTGTGACTGACGTGTGCTCTGATCTTGTGCACTCAGGGAGTCCATACTGCAGAAGAAGCTGTGGGAGAGGGTGTCCACTCACGTCATCGAGAACATCTACCTCCCTGCTGCTCAGACCATGGACTCGGGCACCTTCAACACCACTGTAGATATTAAACTTAAGCAGTGGACGGACAAACAGCTGCCTCACAAAGCTCTCGAGGTACTGACCGACTCCATAAGGTTGTGTAACACACACACACACACACACACACACACACACACACACACACACACACACACACACACCCCGTTCATGTTCTCTACATCAGAACCGAAGACTTTTCTATTTTAACGAACGCTCATGGGAATTGGGACAGATGTTGACATTCAACATACACCATAGAGCCAAAAATATGTGGACACCCGACTTTTCCAAACAGGAGGCACCTGAGCTCAATTTTGATATTTATTACGTGAGATTTTTTACGTTTTTAAATAACTGACAACAAAAGTGAGTACACCCCAAGTGAACATGTGTCCAAAGTGGGAATATTTGGTTTGAACGCCATTATTGTAGCACTGCTTTAATCCTCCTGGGTATGGAATTCATCAGAGTTGCACAGGTTGTTGCTGGGATCCTCTTCCACTCCTCCATAATGACATCACAGAGCTGCTGGATGGTTGGACACATGGAGCTTCTCCACCTTCCGCTTGAGGCCCACAGGTGCTCAATAGGGTGCAGGTCTGGAGACATACTCGTCTCCATACTCGTCGTTATTATATTGGAAAACAGCTGTTCTGCCGGGTTCTTAAGGAAGAGCAGGAATTTCCTGCCAATAAACCGCAGTTCCTCAGTACCAGCAGCACTTATGCAGCCCCAGACCGTGATGTTACCACCACCATACTCAACTTTAGACAAGACAGTTTTCTTGGTTCTCCTCACCAGGGTGTCACCACACATGCTGGACACCATCTGAGCCAAACAAGTTTATCTTCATCTCAATAGAACACAAGACATGGTTCCAGTAATTCTGCTCTTTAACAGGTCGTCTTCAGCAAACTGTGTGGGTTTTCTTGTGAGCAGCTTCAGAAGAAGCTTCTGGGACGACGGCCTGCAACCCGACTTGTTGCAGTGTGTGTGTGTGTGTGTGTGTGTGTGTGTGTGTGTGTGTGTGTGTGTGTGTGTGTGTATATACGGTCTGAACACTGACACGTGGACCTTCTGCTTCTGCAACCTCTAAAGCAGTGCTGCAGCACTCATGCGTCTGTTTTTTGAAGCAGCTTCTGCACCTGACGCACAGCACGAGGACTCGACTTCTCTGATGGACCCTTGTGAGGTCTGTTCCGAGTGGAACCCCTTCTCGGAAAACCTCTGTATGACCCTGAAGACTACTGTAACTCAGTTTCAGGGTGATACTGATCTTCTTACAGCCTCGGCATCTTTGTGGAGAGCAACACGAGGCTTTGCACGGATACATACAGCTGTTATCATATAAAAATATAGATATATATAATAAATAATAAAAATGTATATGTAATTATTTAATAAAAAAGATATAATAAAAAAAATTTTTTCACTATTTTATCATATAAATAAAAAAATACAAATATTAATTATTAGTAATTATTAATAATTTTAGGCAAAAAAAACCTAAATGCAACAACAACAACAAAAAAACCCTCTTTCTGCTATATAAAATGTATATAAGTAGAAATAAAGTTATACACTTTACTTTGATGAGTGTTCATCCTACTCCCTACTACAGAGCTACAGCACTCTATCACCTGCATGTTCTTGTTGTTATGGCAACCAGGTAGCGTGGGAGACGCTGCAGGAGGAGTTTGCTCGCTTCATGGCCGAGTATAAAGGGAAGGATCAGGACGACATCTTCGACAAGCTGAAGGAAGCTGTGAAGGACGAGAGCATTAAGAGGCACAAGTGGAATGAGCGAGCCATGGACAGTCTGGTAAATCAACACACTTAAAATGTCAATGAAATGAGCTGTGGGTTAAACTCCGCCCACTTCTAACCGATTCAATATCATATGCACTCGACCCAATTTACTTCAATTGAGACACGTGACCAATTTATAAAACGAAAAACGAAGCGGGAAAAATGAATCATTTTCAGTCCAAACTTAGTCCTTGGTTTTGTGTCCTTTTAATCCTTTTATTTAATCAAATAAAATTTAATAAAAAATACAATTAAATCTAATTTAAAGATGGATATTAAGATGCCCATTGATGTGTTTTTCTTTTTTTTTTTTTAAGATTTTTTTTATTTTATTTTACTATAAGTATAAACGATACAATAGAAAGTTCTTTCTTTCCTTTTTTTTTTTTTATTTTTTTAATAAATGAAACATTTTTGTACGCTTTTTTTAAACTTTTTTTTTTTTTTTTTTAGCATTATTTTACAATCTGTAAATTTATTTTGGCTATATGTAAAATAAAAAATAAATTAAATAAAAGTACATAATCTTGTCAAAATCTGCCCAAAATTAAAATAAATGCTAAATATTTGTATAATTAAAAATGTATTTAAGGCAATAATTGAAGTGTTTTTATTAAAAATTATTTTTTTCTAATATTTATAACTTTAAATGTAATTTAATTAATAAAAAATTATATATTAACAATATTTGTTTTGTAAATTGTAACATTGCGCTACTAATGCGGATGGAGTGATAGAATTATTGTTATTATTTAAAATAATAAAATAAATCCCACAAATGATTTGTGAACTGAATGATCTCCTGCACAGAGAGTGATCCAGCACAACGCTCTGGAGGATCGCTCCATCACAGACAAACCTCAGTGGGACGCCGCCATCCAGTTCATGGAGGAGACGCTGCAGTCTCGCCTTAAAGACAGTACGCTCACATCATCTCCTGTTCTCTCGTTCTCCTCCATGTCCTCCTCCTCCTCCTCCTCCTACTTCTTCTGATCTCTCCTTCTTCTCCACCTCCTCCTACTTCTTCTGATCTCTCCTTCTCCACCTCCTTCTCCTACTTCTAAACTCTTTTTTTCTCCACCTCCTCCTACTTCTCAAGATCTCATTTTCTCTCCACCTCCTCCTCTTACTTCTTCTTCTTCTCCTTCTTCTTCAGATCTCTCCTTCTCCACCTCCTCTTTTCTCTTCAGATCTCTTCTTCTCCACCTCTTCCTTATTTTCCACCTCCTCTTCCTTCTTCTTCAGATCGCTCATTCTTCTCCACCTCCTCTTTTTTCTTCAGATCTCTCCTTCTTCACCTCCACCTCCTTCTTCAGATCTCTCCTTCTTCACCTCCACCTCCTTCTTCAGATCTCTCCTTCTTCTGATTTCTATTCTCCTCCTTTAAATATTTAATTATGATATATTTTTATATGTATTGTATAATATTTGTAATAGATTTTTTTTCCTCTTTGTCTCTTAGCTGAGTCAGTGATCGCTGACATGGTGGGACCTGACTGGAAGCAGAGATGGCTGAACTGGACGAATCGCACACCTGAACAGGTAAAGAGGAACATTTTCCTGTTAGAATTACGACTGAATTCACACGGAGAAATGTTGTAAGGAGTCAGTATTTAGATGTTAAAAAAGAAGTTTCCAGGATAAACTTGTGTGTATATATATATATATACAGTGAGGAAAATAAGTATTTGAACAACCTGCTATTTTGCAAGTTCTCCCACTTAGAAATCATGGAGGGGTCTGAAATTGTCATCGTAGGTGCATGTCCACTGTGAGAGACATAATCTAAAAAAAAAAATCCAGAAATCACAAAATATGATTTTTAAACTATTTATTTGTATGATACAGCTGCAAATAAGTATTTGAACACCTGTCTATCAGCTAGAATTCTGACCCTCAAAGACCTGTTAGTCTGCCTTTAAAATGTCCACCTCCACTACATTTATTATCCTAAATTAGATGCACCTGTTTGAGGTCGTTAGCTGCATAAAGACACCTGTCCACCCCATACAATCAGTAAGAATCCAACTACTAACATGGCCAAGACCAAAGAGCTGTCCAAAGACACTAGAGACAAAATTGTACACCTCCACAAGGCTGGAAAGGGCTACGGGGAAATTAACAAGCAGCTTGGTGAAAAAAGGTTCACTGTTGGAGCAATCATTAGAAAATAGAAGAAGCTAAACATGACTGTCAATCTCCCTCGGACTGGGGCTCCATGCAAGATCTTACCTTGTGGGGTCTCCATGATCCTAAGGTAGGTGAGAAATCAGCCCAGAACTACACAGGAGGAGCTGGTCAATGACCTGAAAAGAGCTGGGACCACCGTTTCCATGGTTACTGTTGGTAATACACTAAGACGTCATGGTTTGAAATCATGCATGGCACGGAAGGTTCCCCTGCTTAAACCAGCACATGTCCAGGCACGTCTTAAGTTTGCCAATAACCATTTAGATGATCCAGAGGAGTCATGGGAGAAAGTCATGTGGTCAGATGAGACCAAAATAGAACTTTTGGGTCATAATTCCACTAAACGTGTTTGGAGGAGGAAGAATGATGAGTACCATCCCAAGAACACCATCCCTACTGTGAAGCATGGGGGTGGTAGCATCATGCTTTGGGGGTGTTTTTCTGTACATGGGACAGGGCGACTGCACTGTATTAAGGAGAGGATGACCGGGGCCATGTATTGTGAGATTTTGGGGAACAACCTTCTTCCCTTAGTTAGAGCATTGAAGATGGGTCGAGGCTGGGTCTTCCAACATGACAATGACCCGAAGCACACAGCCAGGATAACCAAGGAGTGGCTCTGTAAGAAGCATATCAAGGTTCTGGCGTGGCCTAGCCAGTCTCCAGACCTAAACCCAATAGAGAATCTTTGGAGGGAGCTCAAACTCCGTGTTTCTCAGCGACAGGCCAGAAACCTGACTGATCTAGAGAAGATCTGTGTGGAGGAGTGGGCCAAAATCCCTCCTGCAGTGTGTGCAAACCTGGTGAAAAACTACAGGAAACGTTTGACCTCTGTAATTGCAAACAAAGGCTACTGTACCAAATATCAACATTCACTTTCTCAGGTGTTCAAATACTTATTTGCAGCTGTATCATACAAATAAATAGTTAAAAAATCATATATTGTGATTTCTGGATTTTTTTTTTTAGATTATGTCTCTCACAGTGGACATGCACCTACGATAACAATTTCAGACCCCTCCATGATTTCTAAGTGGGAGAACTTGCAAAATAGCAGGGTGTTCAAATACTTATTTTCCTCACTGTATATATATATATATATAATTTAGAAATCTGCACCAAATAAAAAGCTGGAAATAAATCAATCAATAAAAAAACAAACAAATGTAAAATAAATAAAAGGAAAAACCTAAACACACTCTACAATCACACCTACTTCCATTTTTTTATATATATTTTTTTATCCAATAAAAAAACGAATCGAACGGCTTGAAATTTGTGGCTCATGCGCACGTTTCCTCGCAGCACGTGCGTAATGAAACCAAGAACGAGCTGGAGCGTGTGCTGAAGCTACGCGACGAGCACACGGCGTACCTGGCCAACGATGAAGTCACCACCGTGCGCAAGAACCTGGAGGCTCGCGGTGTAGAGGTCGACCCCGTGCTGGTTAGTGGCCTCAATATAGCTGTATTCGAATTACTGTGTGTGTGTGTGTGTGTGTGTGTGTGTGTGTGTGTGTGTGTGTGTGTGTGTGTGTGTGTGTGTGTGTGTGTGTGTGTGTGTGAGTGCGCTAAATGAGACTTTTTGTTTTCAGATCAAAGACACGTGGCACCAGCTGTACCGACGTCACTTCCTTCAGAAGTCCTTGTCCCACTGTAACCTCTGCAGACGAGGGTTTTACTACTACCAGAGACACTTTGTAGACTCTGAGGTATGAGTGTGTTCAATTAGACACCAAACTACACTGTATAGACAAATGTTTTTGGGCACCTGAGCATGAGATTGGTGTGTGCTTCCGGAACATTCCATTACACAATTAGAACTGTACAGAGAGATCAGTACTGTACAGAGAGGTCAGTAATGTACAGAGAGGTCAGTACTGTATAAGGAGGGAGGTCAGTAGTGTATAGGGAGGAGGTCAGTAGTGTATAGGGAGGAGGTCAGTAGTGTATAGGGGAAGGAGGTCAGTAGTGTATCGGGGGAGAAGGTCAGTAGTGTATAGGGAGGAGGTCAGTAGTGTATAGGGGGAGGAGGTCAGTAGTGTATAGGGAGGAGGTCAGTAGTGTATAGGGAGGAGGTCAGTAGTGTATAGGGGGAGGAGGTCAGTAGTGTATAGGGAGGAGGTCAGTGGTGTATAGGGGGAGGAGGTCAGTAGTGTATAGGTAGGAGGTCAGTGGTGTATAGGGAGAGAAGGTCAGTAGTGTATAGGGAGAGATGGTCAGTAGTGTATAGGGAGAGAAGGTCAGTGGTGTATAGGGAGAGAAGGTCAGTAGTGTATAGGGAGAGAAGGTCAGTAGTGTATAGGGAGAGGAGGTCAGTAGTGTATAGGGAGAGAAGGTCAGTAGTGTATAGGGAGAGAAGGTCAGTAGTGTATAGGGAGAGGAGGTCAGTAGTGTATAGGGAGAGGAGGTCAGTAGTGTATAGGGAGAGGAGGTCAGTAGTGTATAGGGAGAGGAGGTCAGTAGTGTATAGGGAGAGGAGGTCAGTAGTGTATAGGGAGAGGAGGTCAGTAGTGTATAGGGAGAGGAGGTCAGTAGTGTATAGGGAGAGGAGGTCAGTAGTGTATAGGGGGAGGAGGTCAGTAGTGTATGGGGAGGAGGAGGTCAGTGGTGTATAGGGAGAGGAGGTCAGTGGTGTATAGGGAGAGGAGGTCAGTAATGTACAGAGAGGTCAGTACTGTATAAGGAGGGAGGTCAGTAGTGTATAGGGAGGAGGTCAGTGGTGTATAGGGAGAGGAGGTCAGTGGTGTATAGGGAGAGAAGGTCAGTAGTGTATAGGGAGAGGAGGTCAGTAGTGTATAGGGAGAGGAGGTCAGTAGTGTATAGGGAGAGGAGGTCAGTAGTGTATAGGGAGAGGAGGTCAGTAGTGTATAGGGAGAGGAGGTCAGTAGTGTATAGGGGGAGGAGGTCAGTAGTGTATGGGGAGGAGGTCAGTAGTGTATAGGGAGGAGGTCAGTGGTGTATAGGGGGAGGAGGTCAGTAGTGTATAGGGAGAGGAGGTCAGTAGTGTATAGGGAGAGGAGGTCAGTAGTGTATAGGGAGAGGAGGTCAGTAGTGTATAGGGAGAGGAGGTCATTAGTGTATAGGGAGAGGAGGTCATTAGTGTATAGGGGGAGGAGGTCAGTAATGTATAGGGGGAGGAGGTCAGTAATGTATAGGGGGAGGAGGTCAGTAGTGTATAGAGAGGAGGTCAGTAGTGTATAGGGGGGAGGTCAGTAGTGTATAGGGGGAGGAGGTCAGTAGTGTATAGGGGGGAGGTCAGTACTGTATGGAACTAAAGAACTTGCTCTGTAGACCTTCCATGTGTAATAAATGATCTGGACACCAATAATCCTGGTTATAAATGATAGAATAGTGGACCTTTTAGTTGCAAAGATTTCAGTTTATTCACGTTTTTGTTTCTCTCTGTAAGCAACGCATTGACATGATTGACGTGAGTGTCATTAATTCATCTTAACATTGTGTGTGTGTGTGTGTGTGTGTGTGTGTTCTCAGCTCGAATGTAATGACGTGGTTTTGTTCTGGAGAATTCAGCGGATGCTGGGCATCACAGCCAACACGCTCCGACAGCAGCTCACCAACAATGAAGGTGTGTGATAAATTGTGTGCGTGTGTGTGTGTGTGTGTGTGTGTGTGTGTGTGTGTGTGTGTGTGTATTAGTAGTAGTCACCTGAGGGTTTTTCTTCATTGCAGTGCGGCGCTTGGAGAAGAACGTGAAGGAGGTGCTGGAGGATTTCGGGGAGGACAGTGAGAAGAAACTGCACCTGATCACGGGAAGGAGAGTTCAGCTGGCCGAAGACCTCAGTGAGTGTGACACACATGCGCACAAACACACGCACACGCGTGCTCACACACACACAGAGTTCTCAGGTTTGTGTATTCAAATCTAGGACATACACTATAGGGCCGAAGGTATTGGGACACCTGACTTTTTCAGCCATATGTGGTTCTTCTCCAAACTGTTACCACAAACTTACATAAAATTTCCCTTCACATAAACTAGCAGACCCAAACCTTCTCCTTCTTTTCCACCTTCCCTTCCTTCTTCTCCAAACCGTCCTCCTCTTTCCTGCTCTTCACCTGAACTAGCAGGTCCAGAGACTCTTGTTTTTTTTCTGATCTCTTCTTTCATTATCTCCTCTTTTTTCTTATCTCTTTTTTTTCTACTTCTCTTTTTTGCCTTCTTCTTCATCTCCTTCTCCTTCTTCTCTTTCTTCTTCTTCTAATTTATTTTCTACTTCTTCTTTTTCTCCACCTTGTCCTTCTTTTGATCTCTCCTTCTTTTCCTTCTTCACATCTCCTCCTCCTTCTTTGGTTTCCTCTGAACTCTTTCCTTAACCTGAACTAGCGAAACCCAAACCTCTTTCTTTCTCCAAATCCTCCTCCTTCACTTCGCCTTCTTCACATCTCCTCCTTCTTCTTCGGTTTCTTCTTCTTCTTCTTCTTCTGATCTTTTTTCTTTCCTCCCCCTGAATGACCAGACCCAACCCTGCTCCCATGTGCACAAAACCAGTTTCATGATGATATGCTTTCCATGGGTTGGACTGACAGATCTCCTGCTATAGATGTTCAACCTTATTAAACATGAGTAAATGTGAAGGCTTACTGCACCCCAGGCCTCCTCACGTACTTCAGCACCTGACTTTACTAACACCCTTGTGCCTTAATGAATCTCTCACAAATCTCCACAAACATTTAGTTGAACATCTTTCCAGAAGCGGGAATGTGCATCATATTAAGCTGTTGAGAATTGTGGCCACTAGAGGGCAACGACATCCCGCAAATCTGTCCCCCGTCTTTTATCGGGACTCTCTCGGATCGTTCCGTTTTCGGTGGATAATCCGGCGTTCCTTATCGTTTCTATAGTAACAGCTCACTTGAGGGGTTGCTCGTTTATGGAGTCTCCAGTGTCAGAGATGAAGCGGATCTTTTTTCCGCGAGCGAGCTGTTCAGTGTAGCCGGAAAAAAAATAGTTTTTATTTATTTGTTTATTTTTTATCAGAAAGGGAAGTGTATGTGTGATTATTTGCACGCGATTGTGCTGTCAGTTCACTTGTGCCCTCCTCTTTATTCGAACACACACACACACACACACACACACACACACACACACACACACACACACACACACACACACACACACACATATACTATACGGGATGCAGGATCCTGAGCTTTGAAGCATGACGCTGACCAGAAGACCAACCTCCCATGACATGGTGGTCAGTTTGATTACTGAAACATGCTCAGGCATGCAAGCACCCGTGTGTGGTTGCTCACACACACACACACACACACACACACACACACACACACACACTTCACCGCTCTCTTTAGTGTGTGTTTACAGAAGAAGGTGTGCTCTGGATCAGTGATCTGGTGACTGATGGTCTTGGACCCCCAGCCTGGGTTTAGGAATGAACCGCTTCCTCTACTAAGTAATTAAGTGGCGCTTTGTGATGAAGTCATCACTCTATAGCATCCGAAGATTGAGTTCAAATCCCATTCAGATCCCCAACATACAGTGTTTTTATTTACAGGTTTTGTGTTCATGATCATTGTAATAGGAATCAATCAGTGTTTGATCTATTAATAGAATGATATTAATGACTCAGTGTGCTGAGAGTCACATTCAAGTCTTTTCACATAAACTGAGGTGATTAAGTAAAGAGTCTTGTGATAAAAGATCTTCTGATAACAGGCCCCGTAACCCTCTGTGCTCTAGGGGCGCTGTATCACGGCTGACCCCAGCTTCCTAACATCGCCGGGATATGTGCTGTTACAGTACTTTTCTTTCTCAACCTTCATCTTTTCATTTCTTCTGCAGACCTTCTGTGAAAAACACTTTCCCCAATTTGAATTTACCCTGGTCACATGACCTCAGAGATGCAGCCGGATTGTAAAGTAAATCAGTGATCAGTCTCTTAACCAACAATCCAATCAGATACCGATATGAACATTAGTTGTTGTGGAACACTCGTGAACACCAGGTGATTCCTTAACGTGAGGTAAAAACCACGTCAGCGTTCGAAGAAAAAGCCCCCGGACGCCGAGACTCCTTTCAATAAACAATACACGAATTCCAGAATCACTGAGTCCACATGTTCATCTGGTGATATGAACAGATTTACCACAGAACATGGTGAAGATGTTAAATACTGCTTAAGGAACGGCATTTTATGTGTGTTTCCTTATAAGAGTACTTCAGGAAGTCAGGGAAATTCCTGGGCCTGTCTGGTCTTGCTGTCTGCCTGTCTGTCTACCTCTTTTTTGTGTCTGTCTCTCTTTGTTTTATCTGTCTCTCTGTGTCTGTCTGCCTATTTGTCACATTGTCTACCTACCTGCCTTCTTGCTTGTTTATCTGTCTGTTTAATTGTCTCTCTAGATCTCTTTATCTGCCTGGTTTGTGTCTGTCTGTCTGTCTGTCTGTCTGTCTGTCTGTCTGTCTGTCTGTCTTTTTATTTTACTCTTGGTGTCTCCCTGTCTGTCTCCCTGTCTGTCTTTTTGCTTGTCTGCTTGTTTGCTTCTGTCTATCTGTCGCTCTCTCTTTTTTTTCCTGTTTGTTTGCTTCTGTCTGTCTGTGTTGCCGGCTGTCTCTCTTTTTGTCTCTCTGTTTGTCTGTCAGTTTCTTTTCATCTCTCTTTCTGTCTGCCTGTCCATTTATTTTATTTTGTCTGTTTATCTTGCTGTCTGTTTATCTGACTTTCTGTCTTTCTGGTTGTCTGTCTGTCTGTCTCTCGTTGTCTCTCTGTCTATTTTTCTCTCCATGTCTGCCTGTCTGTCTCTCCATTTTCTGTTTATTTGTCTGTTTGTCTGTTGCTCTATGTCTCTCGGTCTGTCTGTCTGTCTCTCCATGTCTATCTGTCTGTCTCTCTGTCCTGAGTTGCAACACACCTGTGTACATCAGATTCCTTCTCAATTATTTTCGGACATTTGTATTAAATCACCACTGGATGATGATGATGATGATGATGAACATTTTCTCGCTGATGCACGCTGCTGGAATAAAGCAGCATGAATACACGTCTGCTTCGCCTCAGCCTGGTCATGTGATCAGAACCGTTGTGGCAGTTTAATGAGTGAATCATTTACGAAACTAATCAGTATTTAAAACGATGTGTGAAAGAAAAGGGGAATTCAAACGCGAGAGGAAAATGTCTGACTATTACACTCTGGATCAAACGAAACACTCTGAAACCGTCGAGCGATACCTCGTTATCGTTTCTGTAGCATCACTTAGACCACAGGGGGGCGCTTCCTGCACTGTTTTGTCTTATTGACACAGTTTTGAGGGAACGCTCGTTCGTTTGGAGTCATGATATTCTGACTCAGGAAGTGACTTGCTAATTTGCATCTTGGTTTTCGCAGTAACTCCGCCCCCTGCTGTCGACTGTTTCTTACTCATTCTTACCCATAGGAACATTTCCTTATAAGTAACAGTCCTTATTTAGATTTTCTGTGACGCATTTTGGGGAGGAAAAGAAAAAAGGCCTCAGGTTAACATTCTTTATCCTTCAGTGAACTCCGGAGCAAACGTTCAAAAAGTGTGACGAACTTACCATGGAGTCTGTACACGTTTCCAACCTCCAGCGTCTCTCGCGTCATTAAGACGAGCTTCTTTCGCGCGCACGACTCATTTTTCTAAATTTTTTCCCTGAGCTTCAAAAGTCTGCCTCGTTATTCGGTGGCTCTGGCCGACAGTCGTGCTTCAGCGCTCACACCTCGGAAGCCTTGGTTTTGATGTGAGCTCGGGAAAAATTGGCAGAACGAGGAAGATTTGAAGTGATCAGGAAGTCAGATCAATTCAGTTCAGAGTTTTTTTTGAAGCATCCATATGTGCGAGATTTTTTGCGAAAAAATTAATATTGATAGATATGCGAGAGCACGTCGGGCTCCCCCCCGAACCACATACATTTATATCAGGGGTGTAACAGTACACACAATTCACGGTCAATTTCAGTACCGTCTGGGGGAAGAAATTTAAAACAATTTAATTTTTTTAATTAACGCAGTTTATTATTATTATTTTTGAACATCAATTGTTTAAAATAAAATGGCTGCTTATTTAAATAATATATAAAATATTTTATAAAAAATATAATATATAAAAATAAAAACGATTAAATAATGCAATACACTTTTTTATTATTAATGATTAAAATTTAGCACAAATTAAATTTTGCAAAAATTTGTTAAGTAAAATTTGATAAGTTGCACATTTGTTAGACTCCATTTGGGAAATGTGGATGTGTGTACACACGTGTGTTTGAGTGTTATTTACGTTTACCGTAATTTCCGGACTATAAAGTGCACCCTTGTATAAGCCGCACCCACTGAATTTTACAAAGAGTTTTATTTTGAACATAAATAAGCCACACCTGTCTATAAGCCGCAGGTGTCTACACTGAAACTAATGAACTTTACACAGGCTTTAATAAAAGACAGTGTCTGTTACACGGTGTAACGGGTGGAATATGTTGTGGCTCCTTTAAGAGCAGACCGGTATTTTGGGAATAGCCTGTCGCCGCATTTTTCCGCTATTACTGCATGTGTGCAAGACCGAGGAATATGCCCTTATTGTTTTCTGATGCTCATTTCTAAGTTTCTTTGACTAACCCATAACGCTGTTGCCAAGAAAAATAAAAAAGCACGTGTTTTGGAAACCTGTGTGTGCTTATATGATTTCTGTTGTAACTGGAGTTAGCGAGCTCTCCCTTCACCCAGACTCAACGCGCTACAACGGCTTGTATCTAAACAGTAGCTGACCAAGAAAAGTTCACTGTCATTGTTCACTGTCTTCCTCCTTCCTATTTCTCTCTGGAGTTTATCTTTTGGCATCGTCGTGCGTTTAAGAAAAAAGTTTTTTCTCCCGATGCCGTGCAGCTCAGAACACAGGTGAGGTGCGTTTTTTTCGTTTCCCTTCGGAAATTTCATTGGTCTAATGTTATGGGGTTCAGTTTTTTGTCTTGAAGTTTGTGAAACCGGGAAAAACCCAGGAAAAATTAATAATTAAGCCACTTCTTCGTTTTAGCCGCGGGGTTCAAAACGTGGGGAAAAAGTAGCAAATTATAGTCCGAAGAATACGTTATTTAATTTTCGTTGCCGATGGCTGGAAGTGGCGCGATCTCGAATTTGAACCGAAATCCCTGTGCCGTTTCACCCCTGATTTATATTGTATAGTTTATACATTAGGGTAAATTAATCTATTTTGCTAAATTATGTATTTTTAATCTGTTATTCACAGTATACAGTATAATACCCCATACTGATCCTGGAGTTACGATCATCAACGCCTCGTAACTCGTATCAGTGAACGAAAATGGCTCCAATATTACAACAATTTGTTAATTTCACACTAAGGATGTTGAGCAAGATTTGTATTTGGACGCGTCCGCATTAGTAGCATTAGTAGAATGTTTAGACGTTCAAAAAGCCCAGCGTAGTGACACCGCACCAGTGGGTTGAACCGAGGGCCCGTGAATCACCTGCGATGTGTCGGAACACGCCTTTTCACTCCCCTCGGCTCTGTCGAAGTTCGCGATAAATGCCGCCGAGTCAGTCAGCGAGCGTGAGATTTATGGAGCAGACGCCCCGAGGCAGGGCCAGCGGGGTCGATCCCGGCTCACAGCGAGACACGGGGGGCCCCGAGCCTGCCACAGGAGTCACAGGTGCAGAGAGCCGAGCGCATGACCTCATACTCACCTGGATGACGGGGAGGTGGGGAGGAGGGGCAGAACAGGGTACTTCCTTTAACAAAGAGAAAAATCCACCCCCTGAGGCTGAGTCTGGTGTTAAGAGAGATTTGCCCTCACTCGCAGCCAGGCAGGTAAAGAGCTGCTCCTGTTTTAATACCGGGGGGGAAAGTGTGTGTGTGTGTGTGTGTGTGTGTGTGTGTGTGTGTGTGAGAACCGAACACATTAGTTTAGTCATGCAAGCTGGGCCACGTTCAGGCTTGCTACTTTTGCAGCTCGATGTGGGTGGGTGGATTGACGAACCGTGAGTGTGTGTGTGTGTGTGTGTGTGTGTGTGTGTGTGTGTGGCGTGTGCCAGGGCAGCTGCATGGCACCGAGCCTGTGCTGCTAATATTTGACCTCAGGCACGTCAGGAGGAGCTTCATTTTCAAATAATCCTCCTGATTAACCTTCATTTTTTCCCTTTAACTGATTTATTTCTGTCATAAAAGCTCTTTTCAAAAGTTTGTGGACACCCGGGCATGAGATTTAAATGTTTTTTTGAACATCCCATTCCACATTTAGTCTCTCCACTTACTCCTCCATTCCTCAGGGAAGATGTTCCACGAGATTTTCTAGAGATTTTGTGCTCATTTAGACACAAGGGTGTTAGTAAAGTCAGGTGATGTTCAATAAGGTTGGAGATCTACCAAAGGTGATCTTCCACACGGATCCATCACATGGAGAGCAGATCTTCATGGAGCTGGTTTTGTGCACATGGGCATTGGGTCTCCTAGTTTACATGAAGAGAAGAGATCAGAAGAAGGACAAGACGGAGAAGACGAAGGGGAAGAAAAGAGATCAGAAGAAGAAGAAAGTGGGCCGAGGTGGAGAAGGAGGTGAAGAGAAGGAGTGACGAGAAGAAAACGGAGATGACTGAAAAGAGACGTCCGGTGCAATTGTGCGCCTCCAAGTTTGTGGTAAAAGTTTGCAGAAGAACCACGTGCAGGTGGAAAAGTCTGCGTTCCAATACTTTTGGTCATATCCTATACATATTATGTCGTACAGGAGAAAAATCTTGACCAATCAGAATGATTTGATCTGTTGATTAGATAATGTGCTACTGGGAAATTACCATCGGCACTCGATATTCCGCCTCTCTTTTTTTTTTTTTTTTTATCTTTTTTCGAGACATGCCGCTGCCTGAACCTTCTCTCCTCCTTTGTGTATAAAAGTGTGACAGAAGAAAAGGTTGCCTTCTTCTCCTTTTGTCTCGTGCACTTCCTGCCGGAGTGTGTGCGCCACCTCGGCTCCATGTGTACTCAAGGTTTAAGTGTGTTTGCGCTTTCACGCTTTGACTCGACACGCACCTCCTCGGGGTTTCCAAGAATTTCTTATTCTCTTTTCGCCTTCGTTCAATCAGAGGCTTCGGCGTGACCCGACCGTACGTGGCTTATCAGAGCGCGGTGCGGAGACTGGATAAGAGAGTGTGAACTCTGTGTGTGTGTGTGTGTGTGTGTGTGTGTGTGTGCGTGCTGACCCGGCATTGACCGCTCCAATCTTTTTAAACATTTATCTATATACAGTATCTGATAAATAAAGTGCACCCCTTACATTTCATCATGTTCATGTTTTTGTCTGCTTGTCAGAACCAGATAAATGTGTGTATCTTGTATTAGAGCAGTTACAAATTTGGTGCTTTGAGTCCAATTCTCTCATACAGACCCCTGGATGTTCAACATGGACCTCATGGTAAAGAGTCTCTGAGGATTTGAGAAATGAGAATTGTTGCTCTCCACAAAGATGCCGAGGCTGTAAGAAGATCAGTATCACCCTGAAACTGAGTTACAGTAGTCTTCAGGGTCATACAGAGGTTTTCCGAGAAGGGGTTCCACTCGAAACAGACCTCACAAGGGTCCATCAGAGAAGTCGAGTCCTTGTGCTGTGCGTCAGGTGCAGAAGCTGCTTCAAAAAACAGACGCATGAGTGCTGCAGCACTGCTTTAGAGGTTGCAGAAGCAGAAGGTCCACGTGTCAGTGTTCAGATCGTACACACACACACACACACACACACACACACACACACACACACTGCAACAAGTCGGGTTGCAGGCCGTCGTCCCAGAAGCTTCTTCTGAAGCTGCTCACAAGAAAACCCACACAGTTTGCTGAAGACGACCTGTTAAAGAGCAGAATTACTGGAACCATTTCTTGTGTTCTGATGAGATGAAGATAAACTTGTTTGGCTCAGATGGTGTCCAGCATGTGTGGTGACACCCCGGTGAGGAGAACCAAGAAAACTGTCTTGCCTACAGTCGAGCATGGTGGTGGTAACATCACGGTCTGGGGCTGCATAAGTGCTGCTGGTACTGAGGAACTGCGGTTTATTGTGGGAAACATGGATTCCAGCAGGTACTTCTACATTCTAAAGCAGAACATGATGCTCTTCCTTCAGAACCTGGCAAAACAGCTGTTTTCCAATATAATAACGACCAAAAAACACCTCCAAGATGACAACTGCCTTGCTGAGGAAGCTGGAGATGAAGGTGATCGTCATAATCATCGCTATGTATCTCGTTAATTTCTGTTGAGCAGCTGTAGGGTGAAGGGCCTTGGATGTGGTTGTGGTTGGATGGTCATTTGAACTCATGACCATCGAATCTAATGCCTTATGATCTACTGCTAATGCCTAATACCACAAAGGAACCTCCTCCCCACACATTTGTAAAGGACGTCTTCGGATGCTGTAGTTTTTCCCCCATCACTCGAACAAGGAGACCCTAACCTGTTCTAATGCACAGCTCCATGAAGATATGCTTTCCATGGATGATCTGATAAAACATCTTATTTAGACAATGTTGAGAATGAATTTTTTTCCTCATAAAAGCTTTTAAAAGGCAGAGTCCTGATCTATTTGTCCTAAATTTAATTTTTCGGGGGAATTTTTACAAATAAAATGCAAAAAAAAAAAAAAAAAGATAACAAAATAAACGAATGTGCGGACGTGACTGACTCTCCAATATCTCCCGCTGAACAGGAAGTGTATGGTTTCGATATTACCTCCTCGCAGGACACGTGACAGGTGAATGATGTAGCGTTGAAGGAAAGTGCGAACGGCTCTCTGGGAGAAGCAGCGGCGTCCAAACATCTCGAAAACAGAGATCTAAAAAGCCTTTCGGGTTTGGGCTTCATTTCCTGGCGTTTCCAAGCAAACACACAGAGAGAAAGAGATGATTCAGGACAGAGATGGACTCAGATCCTCTCCGAGTTCTTCTGCTTTATGGAGCAGATGGACGCGGAGAGATTTACACGCATGGCTGAGATTTATAAGCTGTGCCTCGGAGAGTCGTGAGGGAGACATAGTGAGGGGGGGGACGTGACGAAGACGTGTGAGAGAGAGACGGAGAACATGAGCCAGGAAGGGTTTTTTTTCTCCTCCAGCTGAAGCTCTGACTGCAGTCAAACCGGCAAAAATCGAGACACATGCTTTTCCCATCACAGACTCAGAGAGCACGAGGAGCGAGACGGACCAGGCCGAAAGGTTGGACGCGGATCAAAAACAGGATACGCATGTAATATCTCCGGCGTGCTGCGTTTCCGGGGGGTTCGGGGCTTCCGGATGAAACGCACTAAATTTACAATACAGTATAAATCTGTAGGAGAAAAAAACAAGACGGTATAAAACCGGATGCTTCTCTCCATGCGTTTAGACACGGACCTTGTACTAATTTTATTTATAGCGCAGACTGACCTCAAGCATAAACCGTAAAGAGAAAACCTTCTCAAGCTTCACTGTGTTTGCCAAAAGTTTGTGGACACCTGACCATAAGTATTAGTGATGGTAAGATTCACCCATGTGATGAATCGAATAAAAAAGTGCCATTTATTTTCTATATAATTATTAGAAATTGATTATTAGAACCAGTCAATTGTGACCGATATTTTCTATGTAGATCGATTTCTCCTCGTTTCTCGCCTCGTTCTCATCACTGCCACCACGTGAATATGACGTATCGCCACACGACGGAGGCCTGTCCTAAAAGTCAGGGTTGCGTGGGGGGGGTGTAGGGTTGTGTATAGGTGGTTATGGGGGTATCGGGTTGTGTGTGGGGGTGTGTTTGTGTGATGCAGGGTTGTGTGTCGGGTGTTATGGGGTTGTGCAGGTAGGGGTTGTAGGGGGTATGTGTTTGTGGGGGGGGGGTGTTTTTGAGGTTGTGGGGTTTGTGGTTATAGGGTTGTGCATCTGGTGTGGTGGGGTTTGGGGTTGTGTGTGGGGGTGTAAAGGGGGGTATTGGGTTGTGTATCGGGTGTTGTGGGGTGTGGGGTTGTCTATCAGGTGTTGTGGGGGTATGGGGTTATGGGGTTGTGTGTCAGGTGTTGTGGGGGTATGGGGTTATGGGGTTGTGTGTCAGGTGTTGTGCGGGTATGGGGTTATGGGGTTGAGTATCGGGTGTTGTGGGGATATGAGGTTGTGTATCAGGTGTTGTGGGGGTATGGGGTTATGGGGTTGTGTATTGGGTGTTGCGGGGTTATGGAGTTGTGTATCAGGTGTTATGGGGTTAAGTATCGGGTGTTGTAGGGGTATGAGATTGGGTGTTGTGGGTGTATAGGGTTATGGGGTTGTGTATTGGGTGTTGTGGGGTTATGGGGTTGTGTATCGGGGGTTATGGGGTTGAGTATCGGGTGTTGTGGAGATATGAGGTTGTGTATCGGGTGTTGTGGGGGTATGGGGTTATGGGGTTGTGTATCGGGTGTTGCGGGGTTTTGGGGTTGTGTGTTGGGTGTTGTGGGGGTATGGGGTTGTGTGTGTGTGTGGGTATGGTGGTGTGTTTATGTGGTGCAGGGTTGTGTGGGGGTGTTGTGGAGGTATGGGGTTATGGGGTTGTGTGTTGTGGGGGTATGGGGTTGTGTGTCGGGTGTTGTGGGGGTATTGGGTTATGGTGTTGTGTGTCAGGTGTTGTGGGGTATGGGGTTGTGTGTCGGGTGTTGTGGGGGTATGGGGTTGTGTATCGGGTGTTGTGGGGGTATGCTGCGGGGTTGTGTGTCGGGTGTTGTGGGGGTATGCTGCGGGGTTGTGTCGGGTGTTGTGGGGGTATGCTGCGGGGTTGTGTGTCGGGTGTTGTGGGGGTATGGTGCAGGGTTGTGTGGGTATGGGGTTATAGGAATGTGTATCGGGTGTTGTGGGGGTATAGGGTTATAGGGTTGGGTGTCGGGTGTTGTGGGGGTATGGGGATGTGTATTGGGTGTTGTGGGGGTATGGGGTTATAGGGTTGTGTGTCGGGTGTTGTGGGGGTATGGGAATGTGTATTGGGTGTTGTGGGGGTATGGGGTTGTGTGTGTGGGTATCGGGGTGTGTTTATGTGATGCAGGGTTGTGTGTCTGTGTTGTGGGGTGTTGTAGAGGTATCGGGTGTTTATTTAATTACTCCTTTTAAATATTTTTATTTTCAGAGTTTATATAATTACTTTTAAAAAATACAAATTAAATTTATAAATAATTTTTTACTTTTTTTTTTCTCTTTTTCCCCCCAGTGTTAAATTAGTGATTTTATTTGTTTTTCTTTTTTTTTCTTACATTTTTTTAATATAGATTTTTTCAACCATCAGTGTAACCTGATTTCCAAACATCGCATTTTGTTTTTGATTGAATTCTCAGTGATGATGGTGATTTTAGTGAAGATTTGAAATAAAAAAGGAAAAGGTAGACATTATCAGTATGCGTTTGGTCACATGACCCAGCAGGAATCTGTACTACAGAATTAAAGGGAGTGTGTTATAGGTATGTGTTTATAGACAGCAGAAAAATCTCTTCATTTGTCTTTTCTTTCTCTCTCTTTTTTCATCTTCTCCTATTGACCTTCAGCTGTGGACTGGTCTCCTGCAGCGCCTCATCAACATCTGTTTTACACATACAGTCTGCGTGTTGATTTGTAGCGCTGTCACTGGTACAGTGTTGTTCTGTCCACATGTTGGTTTATGTTCCATCATCGTGTCGCCCACTCCAAGCTTTCATCCCTCCCTCCATCCCTCCATCTCTCCCTCCCTCCCTCTGCTCCTGCTGATGATGCTGTTGTCATCTCGAGCTGTTTTTATTATCTGTATTTTTTGGAGTTTTCCGGCGGTTTTTTCTCTCATCTTTCCTGTCGGAGATTTCACCCGATCCTCATGCTGCACTTTTTTCAATTCCTTTCTTTTTTCTCTTTTTTTTCCCTTTTTTTTCTCTCCTCCCCCTGTTGGCTGTCCTGGTTACTGGAATAAAACTGTAATAGAGCGATTGAGTTTCTTTCACTTCATTTCACCAGTGTCTTCATCGACTCATCCAGCACCTGGGCTATATCCCTCCTTCCCAGTCCTTCTATCCTCTTTCTATCTTCTTTCGTTCTTTCTTTCTTATTTCTTCCCTCTTTCTTTCTTTGCTTTCTTTGTTTTTCTTTGTTTTTTCTTATTTTTTTCTTTCTTTCCTTAAATTTTCTTTCTTTCTTTCTTTCTTTCTTTCTTTCTTTCTTTCTTTCTTTCTTTCTTTCTTTCTTTCTTTCTTTCTTTCCTACCTTCCTCTCTCCCTTCTTTCCTTTCCCTTCTTTCTATCTCTCTCTCCTTCATTACTGCGCTGTTGGTTTGCTCTCCTCAGCCACACAATTTCTCAGTAGAGTTACAGGTAAACTGCAGGCACTTTGGGCCCCTGGGGCTCCGAGCTCGGCTGAAAGAGATATCATTTCATGTGGAGATCAGGCGAGAGCCTCTTTAAAAAAAAAAAAAAAAAAGGAATTGAGAAGGAACCCTGAAAGAACAAAAAAAAAGGGAGGTTAGTATGGGAGGGGAGGGGAGGGGGTTCTTCTGGGATCCAGGCCAGGGGATTATGGGAATATTCATGAGCAGATAAAGAGATGAGGCTCATGAATGGATGGTGTCCAGCAGCTCATCAGCTCATCTTTTAGGTAAACAGGAGCGTAAATGGAGGGTAGATCCTGCTCTGCTCCCGTCCGAGCGTTCGCTTCACCTTCCCCACATCCTGCGTCTTTCACTCGGGACAAACAGATGGTGAAGAAAAAAAAAATGCCTGTTTCTCACTCACACACACACACACACACACACATACACACACACCCACACACACACACAAATGTGTCTGTTGCCTTTCAGTTTGGTTTCTATCAAACTAAAATGTGCTGAGTGTGTGTGTGTGTGTGTGTGTGTGTGTGTGTGTGTGTGTGTGTGTGTGTGTGTGTGTGTGCGCTGAGGATTAGGACGTTTCTTCAGCCAGTTAAACACAAATCAATGTGTAAATTTGTTCCTTAACCATACGTTCGGTCACCTGGTGTTGTTTTTATTCTCTTTATACCACAATTTGGAGGCTCCGTTCCAAATAAATGTCTCATTGTATAGACCCTATAATAGATTACGCAACTTTTTTACAACCTGTTACTATAGAAACTGTACAGCTCCATGAAGATATACTTCACGTGGGTAGGAGTGGAAGATCTCCCACTATAGAGCTCAAACACTTTTGGAACGAATGGGAACACCTGGAAAGAACACCGAGAAGAATATTTCTGCAAAATTAAAGTAATGGCGCCCATTACGAAAGCAGGACGTGCCTCAGCCGGGGCGCCGCGGTGGCCGAGCTGCTTTATTGGACATTTTTATCGTGTCTCGAATAGACCACAGGCCAAAAAATAAATAATTCAGATACTTTATATGGCAAAGGTTTGTGGATACCTGAGCATAAGATCTCCACACTACCCTGTCCTCTACATCTGCCTCTTTTAAACCAACTGCCTGCATGTCTTCCCTCACCACATCCATAAACCTCCTCCTTGGCCTTCCTCTTCTCCTCTTCTTACAGCCTCGGCATCTTTGTAGAGAGCAACAATTCTAACTCTCAAATCCTCAGAGAGTCTTAACCATGAGGTGTTATGTTGAACATCCGGTGGTCAGTATGAGAGAATTGGACTCAAAGCACCAAATTTTAACTGCTCTAATACAAGATACACACATTTGGATATATAATTTTTTGTTATTTTTTTTTTTATAAAAATGTATATATTTATGTATATACACTCCTCTGACCAATCAGATTTAAAACTGTAACTCCGCCCTGCTGAATTTTTTGCGTCTAAAACAATTTTCCCTCAGGTTTTTGTCCGGGAGTGTCGCGTTCCCGCCATTTCTCAGGGGGCGATCTCGATACCGCTTACGTTTCGTCTTTGCACCTGTCACACCACCATGTCCCCTTCTCTTGGCCCTTAATGCCCTCATTACCCTCCCTAATCTCCCCCGTCTCCCTCTTTCATCTGCTTGCTTTTATTTTTTTTTGGCTTTTCCCCTTTGCACACGTGCGACACGGCACCCATGAGGGTTCAGAGAGTCGGGTTTCAGACCACAGAGGTGTCGGAGCTTCCACAAAGGCTGTCCCAGGTCTTTCATCCCTCACCTTTCAGCCAAAAAAGGGGAACCCCGGGACCTTAACTGTTATAAAGCGGCTGCACGAGCCTCGCTCCGCCGTATCACGTTACACACACACACACACACACACACACACACACACACACACACACACACACACACACACAAGCCGGTTGTTCATGTGACAAGCCAGTCTGAAGCCTTGTGAGTGCTTCATGTGCAATTTGTGGCATCTGAACATTCCTGTAATCATTCTTTGGGTTTTTTTTGGATCCAAAAATCATCACATTTTTCAGTCTTTTTTTTATTTCTGTCTTGAAACAAAGCAGAAAGAACCTAAATAATGGCACCCATAAGCAAGCAAGACGTTCCTTGGCCGAGGCTCTGCGGTAACCGTTTGAGGATGAACCACATATGGCTGGAAAAGTCTGGTGTCCCAATACTTCTGGCTGTGTGTGTGCGTAATGAGTATTTGTTTCTGTTTTGCAGAAAAAGTGCGCGAAATCCAGGAGAAACTTGAAGCCTTCATAGAAGCTCTTCACAAGGAGAAGTAGCGCAGCAGGTACATGATTTATCTGACACGCGCACACACACACACACCCACCCACACACACACACACACACACACACACACCCACCCACCTTTGCAACACAAGAATGTTACACCTGAAACACTGATCACACTGATCTCTTTCTGTCTGTTACAGAACCTGCATCACAGCCTTCACAGAGACAAACACCAATCCCAGAAGACGCACTGATCCTGCTGCTATCCTACTGCTTTTACACACACACACACACACACACACACACACACACGCGCGCGCGCGCTTGTGTGTGAGAGCTGGCCGAATTTTCCTTTCTTTCGTCCTTAGTCCCCTCCATCAGCATTTGAGCTGAGCATGTATTATACACACACACACACGATGGTGAGAGAGAAGCAGGAAATGTACAAATAGACAGACGCACAAATGTACACAGTTGTTTAAAAAAAATAATAATTACACACGCACACACATACAGTTGTACATACAGATAACTGGGCAAACAAACACACACACTTGTCAGACAATTGTACACACAGGGAGCTAAGCAAATGTACACGCACGCACGCACATACACACACACACACACACACACACACACCTACACACACACACACACACACACCTACACACACACACACACACACATGATGGCAGACGTTGAAAATACACATGTTGATGCACTCACACCCTGGTATAAAATTACATGTACATAGACAGAAGTACAGTTTTACACACACACACACACACACACACACACACACACACACACACACACACACACACACACACACACACACACACACACAGACGTTGGCCTACATGAATATAAACATACATAAAGAAATATTTGCAGTCAGTCATATGTCTCACACACACACACACACACACACACACACACACACAGCTTGCTATTGCGTTGTCTGGTCCCTCATCTCCAAAACCTCTCACGCTCTTCATCTCCTCGTCTCCTCATTGTCTTTATTTGCAGTGTTAATTCTTTTTCTCGTCCTCATGCTTTACGTCTCCCCGCTGCAGTGTCCCAAATTTCCTCTCGTGAATTTGGTGCACTTTTTTGCCCAGGTTTTCTCTCCTCTGCTAAAGCAGCACCGAGTCCCAGCTGTGGTCAGTGGTCAACGTATGGAACGTCCCTAAAGGCATTTAAACAGAAGAACACGACGTTGTGTTCCGATTGTGTTCAGGATCCTCTTCAAGTTCTTATTTTCTACCCCGAACTCTCGATGCACTTAAATCTGCAGATTCATTCGCCCGTTTTTTTTCCCGTCATTGCACTTTTTTATTTCACTCATCCCCAGCGTTCATGCTCTCCGGCTAACATGCAGGACTGTTCTTTATTTCTCAGATGTATCAACAGGTAAATATACACTTTGTATATGTAGAAGTTTGGAAACACACGGAGAGAGAGGGACTCGCATCTGGAACGTTCTGCCACGCTGACTCTGTTTCTCTCCTCTGTTGTAGATTGTAATGTTTGCATGTCATATGCCATCGGTTTATTTATTAAATTGGTGTTGAAGGTGAAATTAAATGGGTGTTAATTCAATGCTTTTGAAATTGACTAATGGAAATAAAAAAAAAATGTAAAGAAAAAACTTAAATCCTTTTTCTTTTTTCTTTTTTTTCCTGAGGTAAAATGTGTTTAGAAATAATATTTATATATACAGTGAGGAAAATAAGTATTTAAACACCCTGCTATTTAGCAAGTTCTCCCACTTAGAAATCATGGAGGGGTCTAAAATTGTCATCGTAGGTGCATGTCCACTGTGAGAGACATAATCTAAAAAAAAAAATCCAGAAATCACAATATATGATTTTTTAACTATTTATTTGTATGATACAGCTGCAAATAAGTATTTGAACACCTGAGAAAGTCAATGTTAATATTTGGTACAGGAGCCTTTGTTTGCAATTACAGAGGTCAAACGTTTCCTGTAGTTTTTCACCAGGTTTGCACACACTGCAGGAGGGATTTTGGCCCACTCCTCCACACAGATCTTCTCTAGATCAGTCAGGTTTCCGGCCTGGCGCTGAGAAACACGGAGTTTGAGCTCCCTCCAAAGATTCTCTATTGGGTTTAGGTCTGGAGACTGGCTAGGCCACGCCAGAACCTTGATATGCTTCTTACAGAGCCACTCCTTGGTTATCCTGGCTGTGTGCTTTGGGTCATTGTCATGTTGGAAGACCCAGCCTTGACCCATCTTCAATGCTCTAACTGAGGGAAGGAGGTTGTTCCCCAAAATCTCGCAATACATGGCCCCGGTCATCCTCTCCTTAATACAGTGCAGTCGCCCTGTCCCATGTGCAGAAAAACACCCCCAAAGCATGATGCTACCACCCCCATGCTTCACAGTAGGGATGGTGTTCTTGGGATGGTACTTATCATTCTTCTTCCTCCAAACACGTTTAGTGGAATTATGACCCAAAAGTTCCATTTTGGTCTCATCTGACCACATGACTTTCTCCCATGACTCCTCTGGATCATCCAAATGGTCATTGGTAAACTTAAGACGTGCCTGGACATGTGCTGGTTTAAGCAGGGGAACCTTCCGTGCCATGCATGATTTCAAACCATGACGTCTTAGTGTATTACCAACAGTAACCTTGGAAACGGTGGTCCCAGCTCTTTTCAGGTCATTGACCAGCTCCTCCCGTGTAGTTCTGGGCTGATTTCTCACCTTCCTTAGGATCATTGAGACCCCACGAGGTGAGATCTTGCATGGAGCCCCAGTCCGAGGGAGACTGACAGTCATGTTTAGCTTCTTCCATTTTCTAATGATTGCTCCAACAGTGGACCTTTTTTCACCAAGCTGCTTGGCAATTTCCCCGTAGCCCTTTCCAGCCTTGTGGAGGTGTACAATTTTGTCTCTAGTGTCTTTGGACAGCTCTTTGGTCTTGGCCATGTTAGTAGTTGGATTCTTACTGATTGTATGGGGTGGACAGGTGTCTTTATGCAGCTAACGACCTCAAACAGGTGCATCTAATTTAGGATAATAAATGTAGTGGAGGTGGACATGTTAAAGACAGACTAACAGGTCTTTGAGAGTCAGAATTCTAGCTGATAGACAGGTGTTCAAATACTTATTTGCAGCTGTATCATACAAATAAATAGTTTAAAAATCATATATTGTGATTTCTGGATTTTTTTTTTTAGATTATGTCTCTCACAGTGGACATGCACCTACGATGACAATTTCAGACCCCTCCATGATTTCTAAATGGGAGAACTTGCAAAATAGCAGGGTGTTTAAATACTTATTTTCCTCACTGTATATATATGTGTGTGTGTGTGTGTGTGTGTGTGTGTGTGTGTGTGTGTGTGTGTGTGTGTGTGTGTGTGTATTTTATTTGATTGTGATTTTCTTAAGTAATTCTGTAATTATATTTGTTAAACATTGTCACCCAGATGAGGATGGGTTCCTCTTTATACTCTGGTTCCTCTCAGGGTTTCTTCCTCATACCATCTCAGGGAGTTTTTTCCCTCACCACTATAACCCTTGCTTGGTTATTAGGGATCCACTTATAGGGACTAATTTATATTCCCTATTTTATATTTGTAATCTATAATTTCTGTGAAGTCACTTCACAGACCAGGTGTTAATAGTTAATTATCCATTTATCCATCCATCCATCCATCCATCCATCCATCCATCCATCCATCCATCCATCCAGCCACACAGTATCCATCCATCCATCCATCCATCCATCCATCCATCCAGCCATACAGTATCCATCCATCCATCCATCCATCCAGCCACACAGTATCCATCCATCCATCCATCCATCCATCCATCCAGCCACACAGTATCCATCCATCCATCCAGCCACACAGTATCCATCCATCCATCTATCCATCCATCCATCCAGCCACACAGTATCCATCCATCCATCCATCCATCCATCCAGCCACACAGTATCCATCCATCCATCCAGCCATACAGTATCCATCCATCCATCCATCCATCCATCCATCCATCCATCCAGTATCCATCCATCCATCCATCCATCCATCCAGCCACACAGTATCCATCCATCCATCCATCCATCCATCCAGCCACACAGTATCCATCCGTCCATCCATCCATCCATCCATCCATCCATCCATCCATCCATCCATCTATCCATCCAGCCACACAGTATCCATCCATCCATCCAGCCATACAGTATCCATCCATCCATCCATCCATCCATCCATCCATCCAGTATCCATCCATCCATCCATCCATCCATCCAGCCACACAGTATCCATCCATCCATCCATCCATCCAGTATCCATCCATCCATCCATCCAGCCACACAGTATCCATCCGTCCATCCATCCATCCATCCATCCATCCATCTATCAAAGGGTTATAAACACTTATTAGAATTCATATTCATACTATATGCAGCATATTATTTACTGCTATAAAGAGCAATGCCCCAACATGCTGCCCACTAATAACACCATATAGTCAGAAGTAGGAGAGCTGAGACCCAAACCTGTTCCAGCATGACGGTGCTCCATGAAGATCTGCTTTACATGGGTTTCATATGTGTGGAAGATCTCCTGCTACAGTGCTCCAATGTGAACACTGACTGCACCCCCAGGCCTTTTCACCTCACCAACATGATCTTCCCAGGAGAGTGGAGGATATTATAACAGCAGATGGAGACTAAATGTGGAATGGGATGTTAAAAAAGAAGCACATACCAATCTCACGCTGAGGTGTCTATGTAAGTGTAAAGAAAAAACTTAAATCCTTTTTCTTTTTTCTTTTTTTTCCTGAGGTAAAATGTGTTTAGAAATAATATTTATATATATATATATATATATATATATGTGTGTGTGTGTGTGTGTGTGTGTGTGTGTGTGTGTGTGTGTGTGTGTGTGTGTGTGTATGTATTTTATTTGATTGTGATTTTCTTAAGTAATTCTGTAATTATATTTGTTAAACATTGTCACCCAGATGAGGATGGGTTCCTCTTTATACTCTGGTTCCTCTCAGGGTTTCTTCCTCATACCATCTCAGGGAGTTTTTTCCCTCACCACTATAACCCTTGCTTGGTTATTAGGGATCCACTTATAGGGACTAATTTATATTCCCTATTTTATATTTGTAATCTATAATTTCTGTGAAGTCACTTCACAGACCAGGTGTTAATAGTTAATTATCCATTTATCCATCCATCCATCCATCCATCCATCCATCCATCCATCCATCCATCCATCCAGCCACACAGTATCCATCCATCCATCCATCCAGCCATACAGTATCCATCCATCCATCCATCCATCCAGCCACACAGTATCCATCCATCCATCCATCCATCCATCCATCCATCCATCCATCCATCCAGCCACACAGTATCCATCCATCCAGCCAGCCACACAGTATCCATCCATCCATCTATCCATCCATCCATCCATCCATCCAGCCACACAGTATCCATCCATCCATCCAGCCACACAGTATCCATCCATCCATCCATCCATCCATCCATCCATCCATCCATCCAGCCACACAGTATCCATCCATCCATCCAGCCATACAGTATCCATCCATCCATCCATCCATCCATCCATCCATCCATCCATCCATCCATCCATCCAGTATCCATCCATCCAGCCACACAGTATCCATCCATCCATCCATCCATCCAGTATCGATCCATCCATCCATCCAGCCACACAGTATCCATCCGTCCATCCATCCATCCATCCATCCATCCATCCATCCATCCATCCATCCATCCATCCATCCAGCCACACAGTATCCATCCATCCATCCAGCCATACAGTATCCATCCATCCATCCATCCATCCATCCATCCAGAATCCATCCATCCATCCATCCATCCATCCAGCCACACAGTATCCATCCATCCATCCATCCATCCAGTATCCATCCATCCATCCATCCAGCCACACAGTATCCATCCGTCCATCCATCCATCCATCCATCCATCCATCCATCCATCCATCCATCCATCCATCCATCCATCCATCTATCAAAGGGTTATAAACACTTATTAGAATTCATATTCATACTATATGCAGCATATTATTTACTGCTATAAAGAGCAATGCCCCAACATGCTGCCCACTAATAACACCATATAGTCAGAAGTAGGAGAGCTGAGACCCAAACCTGTTCCAGCATGACGGTGCTCCATGAAGATCTGCTTTACATGGGTTTCATATGTGTGGAAGATCTCCTGCTACAGTGCTCCAATGTGAACACTGACTGCACCCCCAGGCCTTTTCACCTCACCAACATGATCTTCCCAGGAGAGTGGAGGATATTATAACAGCAGATGGAGACTAAATGTGGAATGGGATGTTAAAAAAGAAGCACATACCAATCTCACGCTGAGGTGTCTATGTAAGTGTATTCGTTTTACTTTTTTTCTTCTTTTATTTTACAGTGACAAGCTTTAAGCATTCATTAGCTTTAAGCAGAAGCCGGATGTGCATTTCCTTCCTTGTCCTTTAGTGGTGTCCTACCTGAATTAATCCACATCTTACTTTAATAGCGTTATTACGACACCCTGGCTGTAGAAACCGTCAGTGTTAATCTCCTTTCACTGTAGCCACAGCTGTGATCGGTAAAAAATAAAATGCTTACAGTGCAATCTTATGATACTGGTTTTATGGCGAGACATGAAGTGACAGCTGGAATCTGATTGGATAAAAACTAAACAAAAAAGCTATGGAATAGAAAAGAATGGACTATTGTGAATAATTGAACATACCCATGCAGAAAAATATATTAAACCATATCAGTGATTCTGATTCTCTTTCCAAGTTCAGGCCAGGAAAGGAGGTGTTCCTGACCCTAATGGCCTGCCACACTGCATTCCCTCTGAATACATGACTTTTTTTGTTGAATATAGTTTAAAAAATCGGCACGAGAACTGGATGTTTTCCTGACGGGAATCTTGCGTAGCTATTTAAAGGAATTCTGTGTGTGTGTGTTTGTGTGTGAGAGAGAGAGCAGACGTCCGTGTTAGTGAGGTACATGTCCTGCAGCTAATGAAGCTGTGAATATGAGACCGCAGTGTGTGTAAGTGTGGAGTTGCTGAATAAAACAGGGGGCTGGGAGGTCTTTAACTCCTGGGCATCCTCTCGCGTTTCACAAGGGTTTGATTGTTCCTGGCATCGCAACACCGCCGGAGGGGGGCAGAGGGAATCGAGGGGGTGGGACGCGACCGGGGGATTTCTGTTTCCTTCTTTCTGGTCTTTCTGACTTTGTATTCGTAGCACCTGTGGGCTCGAAAACATACATATACATATACATTCATAAATCCTGTACATATATATGCTTCAGCCGGCCTTGATTGGCTGCTTGTGCACCTCCAGAGAAAGAAAGAGTGCTAATATATTCCCATTTTGGGAGTAAAAGTGAGGAATTGGAGGGTTTTTTTTTTCTTTCGAGAAAAAGACCTTAACCTAATGACTCTGTACGCTCTCAATAGAGCAGAGAAAGAGAAGTCAACCTCCAGCAGAATGCCTTTGTGCTATCAGATAACTGGCTTGTGAGGAGGGGGAGGACACACTATATAGCCATTAACATCTCCAAAGGCCGTCACGTTGACTAATAGCCCGGGCTACAGCGCTGCACTGGCTCAGTTTGTGTTTTGCTCCATTATACGGGCGACACAAAAGAGCAGAAGACTGGTAAAGACCTGTCAAATGTGCCACCGCTGCCGACGCTCACAAAGCTTTATTTCTTCCTCGGCCAAAAGGACGGACTTGTTCTTTTTCGAACTCTTTCTTTCGCATTCCCTCCCACCTCTTTCTTTCTTTCTTTCTTTTTTTCATATATCTATATATCCAGGGGGTTGCATTGAGGGTGGGCACAGTGAGTCAGGGAGTCGGCCGGTGAATTAAGCTTGGGGGAAAAAGAAATAAATTTGCGAGTGCTCAGGCAGTTTTGGTTATGTTACCATTTGTTTGCAGGCTTGTCTTTGGCAGCGGGTCTTCCCCCTCGGGCTTTGCCACGTCTCCAGCCCATGCAGGCGCAGGTTGATAAAGGGCCTTGTGAGGGCAGGGATCAGGGTTTTATATACGCCACCCACAAAGATAGGATCAAATGCATAGTGCTGGGATTGACTTGTTAACTGCGGCCCGGCTTTATTCTTATTTAGTTCATTTCAGACTTTACGCCGAAATATCAGCCACACAGCGGGGTTTGTGTGAATAGCTGATGTTCTGGAAAGTAACAGTGCAAGGATTTGGGAATTATTTCAATATCAGTTCCTCAATCCTCTTTACGGTATTGTAGCAGATACTGTATTTAATTCGGTACACCATACACCGGCTTAACATTATAACATTTATGACTCTATGATTATCTCTTCATCATTCTTCATTCTTCATTGTTAGTGGGTGGATTTATTTATTAGGCAGCAAATAAACATTTTGTCCTGAAAATTGTTAAAAGCAGGAAAAATTGACAAATTGTGACGTCTAGACGACTGGGTCGGGGCGTCTCCAAAACTGCAGCTCTTGTGGGATGTTCCTGGTCTGCAGTGGTCAGTATCTTTTAAAAGTGCTCCAAGGAAAGAACAGTGGTAAACCGGCGACAGGGTCGTGGGCAGTTGAGGCTCATTGATGCATGTGGGGAGCAAAGGCTGGTCCGTGTGGTCCGATCCAACAGACGAGCTCCTGTAGCTCCAACTGCTGAAGAAGTTCATGCTGTTGATTCTGGAATGGTCAAAACTGTTTTGGCAGCAAAACTTTAAAGTATTAAAGCAAAAAATTAAAGTATTTAATAATGTATATCTGCTTTAAGACAATGCACATTGTTAAAAGTGCTGTACAAATAAAATTGAATTGAACTAAACTGGTTTCTCAGCACCACAACAAAAACCATGCTGGGAAAATTACATTTCCAGGATTTGACTCACTCACTCACAAAATCACTTGTAATTATACAAGTATATTATTTATATTAATGAGCATTTGAGGGTTAGGGGCCTTGCTTGAGGGCCTTGCTCACGGGCCCAGCAGGGGCAGTTTGGTGGTGTTGGGAATTAAACTCACAACATTCTGTTTAAAAAATAGCCGTTTTAACCACTGAGCTACCACTTGCTTTTTAACAGACAGACAGACAGACAGACAGACAGACAGACAGACAGACAGACAGACAGACAGATAGATAGATAGATAAAAAAAAAATAGTATTCTTAGACATGTATTTAAATTCTGCACATTCAAAAAATAAGCCAGTGCTTTTGAATTGTGTGACCAATCATGGGACTTAAATTCCATTTAGACCCTCCAGTCTAAAAAGGGAAACTGTTGAAGGGCAGGTTGAATAAATTTTTTTATCCCTGCAGTGTATATAATCTGCCAGATACTTAGCTTGAGTAAAAAAATAATTCAGATTTTTTTCAGATGGATTTTTTTTTAGAAAATATTCTTTCGAGTTTCCTGTACCATCACGTCTCGGTTCAATTCCTTGACTAATGATATTTTATCAGCGCCTCTCTTGATGGCTGAATCGACACTTTTTCTCCACTGTCTCTGCGCTGTTGTCTTGCCTGAGAAAGCAACAGGCTTCATTCTCCCTTTACTTTACTGTCCCCTGGGCTGGATGCTCGAAAAAAGGACAGAGAAAAACATAGCACAATTGTCTATTGTGTGCATTATGTTTGAGGCATCTTCCCATTGCTGCTGTGGGGTCCAATTGCCTCTGCTGAATTAGGCCCATGGGGATTTTGGCTGAATCACAAAAGGTCAGTTATCTCTCTCTCTCTCTCTCTCTTTTTTTTCCTCCCCCATCCCCTTGTTCTGCAACTCGACATACACCATAAATTACTATAACCGTTTAGCACTGATATTAGCCCCCACTTGGAGAAATACGTAAGGGGAAAAAAAGTTGAATGGTCGCCCTGTGGATGGGGTACTTTTTCATGTCTCTTGCTCATGTAATCCTGACGGGACCAGGAGCTCCTTTCTTTCCTTCATCTGAATGGGTAAAGTGGGAAAAATCAATAAGATGACCTCACCGTCTCATGGACTGGAATGCCATAAATGAATTAGGCCCTTTGTTGGCGTAACGAGGCGATTTAATGGATTCCCGATGGCAAATCTATATTTCGTCTCGCTAATCCCTCGGAGCACGGCTGTTTTTTTTTTTTCGCGCGAGACAAAACACGTCTGTTTTATGTCGCCCCATAAAGGAACGCCAAAGCCTTTACTGTTAGGGAGGTTTAATTTAACACGCCGGCTTTGCTCCAGCAAGGGGAGGTAAACACAGCACATAGCACGGCTTTGAAACAGTGGATGACAAAGATAAGGCTTGTTGCCATGGAAGACAGATCTGCAACAGAGCTCTTCTCTTTTTTTTTGGCCCTGGCAACTCCAGGCTGGGTGAGTTTGCATGGACTTAGGGGGATTACTAGGGTATTCATAGCAACCTTGGGGGCCAGCAGGTGAGGTCCCCTTCGGCTTTCCTTATCCTTTAAGTAAACACGGCCGTTTGGGAGCAAGGCGGAGAAGCCCAAGGAATCCATTGCCAGGATGAAAGTGTATCCACGGGCTTGTTGATCCCTCTCTGCAGAGTAGTTCCTTTAGGGTCCCACCACTTGTTCCGGCATGAGCGACTCCAAGGGCTGCATTCAGATAGTAAGTGGGATAGTGTGGCTGCACCAAACGAAGTCTGGTGACATTACTCAACTGGCAAGAATGGTATCTAAGCAGACGCTAAAGCCCTTTCCCAAACAAGTGCAGAGCTTTTGCATAGTGTCGTGCCGGGCTTTTAGATATCCACTACACAGACACGTAAAATGAAATGGGATGAAATACTGTAGCTGTAGAAGTAAACAGTCACCAGTGGGATTTGAAGGTTTCTGCAGAACAATACAAAAGCTTTTTTATGACTGAACAAAAACTCGAATACGTGCTGGTCGCATCGTGCACGGATTAAAGGATAGAAACTCCCTCATTAATCAGCGTTTGTATAAACATCTAGCAAATTTGTTAGCTAGCACGCGATGAACATCAAATCTTTTTAAAAAGATGTTAAACTATAGCAAACTTACACTTTAAAATCTCCAGCTGTGGTAAAAATCTGTATTTTCTAAGGGGATGTTTGGTTTGTTGTAAAAGTATTGAATTTGTTGTCTATTTTTTGTAATTAGTGCTGCAGTTGTTGTGATGATTTTGAAATATTTTTGAGGTGTTTAAAAAAAAGAACCTTTTTGTTACTGTTTACTTTAGTCAGTTTCGAGGGCCTTGATGGCATTAATGGAAATCGATTGTTCCCAAGAGCTTTGTAATGATTCTACATGATTTGATATTTGTCCAAGCTTTGGTTTTAATACAGGGCCATGGTACCTGCTAGCTCAGTGGTTAAGATGTTGGACTGATTGTTTTCTGGCCCCTTGAACAAGGCCCTTAACCCTAAACTGCGCAGTTATTCATCTTATTTCTGACAGGCTTAATGTTATAATAAACAACGAATTTCTTTATAAGAACAAAGTACTGGACAAGTTTGTAAAAAAAACTAATTGTCACACGGTTGCTACAAAGATTCGGGCCTTTGTTTTTATGACTATAAAGTTCTCTTGCTCCATATTTACATTTAAGGCATTTTGCAGATGCTCTGACCAGAGTAATTCCGGTACATCCCAAACAGAGCGAGGCCAGAAGGTCACAAGTTCAATTCCCAGCAGCACCGAGCTGCCACTGCTGGGCCCTTGATAATTACCGCAGTGGCAGCTCGGTGGTGATGGAATTTAAAATTGTGACAAATGCCTTAACCTTTGAGTTACCCTCTGCTAAGAATTTCCTTGTGTATGTTTGTTGTATTTTAATATACAAACGTACAAATCTGCAACAACATAAAAGATTGACTTTCAATGACATTTTTTAAGCAGCACCAACACCAGGTTCCTTCATCATTGTTTCCCTTTGTACAGTTTCCTCTCAGTGAGTGTTTGATTCTGACAATCCGTCTATAGATTAAACAAAAGAAAACCTCAGGCTCAGGCGGTTGTTGTCCTGACGCTGGGCGTGTGCACGAGTTAAACATCATTTCCTGTAACTGTTTGCTCACCTGCCTGTCACTTGTTAGGTCATTTTTCTTGCCCTTCCTGCCCCCTGAGGTCACCCCTATTTCGTCCAGCACGCCCACGAATCTGCTCAAATATTGTCTGAAAAGCAGAAGGCAGTCTTGGGACGAGATGGTAAGCACCCTGTGGCCTTTGACAGTCACTGTTTGATGGGCATTGTCCTTATTGTTCACACTGACTCTTTGGCCTTTGGTAGACCAGGACTTGCCCTGTGCAACCCGGGGACGAGAATGTGGGTGTGTGAGTGTTTTTGTGTGTGTGTGTGTGTGTGTGTGTGTGTGTGTGTGTGTGTGTGTGTGTGTGTGTGTGTGTGTGTGTGTGTGTGTGTGGGAGGGTTAGCAGACTTTGAGTGTGTGTGATCTTACGCTCAGGAATGTTTACTCTGCCAATACCGAGCAACTGTAGTCACTCAGGCCTGAGTCTCTCTCCTGCCTCAAATTAAACAGCACTTGTGAGGCGAGAGGCTCTTCTTTATCTGGCTGACGTTGCCCTTTTTTTTTTAAAGAAGGAAGGTAAATAATTACTAGGCTTTAATAGATGGATAATGTGCTCTCCGGGTGCCTGGACTCACCCTGAGCAAACAGGCCAATCCACTGCCACTAACACTATCTCAATAGGTACAAATTACTAACCACTGACTCTGTGCTGTAAATAACATCAAAGGAAATGGATTTTATCTCTTTTCTATTAAAGAGACACTTCAGACCAATTACTACCTGCTGGAGAAATCTGTCCTGTGGATCAGCACATGTGTAAATCCTTGTGGCTAAAACCATCTGCCCTTAAATTTTAAATTTGATAAACCCGAAAATATTAAGGAGTTTTTTTATATTTGAAATTTTATTGAGTTTATCATCTGGTTTTAGATTTAAAATTTGGCAAAATTCATCATCTGGTTTAGATTTTAAATATGGTGGCGTTCTGGTTTTTGATTTGGATTTGAAGTTTTCAACAACTTTCATTTTGTTTGAAAATTTAACAAAGTTGAACATCTGGTCTTAGATTTCAAATCTGATCGAGTTCAAGAACCTGATTTTAGATTTGAAATTTGATGGAGTTCAACATTTTTCCTTTGATCTGAAATCTTACAGAGTTGAACATCTGGACTTTGATTTAAAATTTGATGGAGTGTAATATTTTGCCTTAGATTTGAAAACTGAGTGAGTTGAACATCTGGTCTTAGATTTCAAATCTGACCGAGTTCAACATCTGTCTTAGATTTGAAATTTAATGTGGTTCAACATTTTGTTCCTTTAATTTAAAATGTGATTAAGTGAACTGGATGTCGTTGGGAATTGTGATTGAATTCTTTCCTGTGGAAAACACACACACACACACACACACACACACACACACACACACACACACACACACACACACACACACACACACACACACACACACACACACACACACACACACACACAGTATTTATCACTTTCTCTCTCTCTCTCTCTCTCTCTCTCTCTCTCTCTCTCTCTCTCTCTCTCTCTCTCTCTCGCTCTCTGTCTATCTTTCTCAGAACTGATGCTACTCTATACAGCTGCATGTTCTGCCTTACATACACACACACACACACACACACACACACACACACACACACACACACACACACACACACACACACACTACTGACACATTCCTGTTATTCACTCAGAGGAATAAAAATGGATGGAGTGCTCCCTCTCTCACTCCACATCGCTCCCTCCCTTTTTCTTGTCGTTTGCTCTCCTCTCTCCAGCTGCAGCTCTTCTCTTGTTAATGAAATTAGGCAGCTCTCTGTGACGCCTTCGCCAAGCCAATGCTGGAGTTATGTCAACAAATTGGCAAGGATGGATAAAGAGGCTTTAAAGGGTGTGTGTGTGTGTGTGTGTGTGGGGGGGGGGGGGGGGGGGGGGTGGGGGTTGATTATTTTGTGACAAAATTACATTATTCATATAAATAAAGTTACATTTAAAAAATAATAAAATTACCTGCAGAATGTTCTTTCCTCAGCGTTCCTTAATTACATTTTCTTTCTTTCTTTCTTTCTTTCTTTCTTTCTTTCTTTCTTTCTTTCTTTCTTTCTTTCTTTCTTTCTGAAAGAATCACAAATTGATCACAAATGATCACAAATTGTTCTGTATTGTTGAAAGATTTATGACCAAACTTTTGATGTCACCCATATGAGGATTGGTTCCCCTTTGAGTCTGGTTCCTCTCAAGGTTTCTTCCTCATATCATCTAAGGGAGTTTTTCCTTGCCACTGTCGCCACGGCTGCTCATCAGGGACAAATGCACACCATTCACCTTCACTGTTGTTTTCTGTAAAGCTGCTTTGAGACAATGTCTGTTGTGAAAAGCGCTATACAAATAAACTTGACTTGACTTTCTTTCTTTCTTTCTTTCTTTCTTTCTTTCTTTCTTTCTTTCTTTCTTTCTTTCTTTCTTTCTTTCTTTCTTTCTTTCTTTCTTTCTTTCTTTCTTTCTTTCTTTCTTTCCTCAGCGTTCCTTAATTACATTTTCTTTCTTTCTTTCTTTCTTTCTTTCTTTCTTTCTTTCTTTCTTTCTTTCTTTCTTTCTTTCTTTCTTTCTTTCTTTCTTTCTTTCTTTCTTTCTTTCTTTCTTTCTTTCTTTCCTCAGCGTTCCTTAATTACATTTTCTTTCTTTCTTTCTTTCTTTCTTTCTTTCTTTCTTTCTTTCTTTCTTTCTTTCTTTCTTTCTTTCTTTCTTTCTTTCTTTCTTTCTTTCTTTCTTTCCTCAGCGTTCCTTAATTACATTTTCTTTCTTTCTTTCTTTCTTTCTTTCTTTCTTTCTTTCTTTCTTTCTTTCTTTCTTTCTTTCTTCAGCATTTATTAATTTAATTTTATATCCTTTCTTTCTTTCTTTCTTTCTTTCTTTCTTTCTTTCTTTCTTTCTTTCTTTCTTTCTTTCTTTCTTTCTTTCTTTCTTTCTTTCTTTCTTTCTTCAGCTCTTTCTTTCTTTCTTCAGCTCTTTCTTCAGCTCTTTCTTTCTTTCTTTCTTTCTTTCTTTCTTTCTTTCTTTCTTTCTTTCTTTCTTTCTTTCTTTCTTTCTTTCTTCAGCATTTATTAATTTAATGTTATATCCTTTCTTTCTTTCTTTCTTTCTTTCTTTCTTTCTTTCTTTCTTTCTTTCTTTCTTTCTTTCTTTCTTTCTTTCTTTCTTTCTTTCTTTCTTTCTTTCTTTCTTTTACTCAGTAGCATGCTGTTCAGGATGGACTGTTCCTCTCTGCTGTAAGTAAAACAGGAATAAAATCTTCTTTTGGATGCTCATAATCAGGAACTCGTCTTCTTTAAAGCACTGAAACACACAGTGGATTGTTCCTCACTCAGGATCTCATGTACAGTATAAACACTTCTCTAATTCCTGAACTCATCTTCTGAACATCTCACCTCCTCTCCAGCACTTTCACATTTTCCTCTTCAGACATGAGGGAATGTACAGATCCACGTTTAACCCGACGGTGATATTTCTCCCCCGTTCACAGCGAGTCTGCTCCAGTCTGCTTCTCATCCAGTCTGCCGAAAGCACTGAGAGTCTCCATGGGCCAATTAGGAGTCTACCTGCCCGAGGCCGCTGTAACCCTGAGCAGCCTCCGGCATGAACTCTCACCCCTGACACACGACCTCACTGCTGAATGAGAACACACAGGACCATCAGAGCGAGACACTACACACACACACACACACACACACACACACACACTGCACGCACACACGCAGGCAGGCGCACGCGCGCACACACACACACACACACACGCACACACACTCAGACACACAGACACAAACACCTACTTACACACAAACACACACGCACGCAGACACACACACACAAACACCTACACCTACACACAAACACCTAACTCTACACACACACACACACACACACACACACATATATACAACATACTGTCTGTCTGTCTGTCTGTCTGTCTGTCTGTCTGTCTGTCTGTCTGTCTGTCTGTCTGTCTATCTATCTATCTATCTATCTATCTATCTATCTATCTATCTATCTATCTATCTATCTATCTATCTATCTTTTTTCATTCTTCCTTTGATCTTCTTGTTCTTCTTCTTTCGGCTGCTCCCATTAGGGGTCGCCACAGCGGACCATCCGTCTCCATACCACCCTGTCCTCTACATCTGCCTCTTTCACACCAACTACCTGCATGTCTTCCCTCACCACATCCATGAACCTCCTCCTTGGCCTTCCTCTTTTCCTCCTACCTGGTGGCTCCATCCTCAGCATTCTCCTACCAATATAATTCATGTCCCTTCTCTGCACATGTCCAAACTATCTCAATCTCGCCTCCCTCACCTTGTCACCAAAACATCCTACATGTGCTGTCCCTCTAATAAACTCATTTCTAATCTTGTCCATCCTCGTCACTCCCAACGAAAACCTCAACATCTTCAGCTCTGCTACCTTCAGCTCCACCTCCTGTCTTTTACTCAATGCCACTGTCTCTAATTCATACAACATCGCAGGTCTCACCACAGTCCTATAAACTTTCCCTTTCACTCTCACAGATACTTCCCAGCTCGGTCCCTCTGCCTGGCCAATCGGTATAAATCCTTTTCTCCTTCCTTAGTGTCCAACCTCTTATACAGTTCCTCATATGCCTTTTCCTTGGCTTTCGCCACATCCTTTTTTACCTGCTGCCGCATCTCCTTGTACTCCTGCCTACTTTTCTCATCACTCTGTCGATCCCACTTCTGTTTTGCCAACCTCTTTCTCCTTATGCTCTCCTGCACTTCCTCATTCCACCACCACGTCTCCTTGTCTTGCTTTCTATTTCCAGATGTCACACCAAGTACTTTTCTAGCTGCATCCCTCATCACTCCTGCAGTAGTTGCCCAATCATCCAGCACCTCTTCACCACCACCACCAAGCCCCTGTCTGGCCTCTAACCTGAACCTCACACTACACACTTCCTCCTTCAGTTTCCACCATCTTATTCTTCTTTCAAACCTTACTTTCCTCCTCTTCTTCTTCGCCTCCAAAACCATCCTACAGACCACCATCCGATGCTGTCTAGCTACACTGTCCCCCGCCAACACCTTACAGTCTCCAATCTCCTTCAGGTTGCATCTCCTACACAGAACATAATCCACCTGTGTGCACCTTCCTCCACTCTTATACGTCACCCTATGATCCTCCTTCTTCTTAAAATACGTGTTCACCACTGCCATTTCCATCCTTTTAGCAAAATCTACCACCATCTGCCCTTCCACATTCCTCTCCTTAAAACCATACCTACCCATCACCTCCTCATCACCTCTGTTCCCTTCACCTACATGCCCATTAAAGTCTGCCCCAATCACCAATCGTTCTTTCCTAGGTACACCATCTACCACTTCATCTAATTCACTCCAGAATCTTTCCTTCTCCTCCATCTCACAGCCAACTTGTGGAGCAAAGGCACTGATGACATTTATCATCATCCCTTCAACTTCCAGCTTCACGATCATCACCCTATCAGAAACACTCTTCACCTCCACTACACTCTTACTGTACTCTTCCTTCAGAATCACCCCTACACCATTTCTCTTCCCATCCACACCATGATAGAACAGTTTAAACCCACCTCCAATGTTCCTGGCCTTACTCCCTTTCCACTTGGTCTCCTGAACACACAGCATATCTACCTTTCTCCTCTTCATCATATCAGCTATCTCTCTCCCTTTACCCGTCATAGTACCAACATTTAAAGTACCAACCCGAACCTCTACTCTCCTACACTGCTCCTTTTCCTGCCGTCTCTGTAGACGCCTTCCTCCTCTCCTTCTCCTTCTTCGGCCAACAGTAGCCCAATTTCCACCGGTACCCTGTCGGCTAACGATACCTGTGGCGGTCGTTGTTAACCCGGGCCTCGACCGATCCGGTATGAAATTCTCATTTGTGATCCGCATATTTGATTTGGCGCATATTTTTAAGCTGGATGCCCTTCCTAACGCAACCCTCCCCATTTACCCGGGCTTGGGACCGGCACTAAGAGTGCACTGGCTTGTGCCCCCCTAATGGCTGGGTTCATTCTTCCTTTGATGTTTTTTCTTTTGTTTGTTTCTGTTCATTAGTTAATCTATTTTCTTTTTCTTTTTCTTTCTTTTTTCTTTTTTTTCTTTCTTTCTTTCTTTCTTTCTTTCTTTCTTTCTTTCTTTCTTTCTTTCTTTCTTTCTTTCTTTCTTTCTTTCTTTCTTTCTTTCTTGCTTCAGAATTCCTTTCTTTTCTTAATCAGTGTTTGTTCTTTCTTTTCCTTTCTCCTTTTTCGTCCTTTCTCTCATTCTTTTCATCTTTTCATGAATATTCTTTCTATCTTTGTTGTTTTCCCCATTTGTTGTTACAGTTAATGTTGTGCAACATCTGTGAGAAGATCTGCTTTTCTCTCACTATAAAGCGTTGTTCTCTTCCTGTCCTCCTTCTGTTCAGGATACAGTTTTTTTCACGTTGTAATTCCTCCTGTAGGTTTCATCATTTCCACCTGTTATAAAGCACTGGCACCGTCGCCTCCTTTTATTACTGATAAATAAATAAATGCCTCTTTCACCACGTTTTCCTCATGAAACTACTTTAATATAGTCTTCTGTATGTTCCATGTCACTGTGTTCTGGAACACGGCTGGAAACCTAAGCTGCTGTTGGGGAAAATGAAGCAACCCTTTGTGATCAGTCTGTGTGTGGTAGAAGACGATCAGTTCTTACCTCTGAAAGATGAAAGCTGTGAGAATGAAGATTAAGTGGGAGCAGAGCACAGATCATCCTTGGCATGAACAGAAAGGCTGGCGTTTCCCTGCTCGGACAATACGTCCATCTCCATGCCAACCGTGGACTCAGTGGTCTGAAGCCCTCTGCCCTCCTCGGTCCTGTCCTGTATGCTAATCTGATGGATTAGCGCTGGTGATGTTTTGTGCTCAGATGTGTTCAAACATGGCTGGAGTTGGCCGAGGTCATGCTGGACGGTGACCTTGGCCCTCTGAGAAGCCCAGTGCGTGGTCCAAGTGTTGGGGTGGTGGGGATATCAGGGGTGGGAGGGATGTTTGGGGGTATTAGTGTAGGGCGGTACAGAGGCTTCTAATCAGCTCAGAAGTCTGAGCTCTGTGTGCTTTGTCCAGGATTCAGACACAGAACACAGTGAATGGATGAGAAGTGTAAAGGTCAGACTGAGCACAGCTTTGAAATGTTATCTGCTACATCAGGGTTTAGAAATGACACTACCAGAGGCAAAGTGGACAAGACATAGCTTTATTTCTGACCACACACTGACCATCCCAAACACACTGACCATCCCAAACACACAGACCACACTAAACACACTGACCGCTCACTGACCACACCGAACACACTGACCATCCCAAACACACTGACCCGCTCACTGACCACACCAAACACAGTGACCGCTCACTGACCACACCAAACACAGTGACCGCTCACTGACCATCCCAAACACACTGACCATCCCAAACACACTGACCATCCCAAACACACAGACCACACTAAACACACTGACCGCTCACTGACCACACCAAACACAATGACCATCCCAAACACACAGACCACACTAAACACACTGACCGCTCACTGACCACACCAAACACACTGACCATCCCAAACACACTGACCGCTCACTGACCACACCAAATACACTGACCATCCCAAACACACTGACTGCTCACTGACCATCCCAAACACACTGACCACACAAACACACTGACCGTTTACTGACCACATCAAACACACTGACCAGAGTGTGTGCGCACGTGTGTGTGCGCACGTGTGTGTGTGTATGTGCATGTGTGTGATCAGTAAAGAGGCAGGTTATTTTAGCTGCTGTCAATTACAGCTAACAAATGTTGAGGCGACTTGAGTGAACAAGTGCAGTTTACCTCTTTATACTGAGGGCTCACAAACCCAGTCACTAAACTGTTCAACTCAAGGAACACACACACACACACACACACACACACACACACACACACACACACACACATCTCTATCTGTATTTTATTTTTAAAAATGTGTAGAACTCTTTTATTCCATCCATCCATCCATCCATCCATCTATCTGTTCTGTTCTGTTGTAGGCCTTCAAAAGCTATAAAACAAAATATAAATTCAATGTGTGTAAACATTTTGTGTGTGTGTGTGTGTGTGTGTGTGTGTGTGTGTGTGTGTGTGTGTGTGTGTGTGTGTAAACGTGAGGAATGTGTAATGTGATGATGTGTATAGATGTGGTGTATGAGTATGTAGATGGTATATAGATATATTGTGTGTGTGTGTGTGCGTGCGTGTGTGTGTGTGAGTGTGTGTAGACGTGATGCCTGTGTGTAAATGTGATGAGTGTGTGATACAAAGTGTGTTTAAATCGCACTGAACAGGATGTGTTGAGTAACGAGCTTTTTCAGCTCACAAACCCGGAGTGGTAATTAAATCCAGTGAAGTCTGTGCTTCAGAAGGGCGAGGCCTCAGCGGACCCGAGTGAGTGTGTGTGTGTGTGTGTGTGTGTGTGTGTGTGTGTGTGTGTGTGTGTGTGTGTGTGTGTGTGTGTGTGTGAACTGTTGAGCTGCTGAACTGACCTACATGTGCACGTGATAAATGGCCTCATAGAGTGAAACTCACACCTGATCATTAATCTAAGAGGCAGCAGCACACACACACACACACACACACACACACACACACACAAACTGTAACTGTGTTAACACAAAAACTTTCTTACTTTCATTCTTCGAACAAGTGTGTACATAGATGCAGGGTTGTGTTGGTTTGTGTACTCGTGTTGGTGTGTGTTGGTGTCTGTGAGTTTGTGTACATGGAGTTTGTGTACATGTGAGTTTGTGTACAATGTGTAGTTGTGTGTACATATATGTAGGTCTATAGAAGTTTGTGTACATGTGTGTAGGTCTATGTGAGTTTGTGTACATGTGTGTAGTTGTGTGTACATATATGTAGGTCTATAAAAGTTTGTGTAAATGTGTGTAGTTGTGTGGACATCTGGGTACATTTGTATATTTGTGTGACAGTGTTTTTTTGTGTAGGTCTTTGTAGGTCTGTGTACATGTGTGTACATGTGTGAAGGTGTTCTTCCAGGCTGTTGAGCAGCTGATGGATGGATGTGCAGGAGATACTGCTTGGCTGCTTGGTGATAAGACCTGTATCTCCAGCAGGGCTTCCTTAAACATTTGAGAGCAGTCACACACGTCACACACTGTCAAAGAGGATGGATGAGGGAAGGATTGATGGGGAGGTTAAAGGGAATCAGCTACCCTCTCTACTCTTATCACATGGCCCTTCTTCAACAGGACACCAGAGTTGATTGTGGAGATGGACAGGTTTCTCATGTCAGGAACCTTATCAGCTCAATGCTGTGGAGATGAGAGAAGAGGACTCAGATAAACAGGAAGGTGGTTTTGATTCATCATTAGGGAAATGAGGGAAAAGAGGCAGATGCTGGAAGCAAAAGTCTGGAAGTGACCTGTAGTGGTGTGGAGCATCGTATTAGATCTACTTCCTGTTTCTCCTTTACATTATAGCAGCTATAAACACTCATTCCCTAATCAGCCTCTCCTTTCTTCTTTCTTTCTCTCTGCTCAATATTCTTTCTTTCTTTTTCTTCTGTCCGTCCATCCGCCCATCCGCCCGTCTATCATTCTATAGAGCTCCTGTCGTTTGACTTCTTGTAAACAAATCTACTGTATAATTATTTCAGATAATCCTACAATAATCAATACTCTACATTCAGGGTCAAGAGCTTTTATTTTATTTAATTTTTTTATTAAAAGATTTAATTTAATATAAATATAATTTTATTTGTTTAAACATTCTATTTTTCCATCTTTGGACCCTGATATTATTCCACTCTTCATGCAAGTGCAGAACCAGGATCAAGATCAGGATCATATTACCATGATGTCTTTCATGATCATTTAAATGCATAAAGCTCCAAAGCTTCTGTTTTTCTGGATTATTCCATCGCTCATGTTCATTTCTAAGCTCAATAGCATTAATAGAAATCTGGCACATCTCTGACTCGGATCAGCCACTGTTCCCTGGGTGGTCATTGCACAAACGAGTGTCTGCTGATCTTTCCTTTCTCTTCTCTGAACTGAGCAGCACTGACCTCCTGAGCCTCAGGCCAGGGTCAGAGCTACGTGTCAACAGCCCCAGTGAGAAGCTGCAAAACTTACTTCCATCATCCTCGCTGCTCTCCTGCGGTTCCTGGGCACCCCGGTCCGTTCCTATTGTGCGCCATCCTGACAATTAACAAAAGGCCCCATGGGGCCGAACGGTCAAAACGAGAAGGCAGAGGGAATGAAAGGCGAGAATTCACACTCCCCACTGTTAGAACCTAATTTGCCAGGGTGCCATGCTGGCCATTTTTCTTCTGAACCTCAGTAGCACAATGATATTTGTGGAGATCTTTTCGGCAGTCATTCAGACCTCTCCAGCCGCCATCTGCACCTGATAAGCATTTAGACATCGCTACACACACCATGCCCAGTGTACATCTCAGTACATCTTTGAAAAAGTTCCTGTCAAAGTAAGCAGCCATTTTTTAAAGAAGCATATGCGCATTCAATCAATTATACAATCCAATCCAATCTAGTCTGAGAGAAAGCACCAATTATCCTATACAATACAATCCAATCCAATTAAAAAGAGAATTATTTAATCCAATCCAGGAAAATCCCCAATTATCCAATCAAATCCAAGAGAATTGCAGAATTTTTCAATCCAATCCAAGAGAATCCCCAATTATCAAATCAAATCTAAAATAATCCCCCAGTTTTCCAAACAAATCTAAGAGAATCCCACAATTATCCAGTCCAATCCAGTAGATTTCCCCAATTATCCAATCAAATCTACGAGAATCCTTCAATTATCCAATTAAATCCAAAAGAATCCCCCAATTATCCAATCCAATCTAATCCAATCCAAGGGATTTCCCCAATTTTCCAATCCAAAAGAATTTTTAAATAATCCAATCCAATCCCCAAATTATACAAGCCAATCCAAGAGATTAGGGTAAAATTTGATCTCTGTTGCTTTGATTGGTTCAAATGTGTGAGGTCCATGAAGATTCGGTTTACATGAGTTGAGGTAAAATATCTTCAGTGGCCTGCCAGGACCATATTTTTGGATTTAAGAGAAGGCCTGGAAAGTTAAAAAAAGACTTTTATGAGTATTCTTTGTAAAATGAAGAGCTCCAAATTAGTTCTAAATTACATTGTTGGGTTTCATCCTCTAATATTATAATAAAGTTCTATTTTCCTATATAGTAACCAGTTTAGGACAGGTTTTTCACTGATTCTTTAAGGCAGTAAGAGTTCAGAGCATCCGAAATAACGTTCGAGAGATTGCAGAACTTTGGGAGTAGATTTTTAATTCCATAGAAACATTGATCACCCATTTTTAGAAACCTACCTCGATTTCTTTGCTACTATTTGAGAAAAACTCTCCTCTTGAGAATTTGCCCTGTTAAACCAACCACTGCTCCTCTTCAAAGAGCCCTTAATGAACACTTTTCCTTCAAGAGTGGAGCTTTTAAGGTCTCCGAGCACACTTTTCACCCTCGCCATGCACGGCCTTGCTGTCTTCATGCTCCAGCTGGTAGAACAGATGGAAATAAGTGAACCTATATGTTATCTGATGGAAGACAGCCCTCTGACAGCAAGCAGAGTGAAGACAGAGCTAATGCGATGCAGGTGGTGGAGGAGAAGCGAGGCAGAGTTGCGAAGGATCTCACTGCAGAGTGTGATCAGGGCAACCTGTTTGGAATTCCACGCCATCTGTCATTCACGGAGCTTCTGACTTCCATAAGCTGTACTCCAGCTCCAGACTCTCGAAGGATGGAAGTTGATTGGCACGTCACACTTCCATGAACTGTCCCGTGATTGACAGGTGTTCAATCCAGAATGTGCTCCTGTTGTGTTCCTGTGATGGGTTTAGGATATCCTGAGGTCCTCATCTGGATTATGGACAAAATACAACTAGATTTGAGAATATTCAGAGGATATTGGGTTTAAGTTGAAATGTTATCTTTTGAGTAGAAAAGAAATGTATAAACATGTTATGAGAATGACTATATAGATGTTTTTCATATTCTTGATATTAATAGTATTACTAGTGTGGTTACCAATTTAATATACTAAAAAACTTGGTAAATCTTTGCTAGTTTGTCCAACAAAAGCACAATGTCTCAAGGAAATTCTATTTCAGCATTATTCAGTTGCCTGCTAGCTAGACAACAAAAAAACTAGCCTTTCAATCAATTTTTTTTTCATTTTCTATGCATATGGATTATTATATGTCTCTCCACCAAAAACATGTCCATCGTTAGAGTCATGAAGCTATTTTCATAATCCGCTGATGTCTAAAACCTAAACTCAAGCTCATCCTTAAAATAAATCAAAGGTGAGATATGACTAGCAACATCACAATTATCAAGAATGTAATTAATATTAATATTTATTATACTGCCAATGTGGTTACCAAGTCACATTCTGAAAAACTTGGTCTAAAACACTTGGTGTTTTGGACACTCTGACAACAGCACAACCACTACAATGTCTCAGAGAACTTAATTTCTATTTCAGCAATACAGTTTAATTTGTAAAGTTTAATATTATTGTATTTACTTTTTTTTTTAAAGCTAGCCAGACAACAAACAAAACCTGTAGCTTATGTATTATAAAGATGTGTTAGCTTAGTGGTTAAGACACCGAACTCATAATCTTGAGAAGTCTAAATTCCAGCCACACCAAGCAGCCACTCCTGGGCCCCTGAGCAAGGCCCTTAACACTGTAGCTGCTCAGTTGTATGAATGAGATAAATGTAAGTTGCTCTCGATTAAAATGTCTGCCAAATGATGTAAATGTGTGTACATTTCAAATCTGATGGGGATCCTGTTTAAGCCTTTCATTTTCCCTGCATATTGATTATTATGCGTGTCCCCCAAAACCCAGTCATTGGGTTGACCCGGGGTCATTTCGGTCCCCCATCTGGTTGTATAGGCAAAGCTATTTCTGTAATCAGCTGAAGTCTGTGATATAAAAAAATGTTCTATGTGATATATGACCAGCAACATCACAATTATCAACAAATGTGTATCGACTCTGCCTAGCCTGGTCCTGACTAGCAAGACGTCGGGTTAAATCAGCAATGCTTAGAGCCAGTTGAATTGTGTGCACTGACAAAGCCATGACATCATTTCTGCCCTGTAGCGAAGGTGTCATATCCCCTGCAGGATACCAGTGCTTTATGAGCGAGAGAGTGAGTTATCTGAAATTAAACCCTGACCTCTTGTGCAGTGGCGGCATCGTACAGGCTCCTCTTATTCTCTGCTGTTAATGAACTGCTGGGAAGACGACTTAAAAGCTAACAAAGCAGCAAACCTGAATAACTCTAACTGCTGTTCAGGAGGAAAAATGTGGGCTGCTTGTGTGCTGAGAACCACATGTGGCTCTGGTCCAGGTTGCTGTGTGGAGGGAGGACAGGAAGCTGGAGGTGGTAGAAAGTGGAACAGTAAATTACTGAAGTAATAAGTTAGTGCGAGAGGGAAGGCGGTCGAGGTTTCACTGCTCTGCCATTCTGTCAAGGACAGAAGTGCAGGAAGCTTCAACCTTTTTGTTTTTCTCTGATACGCCAGAAAAGGGTTCCTCAGCGGTTTATACGATAATTAGAGATTCTTTTCAAAGCCATTTCTCTGTTTAGTGTTCTATACAGAACATTCAATAGTTACCCTGAAAGAACCTTTTGGTCTTAGAGTGTAGAAAAATAAGTTGTTGTTTTTTAAAAGCCTTGCACTTTTAATAATGGTAAAATAAGAAACCAAATTGGTCTTCATTTTGTCTCACTCTGGGATAACTTTTATGTAGGATCCTACAATCTCTATCTGTGAGTGCTCTAAGAGGAACTTCCACAAAGTCTATGGACTCTAAGGATCTTAGAAAGTGTAGGAAGTATTTTAGACTGAGAAATCTTTGGAAAGAAAGGTTTTTATGGTCTTCTAATAAAAATCATAGGGGTTCTTATACCTTTTTTAAATGTTGAACAGTCTGAGAACTATCTGAAGATCATAGACGGTGTTCAGACATTCAGTATTGTTTACAGGAGGAACCTTTTAACAAATGTTTTCTTTAATCAAGCAAAATTTCTGTATGAAGTTTAGAATTCTTATAATAAATTTTTCCTAAGTGGATAACTTTGAACTTCTTAATGAATTTGGAAATTTTTTCTGACACATTAAACCAAATTTCTATCTAAATAAAGTGTAAAATGCAAATCCTCATGTCCCTTATTAGGTTATACTTAACCATAACTTATTTGGCTGTTGCTATTAAATACTTCAATGCACTTCAACTAATCTGAGGTTCACACTTTGCGATTTTTATATTCCTTTGCGATTGTTGCTTGTCAACTATACGGACATTACCCCCATGTCACAATGTAGGATCTCAGTTAGCATAATGTCAGACTGTATGACAGTAAAAAACCGATGCACTCGTCCGAAGTTTTACTTTATCAATCCGTGATATGTTCAGACCCGTGTTCTCTCCCTGACGGTAGCTAGCAGCAAACAAAAACATCTGTAGTGTTTGTTCATGACCCACCTCAATATTAAAACGTCTTGCAAACACTCTTCTTTTTCTTCCATAACTCAGTACGTTTCACTTCTTGCTGTCCACCTGACTCACTTATTTACTCACATTTTCCCTGAGGTGGTTTGAAGTTGTGCGTCATCAGGTTCGGCGCTACTATCAGTTCTCGGTTTGTGTTCATCGGCCACAAGGGTGTAAGTAAGTTCTGGTACTGATGTAGGTGATGTAAAGAGACCTGGGGTGCAGTCAGCATTCACATTCATCCCAAAGGTGTTCAATAGGGTAGAGATTAGAGCTCTATTGCAGGAGATCTTTCACTCCAAACTATGTAAAGCATATCTTCATGGAGCTGGCTTTGTGCACAGGCAAATTGTCATGCTGAACAGGTTTGGGTTTCCAAGATCAAGTGAACACAAAATTCTATCATACCGCATCCAAAGACATCCTGTACAATTGTGTGCCTCCAGCTTTGTGGCAACAGTTTGGAGAGCCACATATGGCAGGAAGTGTCTATATAGTGTATATTAAAATTCAGATAGACTATAATCCAGATTTCTCAGTGAAAGCATCAACCAATGGTCAGGATTTCCCCAGTTTACAGGAACCTACAGTACCATTTTCCTAATAGTCCTGATTTAAAGTTTCCTGAATCTTTGTTTCAGATGCATGCAGACGATTGTCATAATGTAATGCTTGCATACAAGCACACGTTTTTCTTTTTTCTTTTGTGTGTCAAAGTTAGAGGACTTTATTTGCTTTCCACTTAGAGAGTAACTGTTACCCTTTTTGCCCCAGAGGCAACAAACATGCCAAGTCTTGGTCTAACGAACCGTCTTTAGTTCTGCTTACAAAATATATTCACACTTGTGGTCTGTAAAAGCAAATGAATGCGACTTTGTAAATTGGGTGGGAACCCCTTTCGGACGGTTTAATGATTTTTGTCAGAAAATCTTTAAATGTTCCTGAAAAGAACTGCAGATCTATTTAGGTTTATAAATAGAATTGAGATTGGCTTCAAAGACATCTTTACAGAAGTACAGTAGATACAGAGATTATTTGTCATATACACATATATATGTATAGTTAATGTCTTTATTTATTAGATTTTTTATTTTATTTTAATATATATATATATATATATATATATATATATATATATATATATATATATATATATATATATATATATATATTTATTATATTTTCCTAAATCTTTTAAAATATTTTTTCATATTGTTATAGCACCAGCACACTATGACAACCTTGTACATGCAACGCATGATACAATAAAGATGATTCTTATTACTGCACCATGAAATTCTGTTCTTCACATGTTCCAGCTTGCTAGAAAGTTGTGGTCATAGCACAGGGTCATATATGGTATGGTACCACTGAAGCAGAGGTTTAAGGGCTTTTCTTAAATGCCCAAAACTGGCAGCTTGGTGGTGTCAAAACTAGACCCCCCCTGATTTCAGTAACATCAGAAACCCACAGACGTAGCCATTTAGTCATACAGGAATATCTTTTTATAAAAAAAAAATAAAGAAATGAAATAAAGCCAGATCTGGGTTAAAATTTGGCACAAATAAAGCTCATTTATTATTCAAGAGATGTCCTCACAAGCCGTAATTATGTGTGTGAGAGAGAAAAAGAGGTTCCACTTAACTCTTGATTGGCAAACCTTCTTTCCTGCTTTATTTGGCTTGTTAAGAGCACTCTCATTGTCAGCTGCATCTCCTCTGACAAGTCGCTGCTGGTCTGGATGTCAGGCTCCAGACTAACAAGGGCTAATTCACAAGCCGACTCCAGAGCAGCGCAGAGCCTCCTGCCAGGTTCCCAGGATACAGCCAGCCCACTTGAGACACAACGACGTCTGTAAGAGACAGCAAAGAGCAGAAAGTCTACAGAAAACAAAACATTGCGGCGGGGGTATGGGCATGAAGTCGGTTAGGGACTACATTCAGAAGCCACACAGGTAGTCTGGCTAAAGGGCCCAATTTGTCAAAAATGACACAAGCCCATTGAGGGAGGACTTGATGCCGTCTGCTTGGGGCTCGCTCCATTTTCTCGTAGCACAAGCCCAGGCCCTGTCGACACACTTTTGTCGACGCGGTGACAAGTCAATCCATTTCAGATACATCAAGCGCATTTTGTGTGCGTTGGAAAAATCGTTTTACAACCTAATCAAGTTAGGCGATGTTTGGCTACAACGTAGACGCATAAAAGACGTTTTATTTAGCATGCTAATACTGCCTGATTATGCTTACACGTACACGTGCTGTAAATACTGTTGACACCAGTTTGGTGAGTGTTCAAATCCAGTGGTATATCCTGAGTATCATTTTAACCAAATGTGAATACATCCAAAGTGAACAAATGTGGGAAACCTGAACATCCCATTCCACATTTCCCCGTTTGCTCTTAAAACAACCTCCACTCTTCTGGGAAGATGTTTCCCACGATTTGTGTGGAGATTCATTCAGCCACAAGGGTACTAATGTAGGTGAGGTGAGGAGGTCTGGAGTGCAGTCAACCTAAAATAAATCCTTCAAAAGCTGTTTAGTTGGGTTAAAGCTCCATAGAAGGAGCATCCACATCTTCCAAACTATGTAAAGCATATTTTCATGAAGCTGGCTTTGTGCACAGCGACATTGTCAAGCTGGAACAGATTGGGGTCTCCTAGTTCAATTGAAGATTAATGCTACAAGGACATCCTATACAACTGTGTGCCTCCAAGTTTGTGTCAAAAGTTTGGGAAAGACCCACATATGGGTCGGAAAAGTGGGTTTCCCAATACTTTCGGCACACTGTGTACCTGTGAATAATAAATGAAGTAAAATTTTACATTTCAACCTTTACACAGTAGGAGAATCCTCACTCCACACACACTCTCAGCAGAACCATAGGGCCACAGCGTTCTTGCGTTATCGCCCCAACTTCTCATTCAACAATCTTTGTTTTCACTGAGGAAGAGCTTTAAGGAGGGATTTGGACTGTGGTGAGTGACTGCAGTCTGCTACAGTGGCTTGAGACCGCAGTATGCATGAGCAGTTGAGAATTTAGGCACGTAGCGTGGCACTGCGGCAGTGATGAAATTATAAACAATGGACACTTGATGCCACTCAGATGAGGATGAGGTTGACTTAAAAGGGAACCAAGTGGCACCAAGTGTCCATTGATTATAGTTCCATCACTGCCACTGCCGTTTCTTCATCATGTTATTTAATGGAGTTTTTCGTTACCACAGACGCCACTGGCTCACATATTAGAGATAAACTTACATAAGAAACAAACGTATAGGTGTTAAACTTATACATTCTTTTATACAACTTTATCTGTAAAACAATGTCCTATATATAAATAAAATATATAAAAAAATAATAATAAATAAATAAATACATATACACTATATATATATATTTTTTTTAATACAGTAGCAAATACCTTGTTGATATTCATGGATTGATTTTAAGTTTAAAAACTGGAATTTATTTTGAAATTTGTTGGAATTCATATCCTCTAAATTAGGAGAAAGGACACATTCAAGGATAGGAAGAGGAAGAGGAAGAGATGGAGGAGGAGGAAACAAAACTGCCATGACAACCAGGCTAAAATCGTACACTTTTTAGGGCTAAAAGGGCAGAACAGCGACCCGGTCGAGTATGGAGTGCCTCACAAAACCTTTAATGTCATACACCAGCGAGTCGTTATTGTGTATCCGACTGCAGACTGTGACTTCGACAAAACCTCAAAGAGCAAATGGATTAGAATATCAGTGAAAAGATGACTGAATCACATGCACTGGATTGTGCAGATTACCAGGGAGAAATAAATCTCACAGTTGAACCTACAAAGTAATGACTTTCAGTGGGGGATCGCAGGTCATTCGTTTCTCATGTGCTGAAAATGTCCTTCATTACACGAGTTGTCATTGACGTGGCCTATTGAGGCTCCGCCTACATTAAGGGTGTAACGTTACACAAAAGGTTTAGTTAGGGGGAAGAAATGCAAAACATAAAATTGCTTGTGCTTTTTTTTATTAAGTTAGTTGTTATTGTGAACATTAACAGATCACATTTTTAAAGCAATTTTAAATAAAATGCCTGATTGACTTTAATAAAAAAAAAATCTAATTGATAAAATACACTATTTTATTATGTTATATTAATTAATACATTAATTAATACATTTATACATTTCAATAAATTAAAATTTAAATGTAAATAGTTTACATTTCTTAGATCCCATTTGAGTAATACAGATGTGTATAAAAGTGTGTGTATGAGTTTTACATTTAATACAATTTCTAAAAATAGGATCTACTCAGCTGCTGAAATTAGTAAAGCAGCTGAGTAGATCCTATTTTTAGAAATTTAGAAAACGCTAAAGAATCCGTATCGCTAAAGTGTATTAAAAAGTTGGTGATGACAGGAAGTGGCAGTGATTTCGCATGCGCAGAACAACGTTTTATAACGCACTACAAATCGGATCACAGTGACTAAACAATCTTGTGGTCCACCACTTAATATGTTCCTGAGGGAACTCAGATTGTATCTACTGTAAGTTCCGCACTTTAAAAGAATTGCATTCGGAGGCACATGGGCACCGGACCCCTAGTCTACACTAATCTGGATACGCTTGAAAATTGATATTTTTGTCCACCGCATCCACATTATTGTTTTCAGTGATTTCCAAAAAGCTGCGAACAGGACCGGAGCCCCCTCGTCCTCCTTCCTTCCACCTTTCAGAATAAATAAAAAGCCTTGAAATCATAAATAATTTCTAACTTTTTTATTTATACAAAAGTACAATTTCTTTTTATTTTGCTTTTAAATAATCATTTTAAATGTTTACTTGAAATGTAAATATTAATTCAACTTTAACTAATAACTAATGTCATTAAAAAAATTCACATAAACAAAAAAACTAAATAGAATATATATGGAAGGTCATCTGGATCAGATCTTCTTCCTCTTCTTATTTCTTATTACCGAGCTGCAATTGCTGTTTTTATTGACAAACTTTAAATTTTTCTCTAGTATTTAGAAGCTCCTGACATAATGTGACTGTTCAGTCCATCAGCTCGGATTCATTTACACAAGAATATAAAGTCTGAACGCGTCATGGCGCTCGTGCTGTTTTAAACTCAGAATGAACCGGCTGCAAATAATAATCCCTTTTTTAAATAGCGCTGACGCGAATCGCCAGAATAGGGCTCTGTTTTTATATTACTTTTAGAATCAAAATATAAATGATGACAGTTTTCTGTTTCGCTTAACAACCTCCAAGGGATGCATTCGTGCAGCGACATTAGGTCCAATGGACAAAGAGCCCAGTCTTATGTTGGCCGTCTTGATCGGTGGACTAATGTATAGGTTTGTTAGGGTCATGGAGACTCCGCCTCCAAGCTGGAGACTATCGGCAATTGCCCGCTCTGCCTATAACTCCATCCCTGACTGTGCATTAGTAAAACGTAAGACGCTTCATCCTGCTTTATTTCTGCCTGACGTTTAATTGCATCCTGGCCGAATTTTTTGTCTGGATTGGTCACATGACTGTGTCACATAGTTTTCGAAAGCCTCTGTTTTCCACACTGTAATGCAAAAAATTGTTCTTTTCTTAGTTTTTTTTTATTTATTCAATTATTTTTCAAAAAGCAACATTTATTTTAAAAACACCATCTCAGGTGAACGGAAGGCCAAAACGGAGAGAAGAATACGCTCTTTCAAATGAAAATCTATTAGCGTGGCCTTAATGATCAAGTCAAGTCAAGAACACAGTGAAAAGATACGACGTTTCTCCAGAACCCTGGTGCTACATAAAACAACATAGAGCTACATAACAGAACACAAAGCTAAACTAATGTGCTAATTTACAAACAACCTTCTGTGCACAAGACGTAACACATTTCATCATTGCCTTTGTTTTGTCTCACTCGTATGCACCCCGGGATTCTTCAGGACCGGGAACACTGGCAGAAGCACAGCACATCTGAAGCTTTTGATCAGTTTGTTGACCAAACTGGTTTCACGGACCTTAATGATCTAAACAAACTCTTCACATGTGCTTTGAGGGTTTGAGGTGGAAAGTTTACACACCCTTCTTGAAATGTGTAATTAGTGTAAAGCTGATGTTTGGGGGAAGACGTAAAAACAACTGAATAGACAAAACAATGGAAAGAGAGAAAAAAATAAAATAAAAGGCTTTTTTTGGGGGGGAGAAACGCCAGCTCTTGTGTGCTGAGAGTGACGTGAGAGAGTGGAAGGGCTTGTTTTTTTGTTTTTTTTTGTTATCCAAAACATTTCGGATGGTCACTGTGGAGATGCTTGCTATTTCTCAGCGTTCCTCCGACCCACCCCTCCACAGACCCCTTCATTCACGCCTCCTCTTCTTCTCAGTGTAAAACAAAGCCTGGCGCCTCAAAGCGCTCTGAGGTAGGTAAATGTATTCAGTGACATCGGCCGGATGATTCTATTCTGCCGGGGCCCTGTAACATTTGTTTCCAGCCTTGTCTGAGGGCTGGGATGCCGTGTTGCGCCTTTTGTCCCACGTGCTCCTCACACAGGGCTGCAGTTAATGGTAGCCTTGTCCATGTCTACTGGAGCAGAAACTTTAGCTACTAGCCAGAACGGGGAGGCTGGCCTACCAGGGAGGCTGGAAGAAAAGAAAAAAAGTGCACGGCTGCCACACAGGTTGCTAAGGGAGGACAGAAGACAGCATTCGGAAAAGCCCTCTTAAAAGGAAGTGTTTCGGGAAAAGAAAAGATTCCCCCTTTGAGAATACGCTTAAACCGCCCTCCCTAGTCTTCTCCTTCTGTTTTTTTTGTCCCCCATCCTCTGTCTTACTCATCTCCACATCTGGTCTGCCATCCAAGCGTCTTTTCTCGCCGTCCTAACAGAGGCCGTTTTTCTCATGCTTTTCCACCAATAGAGTAGCGGACGCTGGAGTGATGGCTCACGGCTCACGGGCTTCACGGACCCCCATGCCGCTGCCTCTCTGAGCTCTTCTTCTGACTGGAGAGGCACATTAACACAGAGTGGCTCTTTTCTTTGTCTGGCCCTCAGGGTGGCTGAGCCGTACTCAAACCTCGGCTTCTCACTTACACATTGCCGCCCGAGCCGAGCTTCTTCAGTGTTCACTTGACTTGCTTAATCTGGCCCTTAACTTGAATATCAATAATAAGCACCTCGTTTACGGAGTCAAGCTTTGTGAGATTTTTTTTTTTTATATATTTTCCCAATATTTGAGCTTCTTTTTCTCTAAGAAAAACGGCATCACGGCACCAAAAAAATATTACTATTTCATTTCTTTATAAAATATTACATTTTCTGTACTTTCCATTTCCCCTCGTTGTCTTGTGATCTCGACATAATGAGTTGTTTTCTCATAAGCATATTGTGCCAGCTTCTAGAACGTGCTCTTCTGCTGAATTGTTGTATGTTGCATCAGGGTTCAGGAGGAACGCTGTTTCATTTCACTGTGTACTGCATCAGATATATATGGTTGAAATGACAATAAAAGCTTCTTGACTTGACTTGACTTGACTTAAATACACTGAAGTACTGATCATGAGGAAACAATGCAATGTAAAGATCACAAGAATATCTTGCAATCCATGGCCTTTTAGGACTTCTGTATTCCATGGATGTGTGTAGGTAAAGTGTCTAGGTTTCAAAAAATGGACTAGAGCATCTTTCATGATGGCAAATAAAAAATACAAAAATTATGTGTATTATATTAATTATTTACCTAAAGGCAATAAATAAGCTCAATCCTAGAGATACAGTTATAAAAGAGAAAAAATTATTTTTTTGGTGTTGATTCTGAAGAATGCTGACCAAGACTTAATAAAGGTGTAGGTACGCAGGGACAAAGAAATAACATGTCTATGCACATGAGATGTGTGAGACACAGTTACTACAGTCATTTGTTTATGCTAGACATTTAAACCTTACAATATAAAGCAACAAACCAATATTTAATCACGTCCCTTCATCTGTTCCCATACAATATAATACAATATAACCAACTTTGTTCAGGATCTGAGGTAGACCTACAGTTCATGTCCAAATGATAACGATGATGTTGATGATAATCATGTAAAGAACAAAAGTTTTCTCCCACCATTTTGGACACCAATTTTTTAGCCATATGTGGCTCTTTCCCAAACCGATACAACAAAGATGGAGGCACACAATTGTGTAGGACATCTTTAGTAACTGTAGCATGTAATTTTCCATTCAGCTTCGTAAAGATCTTCTTTACATGGGTTGGAGTGAAAGATCTCCTGCTATAGCTCTCTAACCCTATTGAACACTTTGGGATGAATCTTTCATCTGCACCCCAGGCCTCCTCACCTCACCTATATCAGTACCTGCCTTCACTAACACCTTTGTGGCTGAATAAATCTCACACAAATCTCCAATCTAGTGGAACATCTTCCCAGAAGGGTGGAGGTTATTTTAACAGCAAATGTGGACCAAATGCAGAAAGAGATGTTCAAAAAGCACATACCAATATTATAGTCAGGTGTCTACAAACCTTTGTGTTAGTGTGTGAATGGCGATTTAAGATCATTGTCAAATTAATAAGTCTTTTGAACTTTTGCGTGTGAATGTACACACTCTTTATTAAATCAGACCCTCTGTGTCTTGCTATGACCTTGAATTAAGATCCACTGATACGGGGCCAAATTCTGCACTCCAGCGTAATTGTGGGTATTTTGTCCTTTTGTTCTTATGTGTCATATTACGTGTAGTGTGTGTGTGTGTGAGAGAGAGAGAGAGAGAGAGAGAGAGAGAGAGAGAGAGATGACCATAACCTCTATAATCTCATTGAAAAATAATAATTAAAATCTACAAAAGAAATTCTTTAATGGATTTGGCAAGTGGCAATCAGAGTTGAAATGAAGATCCGGGGAGGTCCGTCACTAAAGCGCTCTACACTACATGAGGCAGCTTTATTGGATATGTATTGATGGATTAAAGGCTCTATGTGGCCTCCAGAACAGCGCGCCCAGCATGACTGCTCTGTTTACGACACTTAGATACTTTACAAATGAGCAAATTTCGAGAGGATGAGAGGAAAGGAAACGAGACACACACCGAGATCTCAGGGTCTAAAAATGAAACGAGTCCACTGCTAATGCTTTGGGATGAAAGTGAGAATATTGTCAAAAGGATTTCGAGAACATTTGCTGAGAGGCTAAAAGCAGTATTGTGACATTGATTAATATTTACACCACTGAGGTCTGGATTTTGATTGGTCAGAATGAGTCACTTTCACAAGTTTATCCCAAATGAGCAAACCAGTGGTGATGAGGAGGTATGACGAAGAAACCTTGAGTCTCAAATGTGAACCCATCCTTATCTGGGTGACATCGAATATCCATTCTTTAAAAGAGTAAAGAGTACCTGAAAATCCTACTTAAGTAAAAGTATAGATACTTTACTACAAAAGGTAGAAGTCATCAATTGTAATATAACTTGTGTAAAAGTCTTTGAGTATGTGATTTGAACAGTACTTGAGTATTTGACTCTTGTTGAATGCTCAAAAATGTACCAGTCCTCGACACTAAGACACGTGTTTGTGAAAAACCAAAACAACTAATTTGTGAGGTTTTATTTCCTAAATGACACAAAGTATTAAAGTGAGCTTTCAAAAAAGGGATATTCAATTAACCAAAAATAAAAAATCGTACAGTATTAGGTCACAAAGTAGAAGAACATTAGTATTCAACGGGCAAATAACATTTAAGTAAATAATTTCAGGTCAAATAAAACCACGTATTCAGAGCTGAGTGTGATTTGATGCACCTCTCAGTGTCAGAGAGGACCAATATTTTCATATTTAACTTCAACAAAAGCTGCTTTTCAAAGTTTTTAGAATGTATTCAAGCTCTTTTTTGGACCAGAATGAGGCCAGCAGGGATCAAAAGTCGCTCACGGGCAGCAAATGTGGGTGGGGGAGTGTTGAGCATTAACAAGATCCTTAACAGAAGTCCAAAATTTCATTGGTAACATTCATTGTGTAATTAAAATATAATGGAGTAAATAGTCTCTCGAATTTATTGAATAATAAATATATTTGAGTAGAGGGTAAAAATTGCTTTTATCTAGAAAAGCAATTAAAACTAGAAAGTAGCCAAATAATTACTTATGTACAGTAACTAAGTACATTTACTCAAATACTTTACACAACTCCCCTGGTGGTCAAGTGGTTAGGATGTGGCGGTCTCACCGCTGCGGCCCGGGTTCGAGCCCCGGTCAGGGAACAATCCCCAGCCACTCTCAGTGCCGGTCCCAAGCCCGGATAAATTGGGGAGGGTTGCGTTAGGAAGAGCATCCAGCATAAAAACATGTGCCAAAACAAACGTGCGGAGGATCCGCTGTGGCGCCCCCTAACGGGAGAAGCCGAAAGAAAGTATATACTTTACACAACTACTATTCATTATAGGTCTTTTAATGTTGAGATGATCAACTGTTCATCGATGGACACTGGATTGCAAAAACTGTTCATGGCAAAAATACAAACAATAAAATAGCACCAGGATTTAACGCCAACAGCTTCATTATCAGTAGATAGCTCAAAACTTATAACATTGCTTTATCGCTGTGTGAAATATCAATTAAATAAATTGGAGATCTAGCAAACTGTTTATACAATGTATAAGGAAAATAAAGCGCTATTCCGATCCATTCGGTCATTTTTGAGCTGCAAAACATCAATGGCAGCTTTAACTTCACAATGCTGTCTAAAGACCATCATATAAGATGATAATCCATAGCAAGGTGTGAGGTCTTACACAATTTTACAGACACCATTATGACAAGCAACTTACAGTCATCTCATTTTTATACACTGAGCACTTCAAGGTTAATGGTTTTGCTTCAGGGTGTGTCAGTGATGGGATTTGAACTACCAACCTTCTAACTCAAAGTGCAATATCATAACCACTGAGCTACCACTCTCCTGTTGTGCACTTCTTCACCTTAGGCTATTATTCACTTCTATATCATACAGTAACATGTATGGCATTTGGCAGACAACCTTATCCAGAGCCACTTACATTTATCTCATTCATGCAACTGAGCAATTATGGGGTTAAGGGTCTTGCTTGCTCAGGGGCCCAGAAGTGGAAAACTCACAACCATTGGATCCAATATCCAGTGCCTCAACCACTAAGCTACCAGCTTTCCATCATACCCTACATTTCCCAAAAGTCTGTATGATATGTGCTTTTAGAGAATCACATTTCACATTTAGTCCCAATTTGCTCTTATAATTCCCTCCACTCCTCTTGGGAAGGTGTTCCACTAGATTTTGTGGAGATTTGTGGTCATTCAGACACAAATGAGTCAATTCAGGAGCTGAAAGTCAGGAGTTCTGGGGTTCAGTCAGCATTTAAATTCATCCCAATGGTGTTCAATAGGGTTGATGTCAAATCTCTATAGCAGGAGATCTTCCACTCCAAACCATGTAAAGCATATTTTAATAGATCTGCCTTTGTGTAAAGGGGTATTCCCATGCTGGAACAGGTTTGGGTCTCCTAGTTCAAGTAAAGGGAAAATTTCATGCTTCTGCATCCAAAGACACCCTGTATTATGTGGAAAAGAACCACATATGGCTGGGAAAGTCAGATGAATTGTCAGATGCCAAGCTTCCTCAAAGCTATTTTTGAACTATCTAAGTTACAGTAAGCAGGCAAGCTTGAATAATTTCTCAAGTTTTGCACTGAAGAACGTTCGGTTCATGTTTTTAAAATTTCACGATCTTTTCTGTGACTTCTCATAAGTCATCTCTATTAGAATCAATCAGCTTGTAAAAGCATGGTTTGCTCAACCGTTATGACTTGTACCTATCGTTTGTTCATTGAAGTAAGACATCATCTTCATCTGAAGTATTTCGAGAGCTGTAGCTAGGCTTTAGCTACTCCAGCACCCCGCAGTCCATATCCTCTTTCTTAAAGACCTTGTTGTGTTATTTTTTTTTACCTGGAAGCTCTTCTTTTGGTAGCATGGATAAGTGTGTAAGAGGATCTTGACTTGTCCTGCTTGGCTCCGTGGTCAAAAGTCCTTAAGGGCACCAGAGCGCATTGTTCCTGCACTTCAGGATTTGGAGAGGTGCTTTTCTCTGCTGCTGACACTTTGTATGCTCATAAACATTCTTTGCTTCCTTGAGAAAAAAGTTGTTCATCAAAGGTTCATGCAGCATTGGAACAATTATTCAGAGCAACTTAGAATTATGTCATTTACACAAATGAGCAGTTGAGGGTCAAGAGATGAGCAGTGCCAGCTTGGTGGTTCTGGGAACTCACCACCTTTTGGTCAGAATTCGAACATCGTAATCTCCTGATCTACCACTTCTAATTCTTCAGCATCCAGTTTTGGATGGTTCTTGTTAATCTTTTGTCGGAATCTGCAGAAAACCTTGAGGGGTTCCCCAGATAGACAATTTTCAATTCACTTTAGTATACCAATGGACATTGTCCCAAAGCAGATAGATTTCAATCATAAATATTAATGACAGAAACAAGTCTATAAGTTTGTTCCTAACGAGCAAGTGGTGAGGAGAAACTCTCTGAGATGGTATGAGGAAGAAACTTTGAGAGGAACCAGACTCAAAAGGGAACCCGTCCTCATCCGGGTGCAGTCCATTCCTCATTGCTGAGGTAACGGACACTTGAATGCGAATCTGTTTGTATTAATTGATTTATTAATTAATTAAACCTTCCACACTAACTCAAGGACAAAATTACTTTCTAGAACATAAGTAGTGTAGCTTCTACAACAAAGCTCCTAACACAACTCAATTATTTCAGGGACATTCACATAAAATGTAAGTCGATCATCTTACAAGTCGGTAAATCAATGATCAGTATTAGTGCTATTATGCAATACGGATACTTTGGTACACGACTAACGATGGAGATGCATTCTGATGAACACATCGTAACTTGAAAATATAGCAAATCGAGACATCGCGTAGCCTACCCAGGAGTCTGATCAGTATGGGGTAGTATACTGTCATGCGTTAATAATGTAACACATTGGAGTACATCATTTAGCAAAACAGAGCAATTTACAAGACTCTACGGAATAAACTATACAGTTTATATGTATGTGGCAGTGTTTGGGATTGGAGGGCAGAGCATACGCTGCTACATTTAGCTGATACGCAAAACTTGATTGTTGATTGTATATTGTATATTGTATATTGATATTACAATTTTGCCGATTTCTGTCATCATCATAAGATCGAAAAATCATAAGTCGAACCATCATGACTCGGGGACCATTTGTCTATAGAGGTAGTTCCTGAGTTACAATTGTTTGAATTACAATTTCGAAAAAAATTTAAATGGCGCACGAAAATACTAATATTTTTGACAATTTTGTCGTATCGCCATCGTCAACCACCTTAAATTGTTTACTGATTTACTGTTTACTGCCATAAGCATACTTTGTATATACACCTTTTTTTTTCTCATATATGACAAATAAAATTTGATTTGATTTGATTTATTGTAAGTTTGAAAAATTCTAATTCAGACCATCGTAACTCGGGACTACCTTTTAAAATGTTTACGTTTTACGATGATGAAAGCGATACGACAAAATTGTAATAATGCTTTATTTTTTCTCTGCATTAAAGTTTTTACACAATATGTTGGGACGCTGCCAGATGTGCTCATCTCCCGCCTTGCGAAATGACTCACGCTCACCAGCAGTTGACTGAGTTTTGTTGTGTCAGTGTAAAAGCGCATATTATTTTTTTGTATTTTTGTTGATTCGAAGCCCAATTTGAACTCTTGTCTCTCTCCTTTTTATCAGCATCGCCGAACACTGAAACAGAGCGTGTCCAGCTACGCCCTGCTGCTACATACATATATATACTGTAAAGTTTATACATTACGGCACTATAAATCGCTCTGTTTGGCTAAATTATGTACTGTATTGTATAAAATTCAAGTTAAGATCATTACGATGTTCATCTCCATCGTAACTCAGGGACTAGCCGGATATATAAAAAGTAATTGTTAGCAAATAGATTTATTAGGAAAATAAAACGTTTTACAGTATAATCAGCAATAATAATCAGTGCAGGTGTTAACAGCTTTCTGTCATTAATCATTTTCCTACAACAGAATGATTCTTCTGGAATTTGATTTCGTGGTGTTGAACACACAAGTCAGTTTTAATTGGTGTTAGAAATTGATATAGGATCAAAATTTATCAGGTTTATTGGCCAAGTGTGTTGACACACACAAGGAATCCAGCTTTTGGGGACTCTCAAAAATACAGACATAATTAACTATACATTAAGCGTGGACTATAGGAGACAAAACCGACGATACGAGACAATATAAGCAAAACGAGCATTAAATAAGACAATATACAGAATATATGACAGATCATTAAACGGTACATAAAGTGTGAGAGTGCAAATAGCAGTATTGTGCGTCATATAAGATATACAGCAATATACAGCAGTGTGTGTTACATATGGGGATGATGTGATGACTGACTGTTCTGATCATTCAGTACTTATAGATATGAAGCAGGGAATATAATTAAGATCAGATGTTATTGAGGCTGATTGTCTGGGGAACTAAACTGTTCCTGTGTCTGGCAGCACCTTCCAGAATTGAGGCGCTGAAAGAGGTTGTGTCCAGGGTGCGAAGGGTCAGTAGTGATTTTTTCTGCCCGTTTTTTGGTTCTTGTATAGTACAATTCCTGGAAAGTGGGCAGTGGGGCACCAATGATTTTTTCTGCTGTTTAACTGTTTGCTGCAGTATTTTCCTGTCCTGTAGAAACAACTGCAACCATATTAACATACAGTTAAAGCTCCATCCAAAGTGAAACTGCACAATGTGATGCCTGGAGAAATAACGTTCGAATGAGGAATATCGATAAAACGCCACCGGAATTCAATCAAATGTAAATGTTAAATCTCATGTAAATGAAAGTAATGGTTTTGTGCATAGAGGCATTGTCATGCTGGAACCGTATTTGGTCTCCTAATTCAAACGAAGGAAAAATTGTATTCCAGAGATTCCAAAGACACCCTTTACAATCCTATACAGTTTGGAGAACAATTACATATGGTTTAAAAAGTCAGGTGCCATGTACACCAGACATTTGGCCTGGATTTGTTTAAATCGGTGGATTTTGAAGGTCTAGATTAAAATTGCTTTATTGGCAGGACAAATATTGACATTCGTATTGATAAAGCACAAAACAAACAGATAAAACAGAGAACATAAATCTGTGGATCTCAGTATTTTTCAAACACTCACCACAAGAGGGAGATGTTGTCTCTTTCAGGTTCCTACAGCGGGCTATACAAAAAGGCGATCCACACAGAGGAAACTCGAGTAGACTCAAATTACACAGACAGACTAGTAGGAAGGAAACATGTTCCTGTGATTTTCTTGTAAACCCATCTTCATTTTTATTTTTTTTTACCACCCAGACACGTCATTCTCTGGAATAGCGTCTTCCAAAGGCAAATGAATAACTAAGAAGTCGGATAATAAGAGTGTTTACGTGTTATATTGGGAATTAGAAAACCGTGAAAAGCTTATTGATGTATTGCATTTGATTTCAACAATATACAAGAGATACAAAAAGAAAATTGTTATTCGCCTGACCACAACGATTGAAAAAAGCTCGATTTTATTTTTAGACTTCTGAGATAAAAAGAAGGAAATAAAATGGCACTATACAGATACAGATACCGCAGCCGGTATTTGGCACATCCGAACCTTTAAATGGTCTAGTGACGATAGGTTAAAGACGTTGTCCTTCGGCGTTTATATCATGTTTCGCAGGAGATGGAAACGTGTCAGAGGTCACAGCTGTGAGCGCAGGGATAACAGGGTTCTATTGTAAGACATCGACGAGTTTGAAGGAAAATTTCAAATGTTTACACGTACTTTTTGGAGAACTTCCGATACATGGAAAATAGTTCATTTGAGATGTTTAAATGAATGTATGGAGCAAAAATTTTCTATTGCGAAACTGTATGTTCGTCAATCTTTGCATGGATTCTACTCATGAGTCTGAGTAATAGTCATGTAGTCGCAAAGCAAAGTGCAGTTTGGTCTCTATCAGAACTTCTGACTGTAGAAAATGCAGATAAATATGTAAGTATATGTACAGCGAATAAAAATAAAGGTTCCAGAAGTGGAAAAATGTGCAGAAGCTTATAAAGAATTGATTCATGAAGTTGCTGAGCAACTCAAGAACTTTAAGGATGGATTTGAATTGTAATTGATATCAACAGTCTGCTACAATAGATCAGGAACCGAGTTTGCATGAACAGTTCTGCATTTAGGTGCCTACTGAACAATGATGGAACTGTAATGAATGGACATTTGGTGGTGAGCACTGCTTCCCTTTTGAGTCTGGTTCCTCTCAAGGTTTCTTCCTTATGAATTAAATTGAAGTACAACAAATAAATATAAAGGCTCTGGGCCGTGTAACAAATGTACAGAAGCTGATGAGCATGTACACTAAAAAGGTCATGAGTTCAAATCCAAAGCCACAATAAGATGCCATTCCTGGGCCCTTGAGCAAGGCCCTTAACCCTATAGCTGCTCAGTGGTATGAATGAGATAAATGTAATTCACTCTGGATACAAGTATCTTGCCATAAACAGTGTATGTACAAGTGTTCAGAGGTCGTGGTGTATATAGAGATGATAATCCAGGTTATATATTAAATTCACAATTATATAAAGATATCATTTTCCACAGATGATACAGAATGCACTGTTTCTAATTCTGTTCTTGATTCTCAATAATTGTACCCTAAATAATAAGTCGCATGCAGGCAGGACGTCGCCACAAAATGACCCCAAAGAACATTAACACCATTAGAACCAAATCGGGAGGCTGCGTTATAGAGCTTGTAAATGTCAAGCGCAAACTGATTCCCAGGCTTTAATGAGATGAAGGCTGCATGCGGTGCTACTCCTGTTGACTCAGATGTGCAGAGTAAACAGGCCAGGCCGCTTCCCTCTGACTGAGCTCCAGCGCCGTGGGCTACGCATGCAGGGGATTAGGCTAATGCCGACCTGTGAGCGGGGCGGAGCAGCAAGACTGACTGATTAGAGCTCAGGTCAGGAGGGGGAGGGATGCTGCTGGAAGAAGTTCCCTCCGAAAAGAGGAGAAATAAGAGAAAGAGAGGGAGAAAGCAGCCATGCTTGGATCAGCTTCTTGTCGACAACAGATAATCCCGTTTGTCACGTCACTTTAGGGCACAGGTCTGGGCAAGGCCAGAGGGATCAAGGCAGAAGAATTGTGCTCTAGGGTCACATGGTTTCTTCTGAGCTCGAAACTCGAGGTGTTAGATGTTCTTGCACTAAATCGTGCCTTTTACTTTTACTTTACCTCAAACCAGGGTTTCCCAGGAAAGGAAAAGGTGTGTGGGGAGGCGGGGTGGCAGGTTTTAGTTCCCTAACCACAGCTGTCATGTGCTGGGATTAGCAGATCTTTCAAACAGGATCTTTAATTGTTTTTAGTTTGACTTTCTCTTGTATATGTAGACCGAAATGACAGCGAAGGTTTTAGAAGATAGGACGAAAGAAACATGACAAACCACGAAACAATTTCCGATTGACGATTGCTATTTTAAAGAAAATATCCTGAAGGGGTTCAAAAGGGGCATTTGTTTCTATTTTGCTGGTAGGGTTTATATCTTTGTGTTCCCTTGGATAAGAAGGAAGCGTTAAAGCAAATCAATACAAAGTTCTTCTAAATGCTCACCTCCATCCTTTGATAAAACTTGAATAGTCGTAACTCTTCCCCTGTTCAGAGAAAACTTGGCCTTCCTGAATAAAATCTGTATCAGCAATGCTCTGGCCTTGAGACCCTACAGATCTCAAACTGATTGAACACCTGACTAAGGAATATTTTTGGAACAATAAAAAAGCAACGTGTTCTGGAAAAAATGTTGCTCAGTTTTGCTGTGTAGAATCAATTCTGTTCAGCAGTTCATGGATGCTCCTTGTGGCCTAAACACATCCTGATAGATTCAAGCCAACAGATTCGCTTGGTGGTATCTGATGAGGAAGCATGTCCGATGTTCAGGAAGGTGTCGAAGTAGGAGGCAAGGTGACAGAGTCAAACACTTGGCCTTCTAATCTCACACTTTTAAACTGGTTAACTGCAGGCTTGGTTTTCCCACGGCACCCTCGTGTGCCACGCGTGGGTGAACCCATCGCATCTCTCGAGCCGTCTGGCCTGGCAAAGGGCACCCGGCCTAGTTCTGAGGAAAGCGCCCACATAACGCCAGTGTCTGTCACACAGAGCAAGCCAGCCTCTGCGCCTCAAACGG